>NC_060144.1:83883443-84241777 GCF_021461385.2 Schistocerca piceifrons
AAAACGCTGTCGGGCCGTCCTCATTGCCCCTGCAGAGTGCGGCCGACAAGTGTCGTGAAGAAAATGCATGACAGTTATGTTGTGTGGGCTGCATCAAATCGGCGAAATCTGTCACGGGCACTCGTACTCGGCGGGACACTGTTTTCTAGGCATCTTTATGTGCTCACCGTGTGCAAAACTGAAAAGACAGACGTGTTGCGATCAACAGGCAAATTAGAGACACTGCCCGACACTCCTGTGCAAAGCTTTATCGGATTTTCACTGTGGTTGCCATTTCGCGACCAATCGGACCTTACTATCGGAAGACGTCTCGTACCAGCGTTACCTATTCAACGTTGGGACTCAAGTCCATGCTTTTTCCAATAAACTGGACTTTGTTTGACTTACTGTTTCACTTCATAAATAGATGAAAGCCTACTCATTATACCTATTTCATGTATGTCACTCACATTTGGCATATGAAAGTCAACCCCTGTTTAAATTTGGATGTCTCAAATTATTATAAAATGAGTAGTTTTTGTTTGATTATTCACACGATCTTATGGGGATTTTTGTATCCCACCTGGAAGGCGACGCGTGGGTCTGCTTCAAATGGTTCAAATGGCTCTGAACACTATGCGACTTAACTTTTGAGGTCATCACTCCCCTAGACTTAGAGCTACTTAAACCGAACTAACCTAAGGACATCACACACATCCATGCCCGAGGCAGGATTCGAACCTGCAACTATAGTAGCAGCGCGGTTCCGGACTGAGGCGCCTAGAACCGCACGGCCACATCGGCCGGCGTGTGTCTGCTCATGAAAACTGAACGGTTGGCCGAATGACGAAAGCGAGTAGGAGCAGGAAGGGGTGAAAAATCTCTCGGTACTTCAGTGTGAATTAAAATCACCTTGACTTTAGCAAGAAGATGAATACATAACTTTGTACTGACGTGCGATGCCTTAGACCCTTCGCAAGTAATACATAGTCTCAATAGCAAGCCAACACCCTCTGAGGTTTAAGCGATGTTTCCAGGCCGTCTGGTCTTGACGAAATGGGCAGAATCCGGAGCGACGCTCGTAGAGCTCCACAGCGCCGGCTAGAGGGCGCTGTCGTCGGTGTCTCTTACAAGGGGACCTCCCCATCGCACCCCCCTCAGATTTAGTTATAAGTTGGCACAGTGGATAGATCTTGACAAACTAAACACAGATCAATCGAGAAAACAGGAAGAAGTTGTGTGGAACTATGAAAAAAATTAGTAAAATATACAAACTGAGTAGTCCATGCGAAGATATGCAACATCAAGGGCTATGGGACTCTGGGAGCGCCGTGGTCCCGTGGTTAGCGTGAGTAGATGCGAAATGAGAGGTCCTAGGTTCAAGTCTTCCCTCGACTGAAAATTTTAGTTTCGCAAAGTTATGATCTGTCCGTTCGTTCATTGACGTCTCTGTTCACTGTAATAAGTTTAGTGTCTGTGTTTTGCGACCGTACCCCAAAACCGTGTGATTAGTAGACGAAAGGACGTGCCTCTCCAATGGGAACCGAAAACATTTGATCGCAAGGTTATAGGTCAACCGATTCCTCCACAGGAAAACACGTCTGATATATTCTATACGACACTGGTGACGGCATGTGCGTCACATGACAGGAATATGTTGTCTACCCACCTAACTTGTACACTTGGCGAATGGGTAAAAAGATTCTTCTACCTTTCCCGATTTAGGTTTTCTTGTGGATGTGATAATCACTCCCAAAAATTGATGAAAATGTAAGCGTGTGTTACATAAACTGAAAATGAAAAGTTAAACTTTTCTCCCGAGGGTAGGTTTGAACCAAGGACCTCTCGTTCCGCAACTGCTCACGCTAACCACGGGACCACGCCGCTCCTGAGTTCACATGCGCCTTGATGTTGCCTATCATACGCATGGACCACTCAGTTGGTATATTTTGCTTATTTTTTTATAGTTCCACACAACTTCTTCCTGTTTTCTCGATTGATCTGTGTTCAGTTTTTCAAGGCCTATCCACTGTGCCAACTTATAACTAAATCTGAGGGGGGTGCGATGGGGAGGTTCCCTTGTTAGTGCCAACTCATGAACTTGCACCTACGCCGTGGCATCGTTGCTATCGATACCACAGGGAGCTATCTGTTCACTATACAGGTTACTGAGTTCAGACCTTGAAAGCGTCACAGGGGTATGTTTAACACTCAACCGTAACATCGCACGTACTTAGTACTTATAACACCAATCAGCCTCCAGTGTACGATGGATTAACCAACTGCATCTCTGTGTTGAGGGGCACAGTAAAATGATCAGTGTTCAGGAGAGAGCCCGTGTACGAAATATCAGTTTGGTCGCTGTAGGCCAACACAGTTTGAGAATGGTGAGGATTTTGCCTTATTAGACTCAACGACGTCACTACGGTGACAGCTTTCTTTTGCATTACAGTACGGAGTTGACGTAACTTTAAAGAAGCAGTTTATTTACTTGACCTGTCAGCTATACTGTTGAGGAGCGTCTTGCCTCACACGGTCGGCCGACATCCGACCAACAGGTAGCCGGCTGCAGTTTAGTTTAAGCGGTCGGTGGGCAAGCTTCGTCGCAGAGGCGCTCGAGAGAACGACACCGAGTATAGCTACGTGCCCCACACTTCCATCCCTCTACACCTTGCGGCGGCGCCAGAAGATATGGCGCCATGAATTATGCGCCGCCGTCCCCGGCGAGGCAGCGTTAACCAACGCCCCTCTGACAAGTCAGAACTCGCGCCTCCGGCTCCGCGGCGCTGTCCGTTCTTTTATTCATGTGTTAATGGCTCTGTGCCGTCTTTCTCATTTCCCGAACGTCATACGCAGGGTATTTCGCAATTACTATTGCAGGCATTTATGAACTGTAGAGCGGGCTTAGTAGATCAAGTTTTGATGAGGAACCCACGTCTGGTAATATACTGATCAGATGTAAAGTTAGAAGGTGGACTATTTTCAGACCTCCCTCTCTACGGTATGCACACAAACTAAGACGAAGGCGCCGTAGTAACTACCTTTCGTACTTACGCTATCGCGTACCATTTTCGGCCAGCTACTACAGCCAGCAGCAGAGCATGAACCTTAGACAATGCCAACCACTCGTGGCGGCGGAGGGTTAGAAAAATCAGTAAACAAACTTCGGACGAAAATCCGGAGACAAAAGTCTACAGGTAATACGCATGATAGTAGTGATGGGAAATATTGAGAGAAAATGTCAGTAACAAAGATCTGAATCAGCCCTGAACGCCGTGCGGTTCTAGGCGCTTCAGTCCGGAACCGCGCGACTGCTACGGTCGCAGGTTCGAATCCTGCCTCGGGCATGGCTGTGTGTGATGTCCTTAGATTAGTTACGTTTAAGATGTTCCAAGTTCTAGAACTCAGTCCCATAGTGCTCAGATGTTAAGTTCCATAGTGCTCAGATGTTAAGTCCCATAGTGCTCAGATGTTAAGTCCCATAGTGCGCGCATATGATCTTTCAGTTACGGCCACTGGTCGATCTGATACAAATTCTCTTCATTTGTCAAGACATATTAACCACTTGTTTCCTTTGTTACGTTCTTGCAAATCAACTGATATAGTGTACGTTATGGTACGCTATAATTCGCGTTAGTGGGGGGGGGGGGGGGGGGGACTTGGTTCCAAATATCCAGGCCACATCTATCTACATATACATCTACCTGATTAATCTGCTATTCACAATAAATTGCCTAGCAGAGGGTTCAATGAACCACCTTCAAGCTCTCTCTGTGCCGTTCCACTCTCGAAAGGCGCGCAGGAAAAACCAGCACCTAAATTCTTCTGTGCGAGCCCTGATTTCTGTTACTTTATCGTGATGATCATTCCTCCCTATGTAGGTGGGTGCCAACAGAATGTTTTCGCTATCGGAGGAGGAAACTGGTGACTGAAATTTCATGAGAAGATCCCGTCGCAACGAAAAACGCCTTTGTTTTAAAGACTGCCACTCCAATTCACGTATCATGTCTGTGGCACTATCGCCCCTATTTCGTAGATAATACAAAACGAGCTTCCCTTCTTTGAACTTTTTCAATGTCACCCGTCAGTCCTACCTGATGCGGATCCCACATCGCATAGCAATACTCCAGAATAGGGCGGACAAGCGTGGTGTAAGCAGTCATTTCAGTAGACCTGTTGCACCGTTTATGTGTTCTGCCAGTGAATCGCAGTCTTCGGTTTGCTCTACCCACAATATTATCTATGTGATCGTTCCAAATTAGGTTATTTGTAATTTTCATCCCTACGTATTTAGTTGAATTTACAGCCTTCAGATTTGTGTGACTTGTCGCGTAATCGAAATTTAGCGGATTTATTTTAGTACTCATGTGAATAATTTCACACTTTTCTTTATTCAGGGTCAGTTGCCGCTAATCGCGCCATACAGATATCTTACCTAAATCATTTTGCAATTCGTGTTGGCCATCTGATGACTTCACAATACAGTAAATGACAGCATCATCTGCAAACAGTCTAAAACGGCTACTCGCATTGTCTCCATGTCGTTAACGTAGATCAGGAGCAATAGAGGGCCTATAACACTTCCTTGGGGGACGCCGGATATTGCTTCTGTTTTACTGGATGACTTTCCGTCTAGTACTACGAACCGTAACCTTTCTGACAGGACAGCACGAATCCAGTCGCACAACTGAGGCGATATTCCATAGGCACGCAGTTTGGTTAGAAGACTCTTGTGAGGAACGGTGTCGAAAGCCTTCTGAAAATCTAAAAATATGGACTCAAGTTAACATCCCCTGTCGATAGCACTATAAAGATCTAGTTGTCTTTCACAAGAACGATGTTTTCTGAATCGGTGCTGACTATTTGTCGGTAAATCGTTTTCTTCGAGGTAATTCATAATGTTCGAACACAGTATGTTCCAAAACCATACTGCAAATCGACGTTAGTGACACGAGCCTGTAATTCAGCGGATTACTCCTATTTCCCTTTTTGGATATTTGTGTGACATGAGTAATTTTCCAGTCTTTAGGTACGGATCTTTCCGTGAGCGAGCGGTTGTATATAATTGCTAAATATGGAGGTATTGTATCAGCATACTCTGAAAGGAACCTGACTGGTATACAACCTGGACCGGAGACCTTGCATTTATTACGTGATTTAAGCTGCTTTGCTACACTTATACGTTTTTCATCTTGGCATTTGCTCTTGATTGGAATTCAGGAATATTTACTTGGTCTTCTTTGGTGAAGGAGTTTCAGAAAACAGTGCTTAATAACTCTACTTTAGTGGCACTGTCATCAGTGACTTCACCGTTGTTATCACGCAGTGACATTGCGTCTTGCTACTGGTGTGCTGTATGTATGACCAGAATCTCTTTGGGTTTTCTGCCACATTTCGAGTCTTAGTTTCGTTGGGGAAATTATTGAAAGCATCTCGCACTGAAGTACGCGCTATATTTCGCACTTCTGCAAAACTTTGCCAGTCTTGGGATTTTACGTTCTTTTAAATTTGGCATGATTTTTCGTTGCTTCTGCAACATCGATCTGACCCTTTTTGTTTACCATGGGAGATCAGTACCATCACTTATTAATTTATGTGGTATGTACCTCCCAATTGCCGTCGATACTATCTCTTCGAAATCATTCCATATCTTTTCTGCCCTTACATGATGAGATCGGAAGGAGTGGAGACTGTCTCTTAAATAGGCGTTAAGAGCATTTTTATCATCTTTTTCAAATAGATGTACTTTGCGTTTCTTTTTGCTGGTTGTGTGTGTTACGGTATTCAGCCTAGCAGCAACTGCCTTCTGGTCGCTAATCCCTGTATTCTTCATGAAACTCCCTATTTGTCCAGGATTATTTATTGCTAAGAGGTCAGGTATGCTTTCAGGACCATTTACACTTCGAGTGGGCTCATGAACTAATTGTTAAAAATAATTTTCTGAGGAAGCATTCAGTACAATTTCGAATGAAGTTTTATGCCTGCCGCCGGCTTTAAACGTATAATTTTTCCAGTAAATCGAGGGTAGATTGAAGTCAACACGCCTGCCGGAGTGGCCGAACGGTTCTAGGCGCTACAGTCTGGAACCGCGCGACCGCTCCGGTCGCAGGTTCGAATCCTGCCTCGGGCATGGATGTGTGTGATGTCCTTAGGTTAGTTAGGTTTAAGTAGTTCTAAGTTCTAGGGGACTGATGACCTCAGAAGTTAAGTCCCATGGTGCTCAGAGCCATTTGAGCCACACAGAGATGACGGCTGATCTGACTGCTGTACTATGTCAAAACTCGCTCGCTGTAAATGTTTTCTCTGTACTCAGCATTAGCTTCTAGGCGTCCACGAATGCTGATATACTATATCGTTCAAACGGCTCTGAGCACTATGGGACTTAACATCTCAGGTCAGAGAACTTAGAACTACTTAAACCTGACTAACCTAAGGACATCACACACATCCATGCCCGAGACAGGATTCGAACCTGCGACCGTAGCAGCAGCGCGGTTCCGGACTGAAGCACCCAGAACCGCTCGGCCACAGCGGCCGGGTACTATGTCGTAATTAATATAGTACGGTAGGTAACTTCAGCTGTTTACTGATCTAACATGGAAGTCAACATCTTGTTTGCCTGCCTGTCAGTATGTGTACCATGTTCTCACCTGCTTTCACGTTAATTAGTTTCGTCAGTCACAAAGGTTTGAGAAAGTCCATGAGCACGGCGCGCAGGTTATGAGAAGCGTGTATTGGGGTTTATGGACCCAGAGTGAATGGGTTATGGATCTAGTCCCACCCGGCAGGGTGAGCTGTTGTTTCACAAGGTAGAAAAACTCAGACCACTTCGTGGTGATGTTCAGACTAACTTTGGTGCTAATAGCTTCTGCATATTTTCCTATTGTTCGGAAAGAAATCTTCTTGGTTAAGGATAATACAGGGTTCAAATACGTGGTACATCAAAAGACTTTTAGGTACCGTACGAGGATTGTAGCTCACTTATGTTACCTGCAGGTGGCGTTTTTGGACCCTGTGATCCTGTATTTCGTCTGCAACGTTATCCAAGTAAATACTCTTTTGTACAAACTGACTATTTTAAAAACAATTGCCTTGGATTTATTGAACCACACTGCCAATAGCTCGTTACAAATATAAATCCTATACTTAAGTTTACCTTTGTTGTATGGAATGGTTTGTAGTCTGCGGCTGTATTAAAAATTTTTGAAATAATTTCTACTGCGTCAGTCATTTTGTACTGATATTTATTAACACGACGCGTTTCGGAGGAATGCTGCTATCATCAACTGCTATGCAGTTGCATGCAGATGATATTAATGTGACAGAGGCCTATGCTGAGGTTTATTTACTACGCGTGCCGGTGTGGGTTCGAACCGAAATGTAACCCTGCAGAGAAAGAAACATTTATTTTAGTGTATACCTTAAGTGAGTTGTGAGTTTATATCTTTTCATTGGCGTATTTACTTACACTTTTGCTGGGAATTTGTCTGGAACAAAGAGCACAGTAATAAATACATCATCATGACGTAATACACATTCAGATGTATACATGATACGAGAGACTCTTCACTGCTAAGATAAACTTATTTCAATTTCTAAGATAGTACAAACAAATGAAGATACAATCTTTTCTATATACGCTACACGAGCAACGCGATGTTTCTGTAACACGCTAATACGCATATTGGTCTGTAGGTCGCCATTAAACGATGCTTGTCGATCTATAGGTACAGTGAAGTTGGAGAATCCCCAGGCAACTGAAAGTTTGCAGTTTTCCGATTGTAGGGGGTGGGGGGGGGGGGGAGATTGCAGGGAGAAATCTTCAGATTACGAGGCTTTTCCGATGCCGTGTGGAACTCAGATTCGTCTTGCTAAGTGGAAAGTTTCTTCTCGCACGTTGCCGCAGGCAGCTGGAGTCCTTGGTTTGAGGCAGCGGAACACGCAAGCTGGGATGACGCCACTGCCTTGCACGGCTTAAGATGCCTGTTAAGACCCGTTTATGTTTACGTCTAGTGAACGTTTCTTAGGCATTAGCTAGGTCTCCATTCACTAGACTGTAAAACGCATCCTGGAAAGTCTAGAAAATTTACCTTTCAAACCGAGAGAAAACTGGCACGTTGTGCACCTTATACTGAAGGGTGCGCTTTCAAAACCCCGTACCAACACACCGGTTGTTACAATGAATCGAAGCAAAATGACCAGAGGACACACACAGATGACGGCTGGTTTGACTGCTGTACTGTGTCAAAATCCGCTCTGCTGTAAATGTTTTCTCTGTACTCAGCAGTAGCCTCTAGGTGTCCAGTTGCGCAGTAGGTCTCGCCCCTAATATTAATATGTTTCCTTCCGTATGTAGGTTCAACCAATTAATTGCTGTGCCTCTATTACCTTTTATGTGGACGGGATGTTTAACTGTAAGTTCCTAGCCTTCCTTCATGCCAGCCGGTGTGGCCGTGCGGTTCTAGGCGCTTCAGTCTGGAACCGCGTGACCGCTGCGGTCGCAGGTTCGAATCCTGCCTCGGGCATGGATGTGTGTGATGTCCTTAGGTTAGTTAGGTTTAAGTAGTTCTAAGTTCTAGGGGACTGATGACCGCAGATGTTAAGTCCCATAGTGCTCAGAGCCATTTGAACCAATCTTCCTTCATATCGCACCTCTTCGTTCCAGGCCTTTGTCAACGTATCTTAGGAGTTTATACAGTTCTCTTTCTGGCACCAGTGTCTAGAACAGGCTTTGCTATTTTCGTCATAGCACGTGTCCATTCCAGTTCTTTCTAGAAACTGCTACTTTCATTTATTTTGCAGTTTCTCGCTAGCCGATTTGACATGTAATGCCGTGAACGGAGTTATTATTTATTTATCTCATAGTACTCCTACAGCCTATCATTTAAAGACAGGCTGTTTTCATACTTACTTAGATTACCATCAACAGTATTAATTTCCTGACACCAGCACCTAATGTAACGAATACTACACTATAGTAAAGTAGGACTACTTTCCGTTACGATAGCTCTCATTTCTCTAGCGTTTACCGCCTCGTGTGGGGTTCGCGGTTTTCGTGACCTGCCATTTTTTTAAATTTTTTTAAAATGTTTGTGGCTGGATGGCCTCCCTGTTGCCACCGTCGACAGTTAATCGACAGAACGCAAGTCTTGTGAGCCATCTATGTGTGAATCGTATAAACTTTGTTTTTAGCGTTGTCGTACTTTAACTGTGTGGGTCTAGTACTTTCTACGGCGGAAATTGGGTGCCAACCCAGCATTTCCTAACCGTGGAAAAACGCCTGAAAGCCAGGCTGGCTGGTGTACCAGACAAACGGTCGTTACTCCTCCGCGAGGATTTGGCGTGGGGCAGCCTAACTGACTCCCTATCTTGCAGGCCAGCGCGCTAACCTACTTTTCCCTGTACGGTTAGTGGGCTACCTGCAGTTCCATTTTAAATGCAAACAAAAAAAGTTTGGAATTGTGTTTGTCTTTCTTTCATATTAATGTGTATCAGTAGAAGTGTAGAGAACCACATGCCTTTGTGATGCCCACAAGAGAAACTCCCCATCCGAACCCTCTCGGATTTAGTCGTAAGATTGCCCATCAAAAACTGAACACATATCAAGCATGAAAAGAGAAAGAAGGTGTACTGAACCGTGAAAAAAAGCAAAATAGAAACAGTGAACGGGCCAAGAACAACAAGCGTAATATAGAGCAGCCGAGTAGACAGTGATGTGGTTACGGTGTTGGATTACCAGGCGAGTGAGCCGCGTTCAAATCCTCTCGTGCTTTTCTTTCCCCACAATATTATTAACTGTTCCGTCCGGTCACTGAAATGTCTGTTCTCTTTATGTAGTCTTGGCAGTTGTCATACTATACATTGGTTATAGAATATGAGTCATGTGGTAAGAATACGTTACCGTCGCAAGTAAATGTCATAAATAGTGAGAGCAAGCTAGATACCACATAAACGTCTCACAGAGATGAAAACAACAAACAGGTGTGAACTAAGTTACAACAGAGGAATTCAAGAGTAAAGACTTCCAAAACGGAACGCAACTTTAAAAACGTTAAAAGATATGGTTGACATAGCACAGAGAAACTGTTTGATTGAGAAACTGTTGCGTTCATTTGTTGCAACTTATGTGACAAACTATTATGTTTTCATTATTTCCTTTGGAATGATCACATTTCAGTTCATACTAACACCTATGTCGAACAAGCTCATATCTCACTCATTTACCATTCGTACATATTAGGTACGTGGATGAGAGATTCCTATCATAAGACACACGTACTGTCACTCATGCCGTGTATGACCCACCAGACGTGTTTTCGGATGGAGAATTCGGTTGACTTGTCGCCCTGTCATCAGACGTTTTCGGGTCCATTCGAAAGCCACTTGCTTTAGGCTACTAATACAGTAGTTGTGTCGTATCAAATACCATTATAGTCCCTACCTTATACCTCACTGTTGCAAACGGACGCTACACCACAACATACTCACAAATTTGAATGAAGCGAACAGCAGAAAAAAAGTGACCCGAGGGAGGTTCAAACACGGCTACCTTGCGTGGCAGTCCAACACCGTAACCACTTCATGATGACGCTACTTGTCATTCCTGCTGCTCTATATTGCGTTTGGTACCGTTCACTGATTCTATTTTTCTTTTTTTTTTCTTTTCACAGTTCACTACACCTTCTTCCTGTTTTCATGTTTGATGTGTGTTCAGTTCTTGACAGACCGTCCACTGAGCCCTCTTACAAGCCGTCCATATGTGCTGTTTCTTCACAAGTTTGCAACTAAGCATCAATATTTCGTCCTTTTGCATTTCGTCTTGCACGCCCTTGGATAAACATGTGCCATTTTTCGAGTGCGGGTGTACTGTTTCGTTGTGGTAGCCGACGGGACAAAGCTCTGTCGTGGCGTTTGTTCACTGCTTGTACAAACCTAAATAAATTGGAGGTTTATGTACGTAGCACATGCAAACAGTCGCTTTTTGAATTTGTTAGGATTTATTGCACCATCATCTAGTTTTCGAGCCACTGGAGTCTCATCATCAGATGGAAACCGGCACATTATTTCCTGGACCAACTACAGCTAGACGCCAAGTAGCGATATTGGCGAGAATACGGAAATTTAGGCATACGTAATGGAAATATGTACCATACGGAAAGACAGTTATGTTTTAAGATATTTACAGAGCATTGCAACTTGTTACCCTCGAAAAATTTGCATCTATAATGTACAATTTGCCAGCTTAGGCAGACACAAAAAATAAGGAAAAGTACTCTGCGTAAAAATTTTCCCATTCCATCGTGGCAGGCTGTTACAGCAACAGGTTTAAAAGTGTTTCAGGTTGAAAACCGTCTCGGTTGCGAAATTATTTAATGTCACTGACACATTTCACACTTCTGAGGCATCATCAGATCGTCTCCGAAAACAAGAAACCAATCAATTAAAAAAATGGAGGAAAAAGACATGATCATATCTTGCACAGCTTCGCAGACAACGTGAACTAAAAGCAAAAAACTTACATAAAAGTAGCTGGTTACGTGACCCATCAGTCATGAAACCATATATAATGTAAAACAGACACAAAGGTAACCGGATTTATAACACACCCGTCATGAAACATCTAAACCACGAAGTGAACTTAGTGAAAGAAGAGAAACATCCAGAATAACACGGAGAAAGTACAAATATGTGGCTGAATAATTTTCCACGGTTGTCATATGTTGACTTGAGCACACCAGCCGGCGCTGCCGCGGCAGTACCAGTACTTGCAAAACCACGGTACGAGCCGCACACGGCACAATGTGTATACTAGTGCGCACACAAAGATTACTATGACAAACTGAGACACAAGTGGCAAGTATAGTGAGGCAAGGAGTACCCAGGTGGCTCGGATGACCGGCTTACGGAATATTTTCGAAAAACAAATGTGTGTGATACTAGTAATGAAAATGCATAGAAGGAAACCATTGCAGACACACAAAAAACAAAAATAAATGCACAAAGAACAGGTAAAATATTTGTTTTGTAAATAAAACCGCATTTTCTAGCTGCAACTGTAATTTATTTCTCCCAGAGGCGTCTGCCCGCCCCCCCCTCCCCCCCCCGCACCCGCTCCACCTCCCCCCGTGCCTTTTTTTTTTTTTTTTAAAGGCGAAACGCTTCTGGGAAAAATAAATTATAGTTGCAGCACGGAAAGGCGGTTTTATTTACAACACAAATATTTCTGTACTTGCTGCGGAAGATGGTAATGCAAACAAGCTTGTTAAAGTGATTGGCGCTCGGCGTGGGTGAGCGGTTCTAGGCGCTTCAGCCTGGAACCGCGCGACCGCTACGGTCGCAGGTTCGAATCCTGCCTCGGGCATGGATGTGTGTGATGTCCTCAGGTTAGTTAGGTTTAAGTAGTTCTAAGTTCTAGGGGACTGATGACCTCAGATGTTAAGTCCCATAGTGCTTAGAGCTATTTGAACCATTTGAAGTTGAAGTGATTAAATGAAAAATACTGAATCAAAATATATCATTATAACTCTGTCACACGGAGTAAAACAGCTAAATTTTGCCGTACATTCATCGCGATGCTTTATGAATCGATAAAACTTCAAGGTACCTGGATCGCGTGTAGTCTTAAGAGTCGCAAGTAAGAGACAAAAATATTTTAGTCGTTGGAATAAAGAAACACAAGTTATAAAATATGAAGAAGTAAAGTCATCCACAATAAAAACCTCCTTTAAAGTGGGGATCCTCCAACTTCCCTTACAAAAACAAACAAATAAAGAGTAATACTGTCGACATAAAATAATCATCGCAGGAGCGAGCATTGGTAACATTCTATCATAATGTATTTGACTACTACTAACTAGTTGATCGTTCAGCAACCTGTCTTTGTCAACATCGAGATATTTAACAATTTCCAGCTCCACTAGTGGACTCAACTTCTTCCCCTTCTGAGCAAGATGAACTCTTTTAGAATTATATATTAATTACTTCAGCTGCCAACGGGCCTTGATGTATATCAACGGGGACAGGTGAAAATTTGTGCCCTGACCGGGACTCGAACCAGGGATCTCCTGTTTCAGGATAAAAACCGTCTGGGTTGCGACATTATTTAATGCTACTGACGCGTTTCACACTTTTGAGGCATCATTAGAGCGTCTACGACAATAAAAAATCATGTCCGAAAGAATAGACACCATATCCATATAAGTATATAGTTCGGACATGTCCGAAAGAACAGACAGCATATCCATATAAGTATATAGTTCTGGCAATACCGGTCATGACCTTCTTCTTCTGTGCCGATGCACACATATTACCCGAACTGTTACGAGACATGGTAAGAATGTCTTCCACGAGTAATGAGTGGGTTGGGATGGATTACGACACATGTAGTAAGTATGGACATACGAGGTGAGAATGTGGGTCTCGCGGGTAGCGTGTGCGAAATAGTCCCTGCAGTCGCGCTATGCTCTGTACCCTCGGTGGCTCAGATGGGTAGAGAGTCTGCCATATAAGCAGGAGATCCCAGGTTCGAGTCCCGGTCAGGGCACAAATTTTCACCTGTCCCCGTTGATATGTATCACGGCCCGTTAGCAGCTGAAGGTATTAACATATAACTCTAATTTCGTGCTAGACGGCTGCAGGTCATCAATGGTGTCTGTTCTTTCGGACATGTCCGAAAGAAAAAGAACAGACACCATATCCATATAAGATTTACTATTCTTAGGTTTTTTTTTTACTTTTAGTTCAATTTGTCGGCGTAGCCGTGCAAGATAGGATCATGCCCTTTTCCTCCATTTGCATATAATTGATTGGTTTTTGTCGACAGTCTGATGATGCTCCAAAAGGGTGAAACGCCTCCACCGACATTAAATAATTTTGCAACCGAGACTTTTTCTGTTCTGCAAAGTAGTCCCATAATCGTGGATTTAGGGTGTATGATTGTTGTTATGTATAAGACCTTTGGCGGGCCAGGCGGGTCCGACTGAGCGCCGTGTCGTCCTCTGCCATCGGCACCGTCGGATGCAGTTGTAGCGGGATGTGTTCAGCACACCTCTCTCCAGGTCGTTTTGAGGCTCTTTGACCTTACAACCGCAACTAATCGTGCGAGTATCTCTTCAGTTGGCCTCATAAGTCTGAGTGCACACAAATCCGTTCCTCCAACCAAGGAAAAATCCCGGACAGTACCGAGAATCGAACCCCGGTGCTTCTCATGCCAGTCAGTCGCGCTGACCACCCAGCTACGGACGCGGATTTTGCTGGCAGATTTTGTGTCATAATCCACTGCTTGTGTTTTCCTTCAAAATCGTTCATCGGGTGTAGAAATTCAGATGTAGAACTTCAACCGGTTCTGTTCTTGCTTGGGTCAGACTCTTTGAGCAAAACATAATTGGACTTGCAGAACGAGACGTGTCTTCACACAGTGACGCGTAGAAAGTAAGCGTAATCGACCGACAATTGTCGAAAGCTGACAGCGATTCCGTGTTCTGTGAAACCTACCAGGGAAAAATAAGCGTGGGCGACAAGGTAGTTAGAAGGAAATGGGGTTCTGCAGTGATGAAGGAAGTTCGGTCGGTCCCGGAGTGATTCGTGGTTAACGCCGGCTTACCGGGAATTGAGACTGGCGGGTGTCGGAGATTATTAATTTCAGAGCCGCTCTAGCTGGTGGCCGCCGGTGACGATAGCGTGAAGCAATGGTGGCGCTCAGAAATTCAATCTCGACGCCATTATCTTCCGCGACAGGGGGAGCGAAAGAGGACTGTTTCCGATGCGATGTGTTGTCGCTGCGGGATACGGACTTACCTAACTAATCTTTACGTCGATAAAAATAATCATGCCTACTGGTTACAATGTAACTGAAGAGTGTGAAAACCAAACGTTCTAAGGGCTACATCTCACATTTGTCTAAAGAGTCAAAGAACAATTATCTCTTTTTGTGTATAACTCACCTGTACCCAAACAATTGAGAAGTATTCTAATACCACGTAATTATGCAGCTCGCCTCATCACCGCGAAGAATAACAAGACAAATTAGAAATTCTGTAATTTGTTGAGAACATTCTGTTACAAGCGTCATTTTAGGGAACTTACTGGTTCTAATCGCCAGTTCGAACGTTTCTGTTCGCGTGCTGTTAACACCTGGCACTATGATTTTTTCCCGATATTACAGATACAGAAATAAAGCAGTAGTGTTTTAATAAACAGACCTGTAGTCAACAAAACTCATTACTCAATCTTTTCAGAGGGATAGGATGCCAAATTTTAAAAAATTCAATTTTTCAAAAATATGCCTATTTTCTAGCGCACATCTTCCTGAATAGTTTGATGTATAGAACATATATATTTGAGAGATTATAAGGCACGTTATTTGGTCTTAAGTGTACCAAGGTGCAGCGCCACACTCCTTTGCACAGGATTCTACTGTCATACGTAAGTGTATTTCGCTCTGCAGGATTTGAATGTTTATATTTCCGCCAGAAATTGTCATACTTGAAACAAAGGACTATTGGTATCGATACTTTCTATGCTGCTATCGACCCAAGACCCAAATGAAAGCTTTAACCAGTGTGTATGGGAAAAGTTTGGCCAAAACCATTTTTGTGGGGAGAAACGCTCTTGCCATTAGTGTTTTATGGTTCACTTTCACGTGTTAATGAGGGTGTGCAAAACAGAAAATATGTTTTAGAGAAAATGAGAATTAAGACCGGAGTGAACTGCATCAAAGCTTTGTATGCGATAGACAGAGAGTGTGTAGTGAAAGCAGATAAATCATTTTTGGAGGTGATAAAATCAAGAAGAATGCATCATAGGAATGTGGAAAGAAAGAAAACTGATTTAGAAAATGAAAAAGATCCTCCTTATGGTGTTGGACAGTTCTAAAAGAATGCCAAATACAAGGAGAAACTTTAATGGCCATTTTCCACAAAACTCAAATTTCTGTACTTAGGTACATGTAACATCCAAAATAAACATCATATTACTTTCAAACTTGGTATGCTTATCAAACGCAAACTCCTTGATGCAAAACTCTATAATTTTCCACATGTACTAAAAACTGTGTTAAAAATTGAGATAATTAACTATAAAATTTAGTTTTTTCTAAACGTGAAGTTTAAACTGTAGCAGCCCATTAATTTTTTTTTGTGAATTAAATAAATTGTTGAGATTTATACACCTGTAAGTATGGTTTGTTTTCTGTGAAAAATTCATAAAATAATCTCTCTTACTTATGACGAAAAATGTACCTATAGCAACAAATGCAGCCAACAGTAAGTGAAAAAATGATGAAATATCACATGTGAAAGAAATTTATTTTGTTATATTTCTGAACTTCGACTGCTATGAGTGTGAATCCTGAATCATTTCTGGTCATGCTAACAAAGTTTTATGAACTTATTTGTGAAAGTGTATACAGTTGAAATTAAAATTTTCTGTGGTGTCTCCCCTCCTCCAAGGTGGCCCTTTTGACGTCCTGGCCCCTTAAATTTTCCGCAAGAGAGAAACCAAATTAAATTCGAGGAATAAATCTCTCAGTATTGACTTTCGTTTCTTACACAACACCATTCTTTCGTTTTAAATTCAAGAAATAAATGTCTCAGTCTTGACTTTCGTTTCGTACACAGATCCATTCTTGAGATCAAAATTTTGCAAAGTTTACTGTAGAGGAAGCAAGGGCTACATCGCCAACGGGTTTCTGTTTTGTAACTGCTAAACATGGCTGGTCTTTCAGATGAAGTACGGCGTGGCATACATTCACTCTTTTCCTATTCATCTGTTTCAGAGTAAATGGAAATGAAAATTCCGTAAGGCTAGGGCCTCCCGTCGGGTAGACCGTTCGCCTGGTGCAAGTCTTTCGAGTTGACGCCACTTCGGCTACTTGCGTGTCGATGGGGATGAAATGATGATGAAAGACACACAACACCCAGTCATCACGAGGCAGAGAAATACCTGGCCCCGCCGGGAATCGAACCCGAGACCCGGTGCGCGGGAAGCGAGAACACTACCGCAAGACCACGAGCTGCGGACTTCAGAGTAAAAATTTCTGTCAGGTGTAAGAATTTCTCTTAGCTGTCTGAGATGGGTCAATATCAGACACTTCGAGAATACTGCATTTGGGTACCTCACACGCCTGCATTCACAGCAATGTTTCAACAGCATCGTTAAAATCAAAGAAGTAAGATGTGTACAATGGAATTAAGTTGTCCAGTTACATTACTGTGACGACCTATTAGACGCATAAATAATCACCTTTTGCAACGGTCATCTCTGCGAGACGTGCAAGAATAAAGTCAGTGAGGTTATGGAAAATTCAGACAGGGATGTGGAGCCATGCAGATTCCAGTGACATGGCTAGCTGCGCTAGGATTTTCGTTTGAGAATTCATAGTGTGAACAGCCAGATCGATGTGGCTCTCTATACATTATCGATTGGGAATTTGGTAGTCAGGGGAACACAGGAAACTCGCCCTGATGGTCTTCCGACCACGCATGTACACTGCGACCTGTGTGACACGTTGCGTTGTCCTGCTGGTAGATGCCATCATGCCGGGGAAAACAAACTGCATGTATCGGAGGACATGATACCAAGGATAGATGCATAGTTGTGTTGATCCATTGTGTCTCCGAGAATGATGAGATCACTCAGGGAATTCCACGAAAATATTCCTGAGAGCATAATGCTCTGTTACAGGGTGTTTGATTTCAGACGTTTCACGCCAACGGCTATCTTTCCGATGGAACATAAAACGTGAATCATCTGGAAAGGCGACAGGTCGTCCTCAGTGGACATCCAGTTGCGGCGTTGACAATGAAATCCATCCTTCGTCGCCGGTGAACAGCAGTCAGCACGGGTGCATGAACCAGGCATCTGCCACGGATGCCCATATGCAGCGACGTTCGTTCGACGTTCGTTGAGGAGACACTGTTGGTAGCCCATTGGTTCATCTGGGCGGTCAGTTGCTCCACTGCTGCAAGTCTATTCGCCTGCACACGCTTTCGGAGCCGTCGTTCACCCCTGCCATCTATAGTTCGTGGTGCACCACAGTAACCATGGAGGTGCGCGAACGGCTTACTAACTTTACGAAAATGCTTCTGCTCTTTGCCCAAAAACCAATGATCATACCGTTTCGGACATGAGATAAATCGGTTCGTTTCCGCATACAACAATTACTACACTGTTTCCGCAGCCCCCCCCCCCCCCTCCGCCCTCTCCCCCGAGACGCGTTATACGAGGTGCGACAATAAAGTAATGAGACTGATGTGAAAAAAAAAGATGTTGCTTACCGTTTTAGTCAAGTTTAGTGCTGTCTCCTTCAAAGTAGTTCCCTTCAGATTGCACACACTTTATCCAGCGCTTCTGCCATTGATGGTAACATTTCTGGAACAGCTATTTGGACATCTTGTGTTGTTTGAGAATGGTGTCCCTTGACCACAGTTTTGACTCTTGGAAGTAGAAAAAAGTCGCACGGAGCGATATTTGGTGAATGAGACGACTCTGGTAGTCCTGAAATTTGTTTTGAGATTAAAAATTGCTGTACTGACGGAGCAGTATGGGATGGCGCATTATCGAGATGCAGAATCCAATTATCAGCAATGTTGGCACGGACACGAAGAACTCTTTTACGAAGTCTTTCTAAAATGTCTTTGTAGTAATATTGGTTAACTGTTTGTCCAGGAGGCACCCACTCTTTATGAACAATTCCCTTGGAATCAAAGAAGCACACGAGGATGCATTTCACTTTTGACTTCGAAATGCGAGCTTTTTTTGGTCTGGGTGATTCCTTTGAGCACCATTGCGAACTTTGTCGTTTTGTCTCTGGATAGTACTGAAAGAACCAACTTTGATTACCAATGATAACACGGCTGAACAATTCTGGATTGATTTCCGCTTGCTCTAACAGTTCGGCATCCACATCTTTCTCGCTTTTGTGGTGTGAGATTTTTGGGGACCATTTTTGCACAAATCATTCTCATACCAAGATCTTCAGTTATTATTAGACGAACCGTTTCTCGACTGATGTTCAGTTCTTCTGCAGTCATCATCTTCGATCAGATCGTACGAGTTCACGCACCTGGCCAAGTTGACACCGGTCCGTGAGGTTGATGGTCGTCCACTGCGGTCTTCATCTTCAACATTCGTTCTGCCTTCACTAAACATTTTATGCCAACGAAAAACTTGAGCTCTTGACATAACCTCCTCTCCAAAAGCCTTCTGAAGATTACTTGAAGTTGTCGCCGCGTTTTCACCCAGTTTAATGCATAAAGAAATGGCATACCTTTGAGCAATATTATGCTGTTCCATTTCCGTGACGAGAGACACAGACACGTGTTATCTTATCACAGCACAACTCACGACTGAGCAGTTGCATCTATGTGCCGCTTCGACTAGAAGCAGCGTATAGACCAAGGTCAAAGATATTGTGCCTACGCAAGGCTGCAGGGTAGCCACATCTTGCAAAGAAAATCAGTCTCATTACTTTATTGTCGAACCTCGTATGTCCGCCACTGCTAGTGCTGCCATCTGCCGTCTGTGAGTGGTTATTGTACGTTGACATTAAACGCAGACAGTGGCTCCATGAATATGATTGGACTATGAACATGGAATGGGTTAATAGCTGTAGCTGACTCAGCAATCTTCCATAAATGTTGGGGAACGATGGCCGTACTTACCTCTCTTCGTTTCTTGATAATCGCAGTATCATCTTTCCATTGTAAACATGATTTATTGACACAAACAAAAGCTTAAATGCATTAAGCCTACCACAGAAAGCGTGCATCAACTAAATGGAGGAGATGATGACGCATGGTACTTGGAAATACAGAGACAAGCACAGCTTGGCACAGAGACCATGTGCCATCTAGTAAATATTGTTTGGAACATTTCCACTATGATTTGGTACTTGGAACCATTTTAGGGTCATGTAACAAGGTACCACAGGCTTTTGCGAAAAAATAGAAGTTAGAGCGTCTGACATATCCGTTCTTCAGTTGCCGTCGGCCGTGATAATTCAAAATTGTTTACAAATCCGGATGCGAACGAGGATTTTCTGTTGTTTTCATACAGTCATCTTTAGCAATTGTTGTTAAAGTGATCAATCTTCAGATTAGCTTCACGCAGTTCTCCATTCGTGCCATTGACAAATATATTTATTCCATCACAAAAATCTGATGGAAATATTCTCACCTTGCCCTGTTCCTGTGATCATTTCCTTCAACAACCACTTCAGATAAAGTTTCCAGGAACGACTCATATCGTTACGTCTTCCCACCCGTTCTATGAGAACAACCGAATTCATAAACTGGACATATTCAAAATTTCCATACCATTGTGGCATAAATTTTCAGTTATTATTACAGACGAAGGATGTAAAAGTACTTGGATTAGTGAACTGCTATCATTAATTGCCACGATTTAAATATTTCCACGAATGTTAATATAAAAAGGGCAAGTGGACTGAGATTGGTGCTGATGAAAACTTTAGTATTGGTGCTGATGAAAATTTTAGTAATTCAACCAGCCTCTGCAGCAATGTGTCGTTAAAAAATGAAAAAAAAAAAATACTTTATGTGTAACTCCATGTCCCTCCCCTTCCTCCCGCCTCCCCCTCCTCAGACACACACACACACACACAGCCTCTTGCTGCTAAAAGCTACGTACTAATTACTGATGATTACGTGATGAATTGTGTAACATAGACTAAGCCTGAAGGCTGCGACTGTTATGAAACGTGTTATATGTCTGTATTTTATACGTAGTGGGGCATAGGAGGTATATATCGGACTACAAATCCAAACACTTTGACGTCTCCTGTCTATTACAGCTTCTTTCATCTTCGGCAATGTGTGTTAAACTGTGGAAGCAGATGCGAGTCCCTGAGTAAGAGAGTTACCAAATTCAGTGGAATGCAAGGGGGAACCACTTCCAATAGGATCATTCCTAGCAAAGCGCTGTACCGTTCAAGCGAACCTTCAGGTTGACGACCGCGTTACATTACTTCTTTGTACATGTTATTGCTGGCAGATATTGCTTTATTTCGAATGGAGCCATTTCGACCTTGTTTTCCACATACTCCGGCATCATGTGTGTGTGGTGTCACCGCCAGACACCACACTTGCTAGGTGGTAACCTTTAAATCGGCCGCGGTCCGTTATCACTACGTAAAATTCGTTTAGTAGATGGTTCTACGTATCAGATGTTTGATTTCCTGCTCTGACGCTGTAACAGCACCCCAGTTAGCTCACATCCTCTAAACCCTTCGCTAAGTTTAGTTTAGCTACTTCTTCACACTTCTGAACTTGAACACATGACTTCGGACATGCAAGCTGCAGTCGAGCGATCGCAGAACTTTTCGGCAAGCATCGGTATGTATGAAAAGTCTTCTGTTTCTTTTTAATACAATTCTCTATTGTTCAGAGTCAGTTGCACTTTTTGTGATACTCAACAATAAATGAGTATTATCTTAAATATCAATACAATTGCTGATTCTCAGGAGGCTTACGTCGGCTATACAGCACCTTATGTCTACTTGATTATTTACTTTTACGATAGGAACTGATATGGAAATACAGAGTGTAATGGGCATAAGTGCAGGTATTTCTATTGGTGTACTGAACAACATTACTGCAGTACTTACGTCACTTGCTGACTAATTATTATAGCTATTACAAGTCGTATGTTTTTAGGTTGGCAAGAGCAAGCCATTAATGCTTCATTTCCCCTGGCAGGTTAGGTATCTCGCATCTCGCACGCTGCCCTCTCCTCTCCACACATTGACATTTCCGTAAAAAGAACAAAGTCTGTGTCAGCTGAGATACTTTACATTCCATACTTTCATAATTAGATGAAATTTGATTAGGCATCGTCTGTTTGTTAACTGTGTGCAAGTACTAGCCAAAGACGAGCAAAGCTGACTCGAAACGCGTTGGTATACACTAAAACAGCAAATACAAATACAGCCAATATTCGGTGGCTGGTAGCGGCGAGAGGCAAATAAATAGCATGTGCATAGTTACACTGATATGTGGCCCCGATTCGACGCTCACTGACTCACGCGTGGCTCGTTGGAGTGACGTTTGCCCAGCGGAATGTCGACTGACCACTCGGGGTTCGTCCGCAGCCAGCAGCCGGCTGCTACGCATGGCTGGCTTCGGGACGCAGAGAGCGGCTCACGGCTCGAGCGGTCCGTTTGACACAGAATCCGCCCACGCCGCAGTCAAAGGTCGCCGGCTATTTCCCGGCACTGCCATCACGGGATATACGTCTAGGTACACGTGTGAACAACGACCGAGAGCGATGCTACTCAACAACTTGCTGACCGATTGCTCCGGATTCACCATAAACCACGTTGCTCCATTTCCTTTTATTGTTTGTAAGATTTCTGTCTGTATGTGTGCTACTTAGCGACTGAAGCTGTCATCCGAGTCCATTTGCGGGTGGCCTATCTAACGGCTTGGAGGGGCAACCAAAATTTATTTTTCGATACAACATACATTTTTTTGTCCGAATTAAAAAAAATTTAAAATGCTGTCATAATCCACTCATTAAGAGGTATAATCTAAGTTAAAGGTGTAAACACAATGTGTCAGTTATCAAAATTAGAAATAAAATGTATATCTTGAAGCAGCGTAACTAGAGTTGCACTCTACAAAAACTGCGATTCGGTTGTTTTAGTACATTACATATATGACGTACTAAGTGGTAGAATTATCGTTACTGTTACTAGAATTGGTATCGAAAGAAATGTAAATGGATGTGTGTGAGAGAAAATGGGAGCCGACAACTTCTCTGTCTTTTCTTTTGTTTGTTTTGCACGTAATTAGAATCGCACATCTTTCAGTTGTAGTTCGTTGTGTATTTTATATCCTTACAGAATACAAATTGCACGTATTATGTAACAGAAATCAGTAGATCGCCTAACTTCTGCACATTTATGCTGTAACCAAAGAATTTATTTTTAAAAAATGGTTCAAATGTCTCTAAGCACTATGGGACTTAACATCTGAGGTCATCAGTCTCCTAGAACTTAGAACTACTTAAACATAATTAACCTAAGGACATCACACACATCCATACCATGCGGTTCCGGACTGAAGCGCCTAGAATCGCTCGGTCACAGCGGCTGGCATTTATTTTTAACCCAAGCACTGTTTCCATACACAAACGTAGAAAATATACATAATTATTATTGCTAATCTGTACGCAATACAGCGTTCTTCGCCTTGTTCAATGTAAATTTTTCCTGTTATTATTGATAAATGCGAAAGATGTTTGTGAATAACAGGAAAGTGTGCCACATAAGTTAAACGAAGTATTGGAGCAATGTTTGAAATATTTTTGTTTTTGTATTTGTTTCTTTTTATCTTTTGTTGAGGATATTGATGATAAATCAGTATTGTTTTCTTTATTTTGACTACAAAATCCCTCTGTCTCATGTTACAAATCAATAGTTTTTAAATAAAACCGTAATTAAACATTGAAAATTTCGGTTTTGCTATAAAAACTGTTCATTCTTAACTAACAGACAGGACGATAACTACACTATGTGATCAAAACTATCCAGACACCTGGCTGAAAATTTACAAGTTCGTGGCGCCCTCCATCGGTAATGCTGGAATTCAGTATGGTGTTGGCCCACCCTTAGCCTTGATGACAGCTTCCACTCTCGCAGGCATACGTTCAGTCAGGTTCTGGAAGGTTTCTTGGGGAATGGCAGACCATTTTTCACGGTGGCTTGCATTATGGAGAGGTATCGATGTCGATCGGTGAGGCCTGGCACGAAGTCGGCGTTCCAAAACATCCCAAAGGTGTTGTATAGGATTCGGGTCAGGACTCTGTGAAGGCCGTCATGATAAGCAGAAGTAGATTGAATTATGAAGATGCCTACCTAGCAATTATAAAAAATTATGAGACTGTGCACAGTTTATTTTAACACTATTTCCATGAATTTACCTGTATAAAGCTTCGTTTTCAAAAATGAACTTCATAAAGAAACAAACTTCTTTAGAAGACACACTGAGACTTGCAGGCAGTCCAAACGACGCAGATATACACGAGATAGCCAAAAGTACATCACAAGTCGCAGTGATTTAACATTTTTATTTTTGTGCTTAAATTTGCTTTCCAATTAGAATGAATGAACGTCCATATACAAGAACAAAACTATAGCTGTTTTAAATAGACTTTGGCATGCGTTGGTTATCGAAAATAAACCTGCTCATTGGCCTTTTGTCATTTTAAAAGTTTGAGGTCAACAGCAGTGGAAAATATGTATATGTACATTTTAATAAAGTAACATTTTTTTTAAATTCTTGCATAAAAGTTCTTTGAATTCTACTTCAGGTGCAAATTACACTGATCTCCGACTGATTTTTGAAAGTGACTGGAAATGACCAATTGCTAACGAGTCCCTTGTTTTTTCTTCATCATTTGTATCCAAGCGACATAAACGTAAAATTACGCACGACAGATAAACTTTATTTTCACAGTGGTAGGACGGACTGGGCTCAATTAGACAGGCGCTCTGTATTCATTCTATTAGTTTTCTGAAAGCACCTCAGCAACACTTTATGTTATTTTATATATTCGCAAACGTGGTGGCAGTAATTCTGTGAAATTCTGTTAGTGGTCAACCTCGTCATTGGCCGATGTTACCACAACGAGTATTCCGGTCAGCGCCAAAACTCGATTCCCGTGAACGCATTCCTCAAAATTTAATTCCTGTCAAACCAGCGCTTCACAATTGAAAACTGTTTTTCCCTATATGGAGGATTTTAGTAACGTAAAGATGGCTTATCACTGTCAACAAATGCGTAATAATTTTGATCGACGAAGGAGTCAGTTACCGGTGCGAAAGGTAAGTTTTTATTCTTTAACGGTTTCGAATATACATTTCCACCTGTAACAGGTGGTAGCGCTTAATAGATTCTGATGCAAGGAAAGTTATTTGTAACCAAAACAAGTAAATAATAAATACTTAGCATCTGCAACTGTTTGTTGTACCCGACTCCTCCGTCGACTGAGAAATATGATGCAAGAATTACAAACGGCGCGTGAAAAGGTGGACGGTTGCGTCAATAGCGAAGATGGGTGGAGGGGCAGATAGAACCGTCGTTTGGTGGCATAGGGGACGTGATAGAGGGGGAATGTTTGCTTGTTTGTCTTCCGGAGCTGACAAATCATGGACGTGGGTACGTCGTACCGATCAGCCGCTGCAGTACAAGTTTCAAACAGAACTAAACCGAGCGAGATGGCGCAGTGGATAGCACACTGGACTAGCATTCGGAGAGGACGACATTTCAAAGCCGCGTCCGGCCTTCCTGGTTTAGGTTTTCCGTGATTTGCCTAAATTTCTTCAGGCGAATTCCCGGGATGGTTTCTTTGAAAGGGCACGGCCGACTTCCTTCCCCATCCTTCCCTAGTCCGATGACCTCGCTGTTTGCTCCCGTCCCCCAAATCAGCCCAACCAACCAATCAAACAGAATTAACATAGATTCGTGAACGCGCATTGTAGAGACAATGACCTTCAATTGTATTACATTTTATAACAAGGAATACGAAATTAAATTAAGGCTGTCATAATACAATACAGTGAGTAGACGGGAAATTAATTCAAGACATTTGGTAAACATTCTTGATCGTGTCCCATAATGCATTGCTTTAAAGTATAAGTACAATTCCTCTTATTACTTATCCGCTCACACTAACAACGCCACATCAGGAAATTGCTGTGTCACAACTTTAGGGTCGCAGAAGCTGGCAGCAAACTAAACCAGAAAACAGTCAATATGATTTCGAATTGTGCCGACTTTTAATGAACAATATTGCAGGTGGGGGGGGGGGGGGGGGGGGAGGTTGGGCGGCATGTGACGTATTGCGCCCCTACTATATGTAATTAATTACAGACTTCCAACATACTAATTTATGTAGGTTACCGAATAATAACAAGGAAACATACATATATGGCCCGAGATGCCTCCCCACAAAGTCTGTAATGACTCTCCAACAAAGACGTTTGACGGGCACTAAATTAAACGCTCTAGAAGGCTATTGCGTGAGTGCTGCTGTCCATTGTACTGAAGCGCCAAAGAAACTGGTATAGGCACGCGTATTCAAATACAGGGATATGTAAACAGGGAGAATACGGCGCTGAGTTCGGCTACGCCTATGCAAGGCAACAAGTGTCTGGCGCAATTCTTAGATTGGTTACTGCTGCTACAATGGCACGTCATCAAGATTTAAGTGAGTTTGAGCGTGGAGTTATAGTCGGCGCACTAGAGGTTCATGTCTGGAGAACATGCTGGCCGCCGGCCGCTGGTGGCCGAGCGGTTCTGGCTCTACAGTCTGGAACCGCGCGACCGCTACGGTCGCAGGTTCGAATCCTGCCTCGGGCATGGCTGTGTGTGTTGTCCTTAGGTTAGTTAGGTTTAAGTAGTTCTAAGTTCTAGGGGACTTACGACCTCAGCAGTTGAGTCCCATAGTGCCATTTGAACAACATGCTGGCCACTCTAGTCGAGCGATGTCGTTATCCTGAAGGAAATCATTCACACGATGTGCACGATGGAGGCGCAAATTGTCGTCCATGAAGGCTAATACCTCGCCAATATGATTCAAATGGCTCTGAGCACTATGGGACTTAACATCTGAGGTCATCAGACCCATAGAACTTAGAACTACTTAAACCTAACTAACCTAAGGACATCACACACATCAATGCCCGAGGCAGGATTCGAACCTGCGACCGTAGGGGGTTCGCGGTTCCAGGCTGAAGCGCCTAGAACCGGTCGGCCACAGAGGCCGGCTCGCCAATATGCTGCCGATATGGTTGCACTATCGGTCGGAGGCATTCACGAATCGTACAGCCGGTACGGCGCCTTCCATGACCACTAGCGGCGGTTTTGAGAGTCCTTCCTGGCACAAAGTAACAATGCGGACGCGATTGAACCGCGGTATTTACCGTCTAGGCATGGTTGAACCACAGACAACACGAGCTGTATATGCCGGGCGGGATTAGCCGAGCGGTCTAAAGGCGCTGCAGTCATGGACTGTGCGGCTGGTCCTGGCGGAGGTTCGAGTCTTCCCTCGGGCATGGGTGTGTGTGTTTGTCCTTAGGATAATTTAGGTTGAGTAGTGTGTAAGCTTACAGACTGATGACCTTAGCAGTTAAGTCCCATAAGTTATCACACACATTTGAACATTTTCTAGCCGTATACCTCCTTCCTGGTGGAATGACTGGAACTGATCGGCTGTCGGACCCCATCCGTCTAATAGGCGCTGCTCATGCATGGTTGTTTATATCTTTGGGCGGATTCAGTGACATCTCTGAACAGTTAAAGGGACTGTGTCTGTGATACAATATCCACAGTCAACGTCTATCTTGAGGAGTTCTGGGAACCGGGGTGATGCAAAACTTTTTTTGATGTGTGTAGTATCCACAACGGTAATTGTAATTTGGGTGTCTGCGTGTGTGTATGTCTGTGTGTGTGTGTGTGTGTGTGTGTGTGTGTGTGTGTGGTGGAGCAATTTGACAGTTTTCTCCGACCTAAAATGGCGGTTGAGAGGGAATATACCAAAATTGAGACATCACTTAAAACATTTGCTAAAATCCGACCATTAGCACTTTCCAAGAACGTTTTAAAACTATAATTGCTCTCCTAAGTGAATTTTCATTCGGAAGCTACCAAACTTCTTTAGCGCAATTAAAACACGCAGCAAGCCAAACACAAATGTTTCTAACTTCAATCATACTTCAGCAACTACTATATGACGTGTTACACTTATCTAGACTTTTACTCACATGGAACATATATGAAGCTCCAGTAACAGATGTGCTGCGTTTGTCTCTTTCTCTAACAGACTTAGTTACTTACACGTTCGTCAGAAAGTTTACATTCATTCAGATTCCCCAAAAACTTATATAATTGACACTACAGCAGAAACATTTGTAACAGAGAACATTCCTTTCACATTTAGTTAAAGTAGCAACTTCCAGACCTTGTCGTTCAGCAAAGACACTTAGTCCTTCCCGTTACTGACAAGTCGCAAAAGTTCATGTACCAGGCACGACTAGTGAGAACAGATTAATTCAGATCGCAGAGTCAGGAAAGCAACCGACTCTCAGCCATAAACTAAGAACAAATAACAAGGTATATATCGACTGACCGGAAAGCTGTGGAACGCCCCATAAGCCACACACTGTTTTAACAGGCAACTTGCCAATGAATATTTGTCAAGAATTCAGCGTATGGTGTCAAGCCACACAATTACAAGCGCTTCCTAACTCTCTCTCATCTCTCTTTGGGCTCAAAATTTAACATACATAAATACAACTGCTTCAACTAAACCAAATCACTTATAAGAAAATGACAACAAGTAAAATCCATGAATACCACGCCCCCAGACTGACCCCTTGCCTGAAGTCTAATCGCACAACATAAGCAACCCATCAAATACAGCTAGTCTTGCGTTTATTCAGTTTCCTGTACCACATGTAAATGTAGAAGTCCCACAAACTCCGTGATTCCTGTTGCACACCTCGTTACAACACACAGTCTCTCCTTTACTCCGGACGATTGTCCTCAATACTGACCACTGCTGTGTACCCCGACGAACACCTCCTCTCCACTGAGTGGTCAAAACTGAAGATCAAGAGACCTCTTCTGTTCCTGCCGAGATCCGCCGCTGTCCACCACAACGTCCTCGTTCAGGTGTTGGACGGTATGGCGCCATTTTTTACGCCACCAAGGGATCGTACACCTTAGTATGTGACAAATTTCAGCTCGATACGTCTTCCCGTTCCTGAGAAAATGGGCTTTTAGCAGTCGAATAAACAGAGACAGACAGACGGACGGACGCACGAACAACAAAGTGATTCTGTAAGGGTTCCGTTTGTATCGATTGACGCACAGAATCCTAAAAAACACGCGCAAAGGCGGATTTCATAAAACGTGGAGCAGCAGTCGACCCACTTCGCGGTGTTGTTGTAGTCTTCAGTCTGATGACTGGCTTGATACAGATCTCCACGCTAGTGTATCCAGTGCAAAGCTGTTCATCTCCAAATAACTACTGCAACGTACATCATTTTGCATCTGCTTATTCTGTTCATCCCTTTGTCTTCCTCTGATTTGTAATCCCCACACCTTCCTCCGGTACGAAATTTACAATTTCGTGATGCCTCAAAACGTTTCCTATCAACTGATCCCATCTTTTAGTGAGGTTGTACCACGGATTCCTTTCTTCCCCAGTTCTGTTCAGTACCTCCTCATTAGTTAATCGATGCACCCATTTAATTTTCAGTGTTCTGCTATAGCACCCAATGTCAAAATCTTCTATTGTCCTCTTGTCTAAGCTATTTATGATCCACATTTGACTTCTGTACAAGCCTACACTCCAGACATATACAGTGCCTTCGGAAAAGTCTTAGTGACACTTAAATTTATGGTGGGTGGCAGCAAATTCACCTTCTTCAGATATGCATTTCTTACTATAAGCAGGGTGCATTTTATATTGTGTCTACTTCGGGCATCCTCACTTATTTTGCCGGTCAAATATCAAAACTCAACTACTAATTTTAGTGTCTGATTTCCTAATCTAATTCCCTCAGCTGTGGCTCCCAAATGACAGCCGTCCACCTCTTGCTGGACTGCCCACTTTTAGCCGCTCTGCGGCAGACTTTTATCTTTCCCAGCACCCTGCCTTCGGCGATGGACGACAATGCCTCCACAGCAGCTTTAGTTTTACATTTTATACGCGAGAGTGGGTTTTATACTTCTATGTAGGTTTTAGCGCATGTCCTTCGTCCCTCTGTGTCCTCCACCCTAGTGCTTTTAGGGTGGAGGTTTTCATGTGTTGCAGAGTGGCTAGCTTTCCCTTTTTATTCTCGTGGTTGGCCAGCCACTGTAATCTGCTTTCATGTTTTACTTTCTTTTGTTTCTAGCGTCTCTCTGTTGTTTTCTTGTCCTCTTTTGTTCCTTTTAGTGTTCGTTGCCTTCCCTTCGTTCTTGGGGCTTTTTCTTTCTTTCCGTTTTGTGTTATATGTTGTTCGTCCGTTTTATTCTCACACTTGTAACATTGTTGTACTAGGAACGAGGGAACGATGACCTCGTAGTTTGGTCCCTTCTCCCGCCTTTAATCCAACCAACCAACCTTGACTCTTTATGACTACTCGCATTCGGGAGGACGACTGTTCAATCCCGCGTCCGGCCATCCTGATTTAGGTTTTCCGTGATTTCCCTAAATCGCTCCAGGCAAATGCCGGGATGGTTCCTTTGAAAGGGCACAGCCGACTTCCTTCCCCATCCTTCCCTAATCCGATGAGACCGATGACCTCGCTGTCTGGTCTCCTTCCCCAAACAATCCAACCCCAACCCTCTTTATGACTGCAGTCTCGTTTCTGCAGAAGCTGCATATAAACTTTTCCTCCCTTCATTTTATACCTCCTACCTTCAACATTTCAAAGAGTGTAATCCAACCAACATTGTCAAGAACTATCTCTTAAGTATTGCTGTAAACGTTGTTTTGCCTTTCTTTAGTCCATCTTCTAAGATAATTCGTATGGTGAGTATTACCTCGCGTGTTCGTACATTTCTCTGGAACACAAACAGCTGTTCTCCGAGGTCGGCTTCTACCAGTTTTCCATTCTTCTGTAAAGAATTCGTATCATTATTTTGCAGTCACGACTTCTTCTTTGGAATTCGAACATTTACGTTCTCCGTGAAGTCTGAGGGTATCTACACTTACACTACGCAAGCAACCTTAGAGTGTATGGCGGAGCGTACTTCAGGCTCCAGCATCATTTCCCTCTTCCTTTCTTCATTCGCGAAAGGTGCGTGGTAGGAACTGTTGTCTAAAGGCCTCTCAGGATGTTCCAGGAGGAATGGCCAATATTCAGGGATATGACAGGAACGATCATTCAGAGAAAACTGGTCTAGTAAACATAGGTTCTCAAATGCATATCTTAAGAGTTATGAGCATTTGTTCGGTAGAAGAGATTTGTTTGGCAGTATCGAAGATGAAAAAGTGCTCATTTGTTTTATAAACTTCTTTGCTCCGAATGATCGTTTCTGTCATATCCTCGGATACTAACCATGCCTCCTGCGAAACCCTGTATGTGAGCTGTTTCTATCATTACGGTGTACAGTCCGCTACAAGGAACCTAACTTTATCCCTTCTGCTCCTCTTGTCTGACAGATAAAGTCGATACAAATTTAAATAATTTGAAATGAACATTGTTATGATAGTTCTCAAAAGCGAAATTTGCATAAATACTTTAGATAAAGAAATCAAAAAACATTAACTCTTGATTGAAACTATCTACGGCGTTACGTCGTCATTTAAATTGGGGAAAGGGGAAATTGGGGAACTATTCTGATGAGAAAAGCTGATTACAAAGTTTAAAACACGCAGTGCTGCTGCGACGTACTCTGCCCGTAACAATGGAGGCACACTCCTGTCTCTTCGAACAAGAGGTGAAATTACTGCAGGTGAGATTTAAACGGCAGCGCTTGAAACAAATTTCGACCTGCTTTCTCGCACTTCCGTCAGATCTCTACCTCTTCCGTCTCATCTTCCAGTCGCCACAGTGAAGTTTCGCAGGCATCGTCATAACTGATGTTGCAGATCTAGAATGGCTCTCTGTATCCGCAAGGCACTGCGGGAGTGGCGAAAAGGCAGGAAGCGGAGGCGCGGATAAAGCTAGACGTAGCCACGGCCGCCTGTTCTTCCGGTAATACCCAGACACTCTCGCAGATTCGCTCTAAGTGGTACTTCGCGGACTATCGATCTTCGCCTCGCCCTCGTTGTCAGGTACGCTTCTCGCTGTGTCCTTCGCGACTACACTCTCTTCTTAACGTACAATACCTAACGCGTATTCTTCCGCCCATTCTGTTTCAAATCGCGAAAGAGCAGCGCCGTTGTAATGCGGGAAATGCTAATGCTGCTAAAAGTATTCGAGCCATTCCGAAGATGTATTGTGCTACTCTCGTCCGTCGCACAGAAGGGTCTCAGAAATTCCGCTTTGTTATCACTGCGGGCATTTCAATTGGCTTACCTGTGTAATGGTTCTTTATTTACGTGACCATTACGGCACTCCAACCCCTACCAGTAATATCGTACTACTTTTCCGCGAAGTAACAGACATGTTTTTGTGACAATATGCACATATGATTTTATTAATGTATAGGTACTCCGATGCATCGATATATTACAGTGATATGGTTCTTGAGTGTATTCATTTCTGTGAGACTGTCATAACCTTTGACGTACTTGTAACCGTTTTGGCGCGAAAGCGCACAGAGCAGTCTTTGTTTCACTTTGCAGAAGCTAAGTTGTTATTTCGCTTTGTAAGAGAACAGTCAAGCCTTGTGTTTGGTTAAAGTGGAAATTAAATATATGAAGATTGCTGCAAAACTGTTTTCTTGATGATGTGACAATTAAGAAGAAGTATATGTGAACTTACAAGAAGTTTAATAAAAATGTGGATCGTGAACACCAAGTCAAAAATTAATTCTACCATACCATTTTTCTGATCTGGGATTGTTTAATCATTAAGAATTTCCTGAAAAACGCATTTGTTAGGTCTTCAAATATTGCTAAAATACAGATGTGGACCTTCTAGCAGTCAAAGTGGAATCACCCTAGAATCAACAAGATGAGCCATAACAACTTCGACGAAATCTACGTGGGAATCCATTCAAGATAAGTGCCAAAATTAATGACTTTTTTACAGTGACTTCATTATTTCCATTCTCACGATACCATCCACAATCAATAACTTTGTTGTTGTTCGATAAAGCGAACATATGCTGCGTGAGCGACATTATTAATCTGATTTCTAACCTACTTTGCAAGTGGTGGTATTGTTAGACCTGGTCGTGCAAAGTTTTAGAGTGAAATGGACAAGATCATGACTGGATACTGACGCAATTGGCTCGCCCGCGTGTGGTTTACTGGCGGATTTCTGTCTAGAGGCAGTCTGTGTCCACCAGACACACCATGCAAACACAGAATTTAATTTATTCACGGACTGCGAACACATTGCTAACATGAGGCCCGTTACGTTGGACTAAGATGGTGTTGTAGCAGCGAGCAGGGGGATAAACCAGAGTCTTCGATACCTTCCGTTCATTTTGACCAATCGTCATAACAAGCCACAAGATGCAACACAAACAAGGCTTGAAAGTAGCGATCAATGACATTACACGTTTCCGTGACACCAAAATATGAGCTTCAAATACAAGATCGTACAAATTCTTAAAAATAAATATTGGAGCTAAAGTGACAACCGCAAGAAATTGGGTATTTGGGGCAGGGACAAGTTAAAATGTAAAACAGAAACCGCAAAATCACGATAATAGTAAAATATAAAAACCGAAACAACATGAGAAGAACGATACAATGGTCAGTTTCAAAAATAAATAAATAAAATACCGAGAACTACCTGTAACTGGCATCGAAAATATCTCTTGACACAGAGAGCTCAATTTATGAGACCGACACCAGTGCTGAAGACCAAAAACTGAGATAAATAAAGATAGCAAAAATCTTGGCAATAAATGAGACGTGCCAACAAAACAATCACTTGATCTAAGTAGCTCAACTGAAATGGCTGCTACTAATACAGAGAGCTAGTAACAGCTACCGGTACAGAAAGTGGAAAGTCTGTACCTATACACATACTCAAAAATCGTAAGAATTAACGAAGCGTGGCATCGAAAACATGACTTGACGCATGTAGCTCAACATAAAACGCCAAATTCAAAATAAAAAGCCAAACACTGATAGCAGCACTAAAAGCCAAAAAGCGGTATTAATACACAGAGCCAGAAATCGCAGCAGTCAATAAATCGCGGTATCAGAATAAAACAAAAGATTAATAGGTTATCATCACTACAACACACGAAGGATCTAGTAGACTAAGGAAGAAGTTTATATCAGAGAGGGAAATGCATTAATTACATGTTCACATAAATTGTAATCTAGGTTGTCGCTCGTTACCAGAACAACCAAAGGTAAAGTTCAATCTCTGATTAGGAGTGTAAACTTTTTAACGAGAGACGTCACCAACCACGACAGCACTACGTCCCTGGTCAGTGTCGACGATCAGTATGGAAGGCTCAATCTGACCTGGACAGGGTAAGTGGCCTCCGGACAGCGTGACAAACACCGGAGAAGTGAAGTTCAGAAATGGTTCAAATGTCTCTGAGCACTATGGGACTTAACTGCTGAGGTCATCAGTCCCCTAGAACTTACAAGGGAACCTCCCCATCGCACCCCCCTCAGATTTAGTCATAAGTTGGCACAGTGGATAGGCATTGAAAACTGAACACCGATCAGTCAAGAAAACAGGAAGAAGTTGTGTGGAACTATGAAAAAAACAAGCAAAATATACAAACTGAGTAGTTCATGCGCAACATATGCAACATCAAGGACAATATGAAATCAGGAGCGCCATGGTTCCGTGGTTAGCGTGAGCAGCAGTGGAATGAGAGATCCTTGGTTCAAGTCCTCCCTCGTGTGAAAATTTTAATTTCTTTATTTTCGCAGTTATGATCTGTCCGTTCGTTCATTGACGTCTTTGTTCACTGTAATAAGTTTAGTGTCTGTGTTTTGCGACCGCACCGCAAAACCGTGCGATTAGCAGACGAAAGGACGTGCCTCTCCAATGGGAACCGAAAACATTTGATCGCAAGGTCATAGGTCAACCGATTCCTCCACTGCAAAACACGTCTGATATATTCTATACGACACTGGTGACGGCATGTGCGTCACATGACAGGAATATGTTGTCGACCACCGAGCGAGGTGGCGCAATGGTTCGACATTGGACTCGCATTCGGGAGGACGACGGTTCAATCCCACGTCTGGCCATCCTGATTGAGGTTTTCCGTGATTTCCCTAAATCACTCCAGGCAAATGCCGGGATGGTTCCTCTGAAAGGGCACGGCCGACTTCCTTCCCCATCCTTCCCTAATCCGATGAGACCGATGACCACGCTGTCTGGTCTCCTTCCCTAAAACAACCAACCAACCAATATGTTGTCGACCCACCTAACTTGTACACTTGGCGAATGGGCAAAAAGATTCTTATACCTTGCCCGATTTAGGTTTTCTTGTGGATGTGATAATCACTCCCAAAAAGTGATGAAAACATAAGAGTTTGTCACATAAACTGCAACAAATGACTGCAACAGTCGCACAGTTTTCCCTGTGCTCTGTCAAAACATATGTTTTTAACGTTTTCAAATTTTTCCGTGTGTAGACCGTCAAATCCTGCATATGTCCAAGCAAATCTGAACATGTCCTGGAATTTTGGAGAGCAAAGTTGATTGTGTGTGTGTGCCTGAACTTTGATAATTGTCTGAAAATAAAAAATTAAAATTTTCATTCGGGGGAAGATTCGAACAAAGGACCTCAGGTGCCACAGCTGTTCACGCTAACCACAGGACCACGGCGCTACTAAGGAAGTACTATCCTTAATATTGTATATGTTGAGCATGGACTACTCAGTTTGTATATTTTGCTTATTTTTTTCATAGTTCCACACAACTTCTTCCTGTTTTCTCGATTGATCTGTGTTCAGTTTTTCAAGGCCTATCCACTGTGTCAACTAAATCTGATGGGGGTGCGATGGGGAGGTTCCCTTGTTAGAACTACTTGAACCAAACTAACCTAAGGACATCACACACATCCATGCCCGAGGCAGGATTCGAACCTGCGACCGTAGCGGCCGCACGGTTCCAGACCGTAGCGCCTAGAACCGCTCGGCCAACCCGGCCGGCGAGAAGTGAAGTCCCACCAGCTGCACAACAAGAGGTTCGTTCGAGAACACTTACCGGTACAACATGGCTTGTCGTCCCCCAAACTATTGACTATTGAGCGGCATTCCAGTAACATGACCACTCTTTGTAACCACAGCCGCAATTATTCTAGTCCGGATGCAGCAATATACGCGTTAGCACCCTGGCAGTTAGGAGCACGGTTGCCAGATTTCAACGGAAAAGCGCCAACGGCTGCCGCCAGACTGACCGAAAGCCGCACACTACGGCAACACTGAGACGTAGCGACAGAAACGCAGAGAAAATTGCGTTACGTGATTGGTCACGGCAGAAGCGCGAAGATGCCGCGCCAAGCCCACCCATTCTTCTGTTGCCTTTTGGACTATAGCCGCGTTTAACCAACTTTTAATGATGTAGTTGAAGTCGATGGACAAAGCAGAGAAAGTACTTCATGCTGAACTCGTAATGTTTCCGGCCTTTTTTCCACTTGGCGCACTTCACTTTTTGTGCCTCAAAATTAGTAAAGATTGCGGAAGTAGAGGGGATATGAAATTCAGACTGGCAATATTAAGAAAAACTCTTGGAGGTATGTTTGGTCTATGCAACTAAATGAAGGGCAATTTGTTTATTGCCATACGCGTTTCGCTTCTTGTATTTGGGAAGCATCATCAGTGGCCTGTAATACATGTTTCTTTTTATTTATATAATAAATGTATTACGTGGTAGTTACAATATATTACTATATTAAATTTTGTCATGGTTTTTTCTCTTGTTTCTCAGATTGGAATCAACCCTTGTTGCACAAATTTCGTGACATGAAATTATCGTTCGGTGTTACCATTTCCAGTGCTGTTAGCCCATACGGTCCTGGAGATGTGTTCATCAATCCCCATGCTCCAGCTGGGCAATTTCTGGCCTTTTTTCCGCCCACATTTGTTACAACACATCACTTACATCACTGGCACTTCTCATTTTGTTTACACTGTGTACGGTTGCTAACTATCGCTGTGCCCGACTTTTATGTGTGTGTGCGTGTGTGTGTGTGTGTGTGTGTGTGTGTGTATGTAAATGTGTCGTTCTTTGTGAGAATGTTTTTAACGGATATTTGTGTGTGTGAGAGAGAGAAGTGAGGAGAAGAAGATTCATTAATTATTTAATCTGGTTATGTTTCAGATTTCTGTTTATTATTGATTTAGCGGGTATCGTGATCAGAGAGTAATTGCTTATATGGATTTGGTCATTAAGTACTTTCTTTTTCATCGCAAGGGCTCTTTGTGCGTGAAAGGTTTCTTGTAATGTCAGGAGTTTTTTTGTTGTGATTATTCAGTCTCATCACTTTCATGTATTGTTCCATGTTGGGCAGTTCAGGTTTCTGGCGAAAGTAGAATGGCTATTCTCATACTTCCAGTTTCTTATATGTTCTGTATACCTAGTTCTGAAATTCCTACCTGCCATTCCCAGATGTACTGATTCACATTCTTGGCACTCTAACTGGTATATACCTGCTCCTATATATTTATCTGGTTTGTCTGTTGTTTGTAAATGTGACTGGAGTGTGTTTCTTGTTCTGTGTTATTCCGGTTCCTTTAATATATTTGCTATCCTGTCTGTTGCTTTGTGTTTGTATGTGAAAGTGTACCATTTCTTTCTGTTAGTCATGTCACGAGTTTTACTGTTTTGTAACATGTTGTAACTACTGCATAATAAGTTTATTATATGTATAAAGAGAAGTATGTATGACAGACCACTGAAGATGCTTCACGAATGAAATAATCAAAAGTTTATGGCAATAAACAAATTGCCTTTCATTTAACTGCATAGACGGAAGATACGTCCAAGAATTTTGAAGCAACTAAGGAACGACGGAAAACAGAAAAAATCACGACTAAGAAAAACGTGTCTGAAGAAGAGTACTTCGTTAACACCGGAAATAAATTAAAAATTGTAGGAAATCTTACCTCAAGAGAGTCAATTGTGGTCATAAATACCGCATGGTTATAATAAAGGTGCAGCTATTCACAGAGGACCAGCGTGAGCTGTAATTATCGTGTAGCAGTGAAACTAGGTAGATATTGTAATGCGTTGACGCGGAACCGATTTACGCTGAAAAAAAAAAATCAGTTTCTATCTTTGCCACCAGGCGAGAATTCTGGCGGTGTGAATGCGATAAAGATGTATAGCAATGTTTCTGTACGTAATGGATTAGGAACAGGACGTGGGCAGAAAAGGTCAGCCAAGTGAGGAGATGCTCCACAGCCCAGATATTTGAACTAATTTTTTTTCCGTCGTAAATCGGTTCTGCATTAACGCATTAAAATAGCTACAAAATTTCACTGTGATACGACAATGACAGCCCACATCAGCTACATTTTGATTGTAACTAGCCGCTAGTTCAGACAAGAGGAATGGTGTCGCACAACGAAACAGAAGATTAGATGTGTTTATTGGATATTCAATGAGGAAGTAATGAGTCGACTTGGGGACAATAGAAATTTACAGGGAAGCTTAACGAAATGAAGGGACTGGTTAATAGGATAATTGGACACATCCTCAGGTATCGGGAAAGCTTCGGTTTGGTAATGTAAGGAAGTGGGGAGGGGGCGGGAGAGGGGGAAGTGAGGGTTACATGTTGTCAAGCTTATTTCAAGTACGCTGCGGAAGTTTCGCTGAGAAGCTCTAACACATCCTCTATATAGTACCGATCTCTCTCCGTGAAATTTCAATATTTTGGGAGCCCTGAAGAAAGACATTTGCGGACATCGATTTGCTTTTGATGAAGAGGAGCACGGCTGGGTACAATCGCGGTCCAGTAGGCAACCGCAAACATTTTCCAATGACGGCATTGGCCATGCTGTCTCTCACTCGGATAAATGCACCAACAGTTACGACAATTGCTTTGGACATGATAAAAAGATTACTTACTTTTTTCCATCTGTTTCGTTTTCAGTTGACTGTCCCTTATACACTACTGGCCGTTAAAATTGCTACACCGAGAAGAAATGCAGATGATAAACGGGTATTCATTGGACAAATATGTTATACTAGAACTGACAATGTGATTACATTTTGACGCAATTTGGGTGCATAGATCCTGAGAAATCAGTACCCAGAACAACAATCTCTGGCCGTAATGACGTTTTGCCATTCGTGCACCCAGGTTCGTCGTTGAGTACACCATCGCAGGCGCTCCTGTCTGTGATGCAGCGTCAAGGGTAACCGCAGCCATGGTCTCCGAGCTGATAGTCCATGCTGCTGCAAACGTCGTCGAACTGTTCGTGCAGATGGTTGTTGTCTTGCAAACGTCCCCAACTGTTGACTCAGGGATCGAGACGTGGCTGCACGATCCATTACAGCAATACGGATAAGATGCCTGTCATCTCGACTGCTAGTGATACGAGGCCGTTGAGATCCAGCATGGCGTTCCGTATTAACTTCCTGAGCCCACCGATTCCATATTCTGCTAACAGTCATTGGATCTCGACCAACGCGAGCAGCAATGTCGCGATACGATAAACCGCAATCGCGATAGGCTACAATCCGACCTTTATCAAAGTCAGAAACGTGATTGTACGTATTTCTCCTCCTTACACGAGGCATCACAACAACGCTTCACCAGGCAACGCCGGTCAAATGCTGTTTGTGTATGAGAAATCGGTTGGAAACTTTGCTCATGTCAGCACATTGTAGGTGTCGCCACTGGCGCCAAGCTCGTGTGAATGCTCTGAAAAGCTGATCATTTGCATATCACAGCGTCTTCTTCCTGTCGCTTAAATTTCGCGTCTGTAGCACGTCATCTTCGTGGTGTAGCAATTTTAGTGGCCAGTAGTGTATTTATAAATAACCAGAAAGAATGGGCGATGGAGAAGCTGGTGGGTGGCTGACGTGTTGGATGACCGTTCCAAAATAGAGATCTGAAGATGGAGGGGAAAGGAAGCAAATACGAATGTGTGAAGGAAGAAGTCGGTGAGACAAGGACCCAGGATCGTTGTAGTGACAAAAAGAAAAAGAAGAAGTGAACAACCCCGCTCCGCCAGACTGCCTGGTCTTTTGCAACAGCACCGAGGGCGCCGACGGCTTTAAGGTCCCCATGTGTATGTGACCAACGGACCACCTTCAACGGCGTCACTCCACAAGTTACAGTGGATATTCCAGCGAGTCGTGATCAGAAACAGAATTACGTCGCGTTTTTGCCTCTTTAATAGAGATGTTGGAAATTTGTTCCCCGTGAAGTATCGAGGCAGCTGCCTCTCAGCCGAACAACGGTGTCGAACAGACCCGCTGGAGCGAGTGGTTGTTAAAGTAATGGATCCGAAGCGTACGTAAAAGTCGGGGTGGCTTTTCGCGGACTGGAGCGCTGCCGACAGGAATACGCGGCGTATGAGGAGGAGGAGGGAGCGAGGTGTGCTGGAAATTGGGTTCAGCTCGCTTCCGATCGGCCCGCCGGGGTTATTCAGTTAGCCGGCGGAGGCAGCGGCGCCATCGACCGCCCGTCGCCGCCCCGGGCGCCGGAAGCGCTTTGGACGGAGTCCAGTCTGGGCGGCGGGTACACAGCCAGCCCCGCAGCGGCACCGTGGCACAGCCGCCGGGGGCTGGCAGCGCCCCCGCCACATGCCGCCGTCACTGCGGGGGCGTGGCTACCGAGAGAGTGTGACAGAGGCAACCGCCACTGAGGGCGGTGGGTCGGTTTCCAATCCGGTCGTACAAATTTGGATATCTCGAGTGCCAGCATAGTTTCTACATCTACATCTACACTCCGCAAGCCACCCAACGGTGTGTAGCGGAGGGCACTTTACGGGCCACTGTCATTACCTCCCTTTCCTGTTCCAGTCGCGTATCGTTCGCGGTAAGAACGACTGCCGGAAAGCCTCCGTGCGCGCTAGAATCTCTCTAATTTTACATTCGTGATCTCCTCGGGAGGCATAAGTAGGGGGAAGCAATATATTCGATACCTCATCCAGAAACGCACCCTCTCAAAACCTGGACAGCACGCTACACCGCGATGCAGGGCGCCTCTCTTGCAGAGTCTGCCACTTGAGTTTGCTAAACATCTCCGTAACGCTATCACGCTTACCAAATAACCCTGTGACGAAACGCGCCGCTCTTCTTTGGATCATCTCTATCTCCTCCGTCAACCCGATCTGTTACGTATCCCACACTGATGAGCAATACTCAAGTATAGGTTGAACGAGTGTTTTGTAAGCCACCTCCTTTGTTGATTGACTACATTTTCTAAGGGCTCTCCCAAAGAATCTCAACCTGGTACCCGCCTTACCAACAATTAATTTTATATCATCATTCCACTTCAAATCGTTCCGCACGCATACTCCCAGATATTTTACAGAAGTAACTGCTACCAGTGTTTGTTCCGCTATCATATAATCATACAATAAAGGAGCCTTCTTTCTATGTATTCGCAATACATTACATTTGTCTATGTTAATTGTCAGTTGCCACTCCCTGCACCAAGAGCCTATCCGCTGCAGATCTTCCTGCATTTCGCCACAATTTTCTAATGCTGCAACTTCTCTGTATACTACAGCATCATCCGCGAAAAGCCGCATGGAACTTCCGACACTATCTACTAGGTCATTTATATATATTGTGAAAAGCAATGGTCCCATAACACTCCCCTTCTTGCGGATGGATGGGAGGGAACACCTAGTAGTTATTTAACTGTAAGAAGGGAAGTGCGTGACCTCGAAAGCCCAGAACCGCTTATAATACACGTATTACTTCAAAGGCACATCCACGAATATACGAGAGATATGTAAACAGGCAGAATACGGCGCAGCGTTCGGCAACTCCTATAAGGCAACAAGTGTCTGGTGTAGTTCTTAAATAGGTTACTGCTGCTACAGTGGCAGGTTATCAAGATCTCCGAGGTAGGGATGAAGTGGGGATTTTCCCGTACGACAATTTCACGAGTGTACCGTGAATATCAGAAATCCGGTAAAACGTCAGATATCCGACACCGCTGCGGCCGGAAAAATATCCTACAAGAACGGGACCAACGACGACTGAAAAGAATCGTTCGACGTGACAAAAGTGGAACCCTTCCGCAAATTGCTGCAGATTTCAGTGTTTGGCCGTCAACAAGTGTCAGCGTGCGAACCATTCAACGAAACATCATCGATATGGGCTTTCTGAGCCGAAGACCCACTCTTCTAGCGTTTCGATGCTTAGAAGCCACATCACCAGGTCAGATCTGTTAAATTCGAAAAAACATTCGCTACAATTGTGGACTATTGATAGCTACAATCAATAGCGCGAAATGCAGAAAATTGCTTACTTATTAATTCATTATATTAAAAATGCAATATGGACGTGACCGAGCATTCATTGTCAATGAATAAATGAAGCAATTAGCAATTCGTCAGGAATGAGTGTTCCAACCCATTATTGGTTTTATGTCTGAGCACTATGGGACTTAACTTCTGGGGTCATCAGTCCCCTAGAACTTAGAACTACTTACACCTAACTAGCCTAAGGACATCACACATATCCATGCCCGAGGCAGGATTCGAACCTGCGACCGTGGCGGTCGCGCGGTACCAGACTGAAGCGCCTAGAACCGTTCGGCAACACTGGCCGGCGGACTCTTACAGTTTTTAAAAAAATTAAAGAAACGAGTACCCATGCTTTCTTCTTACCTGGCGCAAGTCTAATATCACTAACTAGCAAGTAAATAATTAGCTCTCTTTCTCGCAATTGATTGTATCTATAGTAGATTACAATTGTAGTGAACTCGTCTTGTAATTTAAAAGATATAATCTGATGCTGCGGCTTCTACGCTATGAACCCCATCGTTAAGCAAGTTATTTACAAGAGCAGCCAAGCGTTTATTGTTTTCATGAGCAACAGCACAGGAATTACTAACCCGCTCGGCTAGCCGCGCGGTCTAACGCGCTGCTTCTCGAGCGGGAAGGCGTGTCGAGGTCCGGTGTGTCGGCTAGCCTGTGGATGGTTTTTAAGGCGCTTTTCCATCTGCCTCGGCTAATGCGGGCTGGTTCCCCTTATTCCGCGTCACTTACACTATGTCGGCGTTCGCTACGCAAACACTGTCTCCACGTACGCGTACACCATAATTTGGGGTTACACTCGTCTTGTATGAGACGTTCCCTGGGAGGGAGGGAGGGGGGGGGGGGGAGTGGTGGGCGTCCACTGGGGGCTGAACCGCGCAGTCACCCTGGGTTTGGTGTGGGCTGTTGAAAAACCTGGAAGAAGGGTTTAAGGCAGTCTCCAACCTCTCCACGTGCCACAAGCGCCTGTGCTGATAGTGGAGGAATGCGCCGCGACCCCGTACCACGGCAGCACAGACCTTCGCCCGCTTGCCGTGGCTGAGCGACTGGTTGCTGGCGCAGGTGGCGCCACTGAAGCTGCGAAAGCAAAGGCACAAGCACTGAGACTGACAAACTTTTCAAACATATCTAATCAGTTGCAAGTTGCACCTGTCCTTGCTTCTGATGTGCGGTGTCACTCGATCAAATAGTGTATATCGATCGCATTTGAGTTAAATAACTAAAAACCGAATTACCGTAAAGACTATCCTGTAACTTACTACTGCGTACAACTGCAGAGACATTTTCAGATATCCCAATCATTGCACAATTTTACCCGCAGTTTAAACTACCTGTAAAATACGCTGACGGAAGTCGCCACACCAAGAAGGATTTGTGCGACAAACGAAAATTGGGAGGATTGTTTCGCACACCTGAAAGATGATTTCTGTGCAGATTACGCGCCACTCGAGTTAGAGTGGCGACAGTAGTGCCACCCTGAAAATGCAAATCAGGTTTGCTGTAAATACGCGCTGTAACGGTCGTGAGCGTTAGTTACTTTTGAGACTGGACTAGTGAGTTGATGTTAGTCAAGTATGCCTTTAAGGCGTTAAAGGCGCCGTTATCAACACCTCACTGAGTTTGAATGAGGTCGTCTAATAAGGCTACGAGAAGCTGGATGTTCCTTCAGCGGTTTACTGAAAGACTCGGCAGGAATGTAGCCACTGTACATGATTTCTGGCAGCGGTGCTCACGGGAAACAGAACACAGCTTGTTGTTCTCAATGGAGAGACATCTACAGACGTTAAAGTAACCTCTGGCGTGCCACAAGGGAGTGTTATGAGACTATTTCTTTTCACAATATATATAAATGACCTAGTAGATAGTGTCGGAAGTTCCATGCGGCTTTTCGCGGATGATGCTGTAGTATACAGAGAGGTCGCAGCATTAGAAAATTGCAGCGAAATGCAGGAAGATCTGCCGCGTATAGGCACTTGGTGCAAGGAGTGGCAACTGACCCTTAACACAGACAAATGTCATTGGGAGAGTCCTTAGAAAATGTAGTCCATCAACAATGGAGGTGGCTTACAAAACACTCGTTCGACGTATACTCGAGTATTGCTCATCAGTGTGGGATCCGTACCAGGTCGGGTTGACGGAGGAGATAGAGATGATCCAAAGAAGAGCGGCGCGATTCGTCACAGGGTTATTTGGTAAGCGTGATAGCGTTACGGAGATGTTTAGCAAACTCAAGTGGCAGACTCTGCAAGAGAGGCGCTCTGCATCGCGGTGTAGCGTGCTGTCCAGGTTTCGAGAGGGTGCGTTTCTGGATGAGGTATGGAATATATTGCTTCCCCCTACTTATACCTCCCGAGGAGATCACGAATGTAAAATTAGAGAGATTCTAGCACGCACGGAGGCTTTCCGGCAGTCGTTCTTCCCGTGAACGATACGCGACTGGAACAGGCAAGGGAGGTAATGACAGTGGCACGTAAAGTGCCCTCCGCCACACACCATTGGGTGGCTTGCGGAGTATAAATGTAGATGTAGATGTAGAATCTACGGTCGCAAGAAGACAAGGCACCGCACGGCCACGTGGCACTACCGAGAGGAAGACTATCGTTTTCGACTTACGGCTCTGGCGGATGTTACTCCATCTACAGCATCGATTTGAGCAGTAATGCCGCCACAGTGATACAACGAACTTTTACAGATAGGTTACATCAAGGACCGCTACAGTCCAGACACCCTGTAGCGTGTATTCCATTGACCCCAAACCGCCGGCCGCGGTGGTCTCGCGGTTCTAGGCGCGCAGTCCGGAACCGTGCGACTGCTACGGTCGCAGGTTCGAATCCTGCCTCGGGCATGGATGTGTGTGATGTCCTTAGGTTAGGTTAGGTTTAAGTAGTTCTAAGTTCTAGGGGACTGATGGCCACAGCAGTTGAGTCCCATAGTGCTCAGAGCCATTTGAACCGTCTTTTTGACCCCAAACCACCCCCATTTGCGACTTTATTGGTATCACGCAGAAGCTCACTGGAGAGCACGGTGGAGGTCTGTTACGTTTTCTGGTGAAAGCAGGCTGTACCATGGTGCCAGTGATGGCCTTGTGGTGGTTAGAAGAAGGCCACTTGAGGGCCTGCTTCCAGCCTGTCTGCGTGCTAGGAACACCGGACCTACACCTGGAGTTATGGTCTGCGGTATGACTTTGTATGACAGCAGGAGCACTGTCGTGATTATCCCAAGAACGCTGCAGCAAATCTGCAGGTCAATCTGATGATTCGAGCTGTTGTGCTGCCACTCATGAACAGCATTCCAGGGGGTGTTTTCCAACAGGATAACGCTCGCCCACATACGCTGCTGTAACCGAGTGTACTCTACAGTGTGTTGACTTGTTGCCTTTGCCAGTTCTGTCTCCAATCGAACACATATGGGACAGCATCGGATGACAACTCCTGCGTCATCCACAACCAGCATTAACCGTCCCTGTATTGACTGACAAAGAGCAAAAGGCGTGGAACTCCATCGCACAAACTGACATCCGGCACCTGTACAAAACAATCCATGATTGTTTGCTTGCTTGTATTCGACATTCTGGCATTTACACCGCTTGTTAATGTAGCAGCATTTTACGTTTGCAATGGCTTATCTCACGCTTACAGTAACCTGTGATTTTTATCACAAAACCCATTTTGGTTTACGGATCTGCACCAAACGCTTCACGGGACGACGTTGTTGTATGCCAGTGAGACGCATACGCTGTGGGAGGGAGATCTTTTCGCTGGTATCGGCTCTGCACGCACTCGCGGGAGATTGAACGAAAACATTTCGCCGCAGCCGTGATGCGCCGATCTGTGTGTCGAGGCCAACAGATTGCCAGGAAGCGTCGTAATTAAATGCTACAATAGCTGTCCCGCGTTATTGACGCAGACATGTTTGGTGCTGTTCGGCGGTATGCGAAATTACTGCAATTAACAGTCCAAAGTATGTTAATAACTTTCCCAGTGTTCCATAAATACGTCGCTATAAATGACGTTCGCTCACGGGCTTTAATATTACAATTTTTGTTCTTTTTTTTTAAACTGCTCTTGGCGTAGGTAGCTCAAAGTAGGGAAATTTTTTTCGCACTAACTATTTTATTTAATATTCATACATGTGTTATGAACAGCAATGACATGTTGAAAACACAACTATCATGACGCGACGACACATCAGAAGAAAATTTCAAACTATCTTCTACACTATTGGCCATTAAAATTGCTACATCACGAAGATGACGTGCTACAGACGCGAAATTTAACCGACAGGAAGAAGATGCTGTGATTTGCAAATGATTAGCTTTACAGAGCATTCACACAAGCTTGGCGCCGCTGGCGACACCTACAATGTGCTGACATTAGGAAAGTTTCCAACCGATTTCTCATACACAAACAGCAGTTGACCGGCGTTGCCTGGTGAAACGTTATTGTGATGCCTCGTGTAAGGAGGAGAAATGCGTACCATCACGTTCCCGACTTTGATAAAGGTCGGATTGTAGCCTACCGCGATTGCAGATTATCGTATCGCGACATTGCTGCTCGCGTTGATCGAGATCCAATGACTGTTAGCAGAATATGGAATCGGTAGGTTCAGGAGCGTAATACGGAACGCCGTGCTGGATCCCAACGGCCTCGTATCACTAGCAGTCGAGATGACAGGCATCTTATCCGCATGGCTGTAACGGATAGTGCAGCCACGTCCCGATCCCTGAGTCAACAGACGGGGACGTTTGCAAGACAACAACCATCTGCACGAACAGTTCGACGACGTTTGCAGCAGCATGGACTATCAGCTCGGAGACCACGGCTGCAGTTACCCTCGACGCTGCATCACAGACAGGAGCGCCTGCGATGGTGTACTCAACGACGAACCTGGGTGCACGTATGGCAAAACGTCAGTTTTTCGGATGAATCCAGGTTCTCTTTACAGCATGGTTATGGTCGCCTCCGTGTTTGGCGACATGGCGGTGAACGCACATTGGAAGCGTGTGTTCGTCATCGCCATACTGGCGTATCACACGGCGTTATGGTATGGGGTGCCATTGGTTACACGTCTCGGTCACCTATTGTTCGCATTGACGGGACTTTGAACAGTGGACGTTACATTTCAGATGTGTTACGACCCGTGGCTCTACCCTTCATTCCATCCCTGCGAAACCCTACATTTCAGCAGGATAATGCGCGACCGCATGTTACAGGTCCTGTACGGGCCTTTCTGGATACAGAAAATGTTCGACTGCTGCCCTGGCAAGCACATTCTCCAGATCTCTCACCAACTGAAAACGTCTGGTCAATGGTGGGCGAGCAACAGGCTTGTCACAATACGCCAGTCACTACTCTTGGTGAACTGTGGTATCGTGTTGAAGCTGCATGGGCAGCTGTACCTGTACACGCCATCCAAGCTCTGTTTGACTCAATGCCCAGGCGTATCTAGGCCGTTATTACGGCCAGAGGTGGTTGCTCTGCTTCCTTATTTCTGGGGATCTATGCACCCAAATTGCGTGAAAATGTAATCACATGTCAGTACTAGTATAATATATTTGTCCAATGAATACCCGTTTATCATCTGCATTTCTTCTTGGTGCAGCAATTTTAATGGCCAGTAGTGTATAATGTATTCAAAAATTTGCTTTCTCGTGTGTTTGGCCAAATTTGGAAAACTTTAATAGAAGGACCTATGTGTTATGTATGGCAGATGATCACTCCACAGAGCGGTGCACTTCTGACATCGTGTGACGTTTATGCGACACTCCTGCCTACGTTTATTACATTTTTTGTTGTTATGTTTTAATGTATAGTAAAGGATGATTTTGTTGCGGGAGGCTAGCGAGTAGGGAGGATCAAATTCACTCACCGAACGACGCCCCGGATGGTCACGTCACACAGCTGAGAACAGCAGGGCGCAGTGCGAGCAGGAACTTTATAGTAGTGACAGCGAAAGAGAAAGAAAGAGAGAGAGAGAGAGAGAGAGAGAGAGAGAGAGAGAGAGAGAGAGAGCGGCAAGAAGCGAATCTTTTATTATTTATATTCACAGTTTAAATATTAATATACTGCTCCAAACGTGCTGATGATGTTACTTGCACTGAGAATTTGTTAATAATAATTTCAATGTCATTCAGTTCGTAATAAATGCTAATTACAAATTTTAGTTCCTGTCAGTGCTTATTAATGGAAAGAGTGGACCAATCAAAAGTGCCTCCTGAAAGGGCAGGCCACAACTGCTAAAATAGTTCACTACGCAGTGTACGATCTGTTATCGATGTGGCAACACGTGAACTAGTGTGTTAAGTGCAAGTAATAAAGGCGGAATTAATTCTTAAAGTTGCGATGCAAAACGTATTTACGCGATCTCATGTTGATTCTAAGATTGTGTAAATCATTTTTGCCACTTCTGCTGTGCCTGCGAACTAATGATTAATGACCGTGAATCTTGCTATGAATACTAACGATAGACTGGCTCTAGAAATTGCTTTGATTGATGAAATAAAACAAAATTAGTTGTTATCTCAACAGTTTACTGTTCTTATATGCTGAGCATTTAAACGTATGTACTGGTCACCTTATTATGCACTGTTTATTGCACAACAGTTAGAGCTCGCGGCCGACGAAGAAAAACCCAGCTGGAGCAAAATCTACGAGACGCAAGGTAAGCAAGTTGGTGTGGTGTCACCGCCAGACACCACACTTGCTAGGTGGTAGCCTTTAAATCGGCCGCGGTCCGTTAGTATACGTCGGACCCGCGTGTGGCCACTGTCAGTGATTTCAGACCGAGCGCCGCCACAGGGCAGGTCTAGAGAGACTTCCTAGCACTCGCCCCAGTTGTACAGCCGACTTTGCTAGCGATGGTTCACTGACAAATTACGCTTTCATTTGCCGAGACGATAGTTAGCATAGCCTTCAGCTACGTCATTTGCTACGACCTAGCAAGGCGCCATTACCAGTCACTATTGTTGCTGTGAAACATGTAACGTCACGAGCCATGTTTACCAATTATGGATTAAAGTTAAGTATTCCAGAAGCTACGTACTTCTTTTTACTAGACTCAACTCCTTTAACTGTTCCAGACCTCACGCCAGCCTGCGTGAGCTTAAACGCGTGCCTTTCGGCTACCTCATAGTGGCTTGGCTGTCTTGCCAAGTCACAACAGTTGGCTACAATTCAGTGACGAGGAATAAGGAGCAGACGTATTAGACTTTCATCTGTAAATCACACTTGGCATCACTGTGCGCCCTAGTGTAAATATTGTGGCAGACAATAATTCGAACATTCATTCCCCTGTCTGCTGTGACTGTGTTGCGATTGGCCAAATTGCAGCCTGCCTCACAATGCGACAGAGGAAACACAGTGCAAATAATTCGAACAGCAGCGACAGATACCCGATTTCGTCAGCATGGCATAAATATCGGTATCAGAGATGCAACTCAAACATTTAAACGAATGTCCTATACGCTGATAGCAAAATGGCAAAATACCTGTACACACGCGATGTCAACGTACCCGAAAGCACAAGATAATAGGCCGAATAAAGCGAATAGAGTCTTCAGCATTACAAGGCTGAAGTGCATAATCCACAAACAAAACTGAACTCTTAGCTCATAATTATTTAGCACACGCTCTTCCTGATGGCCGTGTTAATGTTACTGCGCCAGTACTGCTTGCACTAAATTATGCAAAGTGTCCTACGCCTATTGACGATTCTTTTCTCACGCAATCCAACACCTCCTCCTTAACTTCTACTCGGCGAACAATACTTTGGGAGAAATTAGCTAATTGCTAAATTATAAAATAAAGTGTTTATTTTAAAATAAACCAACAGCCTACACAGAAACTGACTTCCTTCGAGATAATCGTGGTATCTGTTGCGAATTATTTCTCTTTACGTTCGTTCAGCTTTCCAGGCTGCCTCAAACATTACGTACATGTTTTCAAGTTGATGTAATGAAGAACGCAAATAAGCAGCGGTTAGCACCATGGCGAACACATAGTAGTCGAATGTGATTCTTTTTTTTTTTTTTTAAAACAGAGAGACCAACATCGATGCAGCATTCATATGCGGCCCATATAAACAACAGCCTCACACGCTTTTCTCATTCATGGCGTCGCGCCGCCTGAAATGCTCGTGCCAGACTCAGCTTAGAATTTTCTCCTGTCTGGGTAACTTTAAGCCTAAATTTATTAAAAGTGTTTAAATTCCGTCTGTGCTATTACCAGAAAATGCGTATTTGTATCATCACACACGCTTCGTTTTACTGACTGAAACATCGTCAGTGGTCAGCAACAAAACATTTTTACAATTTCAGTTTTCTTTCTAGATCTGAAAACAGTTCGTTACAAAAGATATTGAGGTTTCAGTTTTTACTTGCAGCAATTTATGTCCGATTTGCGCTTACTTCAGGAAGAGTCGTCTGCTTACACATTGCACTCATGTTTTTTGGCTACTCTCACGTTTCATTGCAGCACTACAATACATGTTTTTTGGTGTGAAATACGGCACATTGTAACATCACAATAAGTGTTCGAATGGATCTCCTGGTTAAACGTGTCTCTGTGCGTTTTTGTGTGTGTAGTGTTGCCGATTTAACCGCCCCTTCTGGTTTCCACTTCATCTAACAATTTTCTCTTCCTTCGTGGTTTGTCGTATGTGTCTTGTGCAGTTTTAGTTATTTATTTACTTCAGACACGTTTAGACAGGAGTTTGCAAACAAACAGAGTACTAACCTGTCGCATTTCAAAGAAATAAATTTATAACGCCTCAAAACAGCGTGAGATTAAGACAAAAACATCAATGCCGAACGAAAGAATACCTCAAAAATGTGCAAGTAGATGAAGCTTCAAGATGTAAGCGAAATTCGGACATGAAATGCCGAAAGTGAAAAACATCGTACCGTAATATCTTTTGCAATGAACTTTTTTAGATCTAGCAAACAAACCAAATCTATAAATATGTTTTGTTGCAGACCACTGAAGACGTTTTATATCAGTGAGAAGAACCGTATATGCTATTTAAATGCGGTGCTTATGATAGTTGGACAGGCGAAACTTAGTATCTTTACTAAATCCAAAGCAATTAACGACAGTAAAGCCCAAATTTTTTAGACACTTTGTACCCCTGATCTCACGTCAACTGGCTGTCCCCATACGTGCTTAATCATCCACTGTCACCAAGCAATAGCAGGAGCAGCAAAAAAAGCAGCAGAAAGAGCACAAAAATCTTTCTTTTCTTTTTATTCACGGACTTTTCGTAAATCTTTTAATTTTTTCGCAGAAGATATTAACGGTGTCTTTCATTTACAAGAATGGAATTCACAGGCCGTTTTTTGTTAACGGAACTTATATTTTTTACTGAAATTCTGTGAGAACAGAATAAGAGAAACGAAAATTTGACCAAGTTTCTGGAAGTCACGCTGCCCTGTCAACAGTTACGAAACGCGGGCAGTATTCACTCAGTGCACTGTAGTTTGTTATTGGCACTGCATAACAAGATGCATTGTTTCGCTCCAGCTTTTAAATAAAACACAGATTGCAGCGCGAAAAATATGAAGCTTGATGCTTATTGTAAAGAACACAGAGTAAATTTCGATCCCTGCGTGAACGTGACGAAGGTTACTCAATCAGGGGCATGTCGGAAGCCAGGTCACAACCATATTAAACTCGAACAAAGCTCTTCTTTTTAATGAACTCTTTGCTGGACGTCAATCGTATACAGAACAGTGGAAGTGCCTTTGTGTTGTCAGAACAGTATTGCAACACTTCCAATCCCCGCCCCTGCCCCTCTCTCTCCACCATCTCTCTCTCGTTCCTTTTCTAGTACCTCATACCACTTCGCCAGCCCTTCACAGCACATTTGAACGTGTTTATTTATTTGCGTGTGTAGGTTTTTTGTGTTGTGTGTGTCTGTATGTGTGTGCTTGCGAGTGGGCGTATCTGGTATCTGTATGAGAGAGAGAGAGAGAGAGAGAGAGAGAGAGAGAGAGAGAGAGGCAGAGAGAGAGGGGGGGGAGGGGAGAGGGAATTCGAGCACGTGTATGCGTTTCGGACTCGGCCGCTATGTAAGCCACTTTGTTGCCTTTGCTGCTTTGATATCAAAAGCAGCGGCACGTCAGCTAACTTCGGAAATAATGGAAGGTTGACATGTTGGCCTAAGCGTTTCCAGCGAACATTGTTCTCGTATGTCACAAAGAACACACAACGCACTGTCATCAACAGCTGGTGCACCCTTTTCGAACTCTAGCGTACTTGCCTTAATGAAAACGCTTGTATCTGATATCCTCACTGCCTTTAATAACACTTCTACGAACTAGGAATATATGTAGGCAGGCGAAACTGGAGGGTTGCTCCACTGACTGACGATGAAAAAGTGAAGAAGTTGGATAGCAGCTTCCACACCGAAATAATCGAACTTATTGTGGTGTCACCGCCAGACACCACACTTGCTAGGTGGTAGCCTTTAAATCGGCCGCGGTCCATTAGTATACGTCGGACCCGCGTGTCGCCACTGTCAGTGATAGCAGACCGAGCGCCGCCACACGGCAGGTCTAGAGAGACTTATTAGCACTCGTCCGAGTTGTACAGCCGACGTAGCTAGCAACAGTTCACTGTCCAATACGCTCTCATTTGCCGAGACGATAGTTAGCATAGCCTACAGTTACGTCATTTGCTACGACCCAGCAAGGCGCCATAGCATTTGATATTATTTTATATTGTGGTTATAACATGTACCGTCAAGAGAGATGTTCTACAATTGTGGATTAAAGTTAAGTATTACATCAACTACGTACTTTATTTGCTACTATTAATTCCTTTAACTGTTCCAGACCTCACGCCAATCTGCGTGAGCTTAACGCGTGCCTTTCGGCTTCCTCTCATTGTGACTTGGCTGTCTTGCCAAGTCACAACACTTATAATTTGGAACCTGTTGATGGAATGTCTACGAATGCGTGCATGTGCAGTTCTTTTGTAGCCGACCTACGTAGACACAGAGAGATATTGGTTTTATTTGTGTACGTCATAATGTTGGTTTTATTTGTGTACGTCATAATGTTGGGATCAGCAGCGATGACGACGTAGCCAGTGTAATACACAACACTTTGTGCAGAGAAGTTAATCAAAATCGACTTCGTTATTGCTGTTCGGCATATTAGAGTCCGCAGCTCGTGGTCTAGTCATTAGCGTTGCTATCTTTAGATCACGCGGTCCCGGGTTCGATTCCCGGCCGGGTTGGGGATTTTCTCTGCCAGGGACTGGGTGTTTCTGTTGTCCTTATCATTCCATCGTCATTCATGAAAGTGGCTGGATTGGACTGCGTACAGAATGGGAATGTTTACGGGCACTGATGACCACGAAGCTCAGCGCCCCACAAACCAAACATCATAATCATAACATATTAGTAACAGATCTGTCAGATGCACACCCAAAAATTGTGTGAAGATATCAAGCAAATGTGGGTTATCGATACAATAGAATCTGACGTTAAGGATGTGTCTCGAAAGTGTCATACTAAATCCACTTGTGCTGTAAAGTTTGTGTCGCATGAGCTTAAAATAGTTCAGTGTTTACGACCTTGTAATTCTTCTTCGAAACATTTAGAGAATTAGAGAATTTACAAATCTATTGTATAGATCGTTTTAGTATTTTTCTTGGTTCATTACAATGTCTTAAATGCTTTTATACAAATGAATGTCGGGTGATGAGTACGCTAGTTATCCGATCATGCGTTTCGAAAATGATAGGAATAACACGATTATAGCTAATGCAGAGAATGCACATGATTTTTACAAAAATTCAATATCCCAGAGCTTCAGCTTTGGTGTAAACAAAATGGTGTCGCAGTACCTGTGATACATCAGAATATGAACACATCATGCGTGTTTTTCCTTGTAGATTTGAATTGTCGTTTCATAGGATGATTTCGTGGCAATTTGATTTTTGTATTTTTTTATATTTACCGCATGAGAAGTTCAGAACTGAAATATCATTCTCACAAAGCAGTTCGGTGCAACTGTCTAAAAACGTCGAGAAAATTGACTTTGAAGTTTTCCAACGACTTTAGTACATTGTTTCTATGGGAAGCGTGGATCTGTGGTGGAGTGTTCGCGTACTGTGTGGCCGACCTGCGTTCGATTCCGAGTCGATGCAAATTTTTAAAGAAAGGTTCATCTTCTACGAGCCTTTCCGTGAAGCGTAGAACGCGTGAAGATGGAAAAAAAGTCAGTACCGTTCAAGACTGGTAATCGTGGGATCAGTGTTTCGGGTGTTGGAGTTTTGTTTCAGTCACTATTGTTTTCGTTTTTTTTCATTCAGTTCGAATACCTACGTCATTTAAACATAGTATCCTTCAAGCATATGCTAGTTAATAGTTCTCTAATTGTCATTTTTACGAAAGATTCACATCTCCTTATTTCTAATTGCGTATAGATTTATAAAAGGTTTTTAATACATGACATTTAAATTAGAAAAACGACGCTTCGAATTATTTTTTTTTTACGTGTATTTTACTCTTCACGGAAATTCTCATAGAACAAGCACCTTTGTATCTAAAAATTTACCGCAGACTGGAATCGAACGCTGGACGCCCACGACAGAGTAAAGCCATCTGCTTTACTTTAGAGTGTTCAAGTCGCTCGGAGCACTTCAGAGTCGATTTTTTCGAGAATTTTTGAGAGATGTATCGAACTGCATTGCCATGTGGTCTGCTTGTCAGAACTTATGTGCAAATGGCGACATGGACGACTTCAAATCGCACTATCTGTGAGAAGTCAAACAAAGCACTGCGTGTTTTGAGAATCGCGCGATTGAATACCAGTTGCGTTTTTATTCGATTGTTTCACTTTTCGTTTGAGAAGGGATACTACAGCCATCAACATATATATACTCTAACCTATATAACACGAAAAATAAATGCAAAATTTCAGCTAATAACCGACATGCAGCCGGATTTTGGAACATAAAATGTGCTAGAGCATTATGCATTACCTCGAAGAGAACGGTATATTGACACACAGTCTACACGAATATAGAAAACATAGTACTCTTTACTCACACGAAGTGTTGAATGCTGTTGACAGCCGGCCGGTGTGGCAGTGCGGTTCTAGGCGCTTCAGTCTGGAACCGCGTGGCCGCTACGGTCGCAGGTTCGAATCCTGCCTCGGGCATGGATGTGTGTGATGTCCTTAGGTTAGTTAGGTTTAAGTAGTTCTAAGTTCTAGGGGACTGATGACCACAGATGTTAAGTCCCATAGTGCTCAGAGCCATTTGAACCATTTTTTGCTATTGACAAGGGATTTCAAATTGATTCTGTATTTCTAGATTTCCAGAAGGCCTTTGACACAATAGAGAAACTGCATGCTTATGGAATATCGTTTCGGTTATGTCACTGGATTCTTGCTTTCCTGCTAGAGAGGTCACAACACGTAGAAACTAACGGTAAGTCATCGAGCAAAACAGGAGTGATTTCTGGCGTTCCCAAAGGTAGTGTTATAGACCCTCTGCTGTTCCTTATGTATATAAACGATTAGGAGACAATCTGACCAGCCGTCGTAGGCTGTTTGTGGATCATGCTATCGTTTAGCGTCGAGTATAGTCATCAGTAGATCAAAACAAATTGCAAAACGATTTAGAAAAGATACGTGTATGATGCGAAAATTGGCAGTTGGCCCTAAATATAAGTGTGAGGTGATGCTAAAAGGAAAATGTTAAACTTCGGTTACACGATAAATCAAATCTAAAGACCGTTAATTCAACTAAATACTCAGAATTTACAATTACGAACAACTTAAATTGGAAAGAACACATAGGAAATTTTGTGGGGAAGCAAAGTGAATATTGCATTTTATTGGCAGAACACTCAGAAAATGTATGAGATCTACTAAAGAGACTGCCTACATTACGCTTGTCCGTCCTTTTTTGGAGAACTGCAGCTCGATCTGGGATTCTTACCAGATAAGATTAACGGAGTACATCGAGAAAGTTCAAAGAAGAGTAACACGTTTTGTATTATCCCGAAATAGGGGAGAGTGTGTCACGGACATGATACAGGATTTGGAGTGGAAAGCATTAAAACAAAGACGTTTCTCGTTGCGACGGAATCTTCTCTCCGAAATTTCAACTTTCTCCCCCGAAGGCGAAAATATTTTTTGACGATTATCTACATAGGGAGAAACAATTATCATTGTAAGGTAAGGGAAATCAGAGCTCACGCGGAAGAATATAGGTGTTCGCTTTTTTCGCGCGCTGTACGAGATTGGGGTAATACAGAATCATTGTGAAGGTGGTTCGATGAACTCTCTGCCAGGCACTTAAGTGTGATTTGCAGAGTGTCCATGTAGATGTAGATGTAGATGACCTTTACATATACGATATTTGTGTGTGGTGCTTTGCACAATATGGTGATATGCAAACCATATACAGGGTGTTTCAAAAATGACCGGTATATTTGAAACGGCAATAAAAACTAAACGAGCAGCGATAGAAATACACCGTTTGTTGCAATATGCTTGGGACAACAGTACATTTTCAGGCAGACAAACTTTCGAAATTACAGTAGTTACAATTTTCAACAACAGATGGCGCTGCGGTCTGGGAAACTCTATAGTACGATATTTTCCACATATCCACCATGCGTAGCAATAATATGGCGTAGTCTCTGAATGAAATTACCCGAAACCTTTGACAACGTGTCTGGCGGAATGGCTTCACATGCAGATGAGATGTACTGCTTCAGCTGTTCAATTGTTTCTGGATTCTGGCGGTACACCTGGTCTTTCAAGTGTCCCCACAAAAAGAAGTCACAGGGGTTCATGTCTGGCGAATAGGGAGGCCAATCCACGCCGCCTCCTGTATGTTTCGGATAGCCCAAAGCAATCACACGATCATCGAAATATTCATTCAGGAAATTAAAGACGTCGGCCGTGCGATGTGGCCGGGCACCATCTTGCATAAACCACGAGGTGTTCGCAGTGTCGTCTAAGGCAGTTTGTACCGCCACAAATTCACGAAGAATGTCCAGATAGCGTGATGCAGTAATCGTTTAGGATCTGAAAAATGGGCCAATGATTCCTTTGGAAGAAATGGCGGCCCAGACCAGTACTTTTTGAGGATGCAGGGACGATGGGACTGCAACATGGGGCTTTTCGGTTCCCCATATGCGCCAGTTCTGTTTATTGACGAAGCCGTCCAGGTAAAAATAAGCTTCGGCAGTAAACCAAATGCTGCCCACATGCATATCGCCGTCATCAATCCTGTGCACTATATCGTTAGCGAATGTCTCTCGTGCAGCAATGGTAGCGGCGCTGAGGGGTTGCTGTATTTGAATTTTGTATGGATAGAGGTGTAAACTCTGGCGCATGAGACGATACGTGGACGTTGGCGTCATTTGGACCGCAGCTGCAACACGGCGAACGGAAACCCGAGGCCGCTGTTGGATCACCTGCTGCACTAGCTGCGCGTTGCCCTCTGTGGTTGCCGTACGCGGTCGCCCTACCTTTCCAGCACGTTCATCCGTCACGTTCCCAGTCCGTTGAAATTTTTCAAACAGATCCTTTATTGTATCGCTTTTCGGTCCTTTGGTTACATTAAACCTCCGTTGAAAACTTCGTCTTGTTGCAACAACACTGTGTTCTGGCGGTGGAATTCCAACACCAGAAAAATCCTCTGTTCTAAGGAATAAACCATGTTGCCTACAGCACACTTGCACGTTGTGAACAGCACACGCTTACAGCAGAAAGACGACGTACAGAATGGCGCACCCACAGACTGCGTTGTCTTCTATATCTTTCACATCACTTGCAGCGCCATCTGTTGTTGAAAATTGAAACTACTGTAATTTCGAAAGTTTGTCCGCCTGAAAATGTACTGTTGTCCCAAGCATATTGCAACAAACGGTGTATTTCTATCGCTGCTCGTTTAGTTTTTATTGCCGTTTCAAATATACCGGTCATTTTTGAAACACCCTGTAAGTGCTGCATATATTTTGCAGTATTTCAAAAGTACTATCCTGCAACTTCGCAACAAAACTGCGCGGAATTTTTGATGTAAGTACTATAACCACTTAACCTCAGATATTTGTTTACACTGTATTGCATCGTTCGGAAGTTAGTTATGTTAACATAGGGCGCTTCTAACACTGTTTTCTACCGTAGGGCACCAACACACCAAGAATATTTCGTTACAGTGGGAGAATAAAAATCGAAAGACGTCTGATGATGAACTTGTCAGTTCGAAACCGGTTACGGCGCTATTTATTTAAATAAATAGCAGTATTAATAGTGGCTGGTCGCTGTCTTCTTTGCAAGAATGAACCTGCATTAATTATATGGTGTTTACTGACGTCGACTTAAGAAGTAAAGCACGAGTGACGTATACTTCAACTAAATTTAAATGTAATAGGCGGTACCAGTTACATCCCGCCCACGATCGTTTAATGAAACCTATTCCCCATTTATAAATCAGCTTGAAACGTCTGGCTACTTTACAAGTTGTTAATGTGTTAAAAATATATGGTTGCAGGCGCAAAACTCTAATTATGTTGGTTTTATTATTTCAGATTCTTCGCCCGTAGACTAACGAAAAAGTGTAGAAAGGGTTTGACATTACGTTTGAAGTTCGTTGGAAGTTGCGAAGTGCTCTCATTTCAGATACTGGACGAATATAGTCTGTGTAATTTGCGCGCCTTGAGATACGGTTCCTTACGTCATATACACGGTTTATAGCTTTACTACATGCCTTACTCTGTTAAACCCTCAGTGTAAGATTATACCTCTTAATCTGTAGATTATGACTCCATTTTAAATTTGCAAATTCGGTAAATAATTATATGAAATACTGTAAACCAAATTTTTGCTCCCCTGGATGCCGTTAACTAGGCGACCTCTAACAGGGACTGGCTGTCCTTTTTAGCGGCTTACTCTGACGTCTGTCAGGCATGGTTATAGAAGTCGACAGAGGGCAGTCATGTTGACCAGTTATTGCAGTGGTGGACTTGCTGCATCATATCTGTTCTTACACCAACGAAGACAAGACCGGTATCCCAATTTTGATTTCACTTACATAACGGGCATGCCACTAAAACAAAGTGACATCGGCGCTTCCTTTAGTAGCCGTGGTTGAACGTCAGGAGTGCTAATCTCCTAAAGTTTTGATATTTCAAGCAGAACGTGATCATCCATATTGGGTTACTTTAGACGTCCGAGTGATATTTGTCTTTGTATTTGGATGACTCTTGCCATTCAGTGTTCCATTCCTCTCGATATACAAGTTTTTGGAAGTTCAAAAGATCTGTTGATGGCAGGGGAAGGTCGGGTACTCTTGAACAATGGATTTTATCGCAGAGGGGCTGGTTTTAAACTATAGCGCTAGTGTCACGATCTAAATCATCACTGCACTGTGAACTATCGAGGAATAACGTTATTTGCTCCTAGTGAGTTTTTCGGAGCGTCTGAGCATCTGAGGGCTTCTGAGGTTACATCTCTTGAACTGTACTATTTGATCAAAAGTATCCGGACACCCCCAGAAACATATTTTTTTCATATTAGGTGCATTGTGATGCCACCTACTGCCAGGTTCTCCATATCAGCGACCTCAGTAGTCATTAGACATCGTGAGAGATCAGAATGGGGCGTTCCGCGGAATTCACGGACTTCGAACGTGATAAGGTGATGGGGTTTCACTTGTGTCACACGTCTGTACGCGAGATTTCCACACTCCTAAACATCCCTAGGTCCACTTTTTTCGATGTGATAGTGAAGTAGAAACGTGAAGGGACACGTAAGCAAAAAAGCGTAGAGGCCGACCTCGTCTCTTGACTGACGGAGACCGCCGAAAGTTGAAGAGGGTCGTAATGAGTAACAGGCAGACGTCTATCCAGGCCATCACACAGGAATTCCAAACTGCATCGGGATCCATTGCAAGTTCAATGACAGTTAGGAGAGAAGTGAGAAAACTTGGATATCATGGTCGAGCGGCTGCTCATAATCCACACATCATGCCAGTAAATGCTAAACGACGCCTTGCTTGGTGTAAGGAGTGTAAACATTGGACGACTGAACAATGGAAAAACGTTGGTGGAGTGACGAATCACGGTACATAATGTGGCGATCCGATGGCAGGGTGTGGGTATGGCGAATGCCCGGTGAACGTCATCTGCCAGTGTGTGTAGTGGCAACAGTAAACTTCGGAGGCGGTGGTGTTATGGTGTAGTCGTGTTTTTCATGGACGAGGCTTGCACCCCTTGTTGTATTGCGTGGCACTATCACAACACAGGCCTACATTCATGTTTAAGCTCCTTCTTGCTTCTCACTGTTGAGGGGCAATTCGGGGATGGCGATTGCATCTTTCAACATGATCGAGCACCTGTTCATAAAGCGCGGCCTGTGGCGGAGTGGTTACACGACAGTAACATCCCTGTAATAGACTGGCCTGCAGAGAATCGTGACCTGAATCCTATAGAACACCTTTGGGATGTTTTTGGAACGCCGACTTCGTGCCAGGCCTGACTGACCGACATCGATACCTCTCGTAAGTGCAGCACTCCGTGAAGAATGGTCTGCCATTCCCGAAGAATCCTTCCAGCACCAGATTGAACGAATGCCTGTGAGAGTGGAAGCTGTCATCAAGGCTAAGGATGGGCTAACACCATATTGAAATCCGGCATTACCGATGGAGTGAGCCACGAACTTGTAAGTCATTTTCAGCCAGGTGTCCGGATACTTTTGATCACAAAGTATATGATTCGTAAAATTAAGTATTTGTGTAGGTATATTCAGTGGCATATGTGAGTACTGTCTGCGAAATACGTTGCGAGTGGAATTAGCACCAAAGAAGTAATAAATTTAATCTTAATGCATGATGCAACAGTTTTTCACCCATCCCAGTATTTATGACGTCATGTCTTCTGATCTAAACGTCATATAATGATGAAATTTGTAGGAACATTCCGCAGGATACGTGGATATTGTCTACAAAATGTGTTGAGAGTAAGAAGAGAGTTGATAGCATGAAAGTAATAAATTTAAATCGTCACTGAAGTTTATCATGCGTTTCTATGGTTATGACGTAATATCTCCTGAAGTATCTGTGGTACGATGATAAAATTTTGTAGATGCATTTAGTGGCATATTTGAATATTCTCTGCGAAATTTATTAGGAAAAGAACTACTAGCACAGAAGTAATAAATTTAAACGTCATGAATGATGCGATAGGTTTTCACGCAACTCATTGTTTATTACGTCATATTTCCTGAAGTATTATAGGTAAGTGGTTCTTAACCACCCTCTCTCCCAGTGACTGTGCTCTGAAAATAAGGGATATGTGTACCAAGTGTGATTGAAATCAGTCCAGTGGTTTAGGAGGTGATGTGGAACATATGTACATACCCACATCCACTTTTACAATACGTATGGATTATGTAATACTGTATTGCTGGTGGAAAACCTTTCGGGGTAAAAGGCCGTAGTCCACGAAACACTTCTGTTCCTGAAGTTTCGTCCAGAACTGCGCTGTACATCTTCAGAGGCGTCACCCCTCGTTTCAGCCTTGCCGACTGAGAGGGATATATGTACTGTAGCACATGGGCGTGGCCTGAGTCACGCCTGATAAGCAGAGATGATCCTTGTCCAAGATAAAATTTAACAATCCACGGTCGTCAAGCCAAAGGTAAAAAGCTGCTTAGCGATTCTGTAGAGCTACTGTCTCTATGTCGCTAAGTTTTGTGGTCTATATTGTATTGGCTTCTCTAGATAGCCGTGGATAATAGTTCGTCGTCGTAGATAGAATTTTTGTTCCGGAAAACTTCACTCCGTGACTTCCTGGTTGAGGAGCATGCTCTGTTACAGCCGATTTGTCTGTATCGCGTAGTCGGAAAAGACTTTTGTGTTACTTTAGCCGTGTGTTCATGCTTCTCTTAGTTTTTCCAATATAAACAGAGGAGGGCGTTTATCCTTCACAGATCGGTAGTGCTTGACAAACTTTCTTTATATAAACCGGTCTAACGTCATGTTTCTGTAAAATCTTTCCGTCCTGATCCGTTCCTTTCTAATAAGAGGGAGGGAATCTGAATTCTTCCATCTTTGTTTTTCATGCTTGTCCTTAGGTCGTATAATTCTGTTTACTTCCTTCCAACGTGTACACATTTTTCTCGAAAGCCTGCTTTAGATGTTTTAATTCGGCGTCCAGGTATTGCAGCGTGCAAATTGTTTTGGCTCTATCGGCCAGACTTTTAATGACAGCTCTCATGTGTTGTGGCTGGTGATTACAGTTCTTATGGCCGGCCGGAGTGGCCGAGCGGTTCTAGGCGCTACAGTCTGGAAGCGCGCGACCGCTACAGTCGCATGTTCGAATCCTGCCTGGGGCATGGATGTGTGTGATGTCCTTAGGTTAGTTAGGTTTAAGTAGTTCTAAGTTCTAGGGGAGTGATGACCTCAGATGTTAAGTCCCATAGTGCTCAGAGCCATTTGAACCATTTTTTTGTCCAGGTACTACCCGACCTTCCCGTACTGCTACGTGTTTCCCCTCTCCATAGCAAGTGGCTGCTTTGGCCGGCGTGTCTCTGTTTCATTTCCATTAAAATTATTGCAGCCTACTTGCGACCTTTTATATCAGGTCCATGTTGTCGTACGCCACTGGACCTTTGTTTTGTCTAATGTAGAGGTGATCTTGCATCGGAGAGGATAACTATCTGACCATCCAAATGTTTCTCGCCAGTTCGTGCTACTGACACGATCTAACCCTCGCTTGTTGTGTGTACTGCAGAGACTTGACGGCCTCTGCTTGCTGTGTGTTGCAGGCTGGACCCGCCGGTGACCGGGGAGCCCGCGGCCTGCGTCATGGACTCCAAGAAGGTGAGCCGCACTGCAGCCGCAGTTTCTCCAGCGCGTTATAGCGGCCGCTTCTGCCGCTCACACAGTCTGGCCAGCGGAGGACACTTTTCGCAGTACCTGCGGGCACAGCAACCTGTCCGGAATCTCTCCACGTACCTGCAATGTGACAGAGCCACTCGAGTTAACAGTGTCCCAAGCATCGACAATAACACATTTGTGAAGCTGTGAAAATGTCATTCATAGAAGAGGTAGTGAAAGATCACAAGGAAAGGTTAAAGACAGCTTGAAAATAAAGCCCGTTTCTTTTGTTAGCGCATTACTACAGCAGCAGAGGGTGACCCTTGCAACAAAATTTTCTTTTTCAGTCATCACTCTTATGAGTGGTTTGACGCGTCCCGTCACGAATTTCTCTCTTGTCCCAACCTCTTCATCTCAGAGTAGCTCTTGCATCCTACGTCGTCAATTATTTGTTGGATGTATTTCAATCTATTGTCTTCTCTCTCCCTCTAATATCGAGGCATTTATTTCCTGATCCCTCAGCACGTGCCCTGCCATCCCGTCCCTTCTTTCTATCAGTGTTTTCCTTACGTTGATTTCTTCGGCAACCTCGGCACTCCTTATCAATCCACCAAATTTTCAACCTCTTTCTACCGCAACTCAAACGCTCAGATCCTCGTCGCTTCTAGTCTTCCTACAGTCTATAATTCACTTCCATGCAATGCTGCGCTCCAAATGTTCATTCTGAGAAACTTCTTACACAAATTAACCTAGATTTTTGATATACTAGACTTCTCTTGTCCAGGAATGCCCTATTTGCCTCTGATAGTCTGCTTTTTAAGTTCACGTTGTTTCGTCCGTCATTACTTATTTTGCTTCTAATCCAGCAGAATTTCCTAACTTCAGTTTTGGTCGTACGACCATCACTAATTTCGTGTCTACTACTCCCTATTACTTTCTTCTTTGTTCGGTTTACTTTGACAGAACACTGAAAGACCTAAGTCGAAACAAGGCCCCAGGAGTAGACAACATTCCATTAGAACTACTTTTAGCCTTGGGAGAGCCACCCCTGACAAAACTGTACCATCTGATGAGCAAGATGTATGAGACAGGCGAAATACCCTCGCTCTTCAAGAAGAATATAATAATTGAATTCGCAAATAAATTATGTGTTAACAGATGTAAAAATTACCGAACTATCAGTTTAATAAGTCACGGCTGCAAAATACTAACACTTATTCTTTACAGACGAATGGAAAAACTGGTAGAAGCCGACCTTGGGGAAGATAAGTTTGGATTCCGTAGAAATGTTCGAACACGTGGGGCAATACTGACCATACGACTTATCTTAGAAGACAGATTAAGGAAAGGACAAACTACATTTCTAGCATTTGTAGACTTAGAGAAAGCTTTTGACAATGTTGACTGGAATACACTTTTTTCAAATTCTGAAGGGGTCAGGGGTAAAATACAGGGAGCGAAAGGCTATTTACAATTTGTACAGAAACCAGATGGCAGTTATAACAGTCGAGGGGCATGAAAGGGAAGCAGTGGTTGCGAAGGGAGTAAGACAGGGTTGTAGTCTATCCCCGATGTTATTCAATCTGTATATTGAGCAAGCAGTAAAGGAAACAATAGAAAAATTAGGAGTAGGAATTAAAATCCATCGAAAAGAAATAAAAACTTTGAGGTTCGCCGATGACATTGTAATTCTGTCAGAGACAGCAAAGGTCTTGGGAGAGCAGTTGAACGGAATGGACAGTGTCTTGAAAGGAAGATATAACATGAACATCAACAAAAGCAAAACGAGGATAATGGAATGTAGTCGAATTAAGTCTAGTGATGCTGAGGGAATTAGATTAGGAAATGAGATACTTAAAGTAGTAAATGAGTTTTGCTATTTGGGGAGCAAAATAACTGACGATGGTCGAAGTAGAGAGGATATAAAATGTAGACTGGCAATGGCAAGGAAAGCTTTTCTGAAGAAGAGAAATTTGTTAACATCGAGTATAGATTTAAGTGTCAGGAAGTCGTTTCTGAAAGTATATGTATGGAGTGCAGCCATGTATGGATGTGAAACATGGACGATCAACAGTTTGGACAAGAAGAGAATAGAATCTTTCGAAATGCGGTGCTACAGAAGAATGCTGAGGATTAGATGGGTAGATCAAATAACTGATGAGGAGGTATTGAATAGAATTGGGGAGAAGAGAAATTTGTGCCACAACTTCACTAGAAGAAGGGATCGGTTGGTATGACATGTTCTGAGGCATCGAGGGATCACCAATTTAGTATTGGTGGGCAGCGTGGAGGGTAAACATTGTAGAGGGAGACCAAGAGATGAATACATTAAGCACATTCAGAAGGATGTACTGGGAGATGAAGAAGCTTGCACAGGATAGAGTAACATGGAGAGCTGCATCAAACTAGTCTCTGGACTGAAGACCACAACAACAACAACTTTCAAACTTTGTTTTTCATACATTGGACTGTTTTTTACACTCAACATGTCCTGTATTTCACTTTCATTGAGGATAGCAATTGCATCAGGCAGTCTTATCATTGCAATCCTTTCACACTGAACTTTAATCGTTTTCTTGGAGATTCGTATTATTTCCGTTATTGTTTCTTGTAAGCACTCATGTCATGAAACATAATGTATCGTGCTCAAGTAAAGTAACATGATACACGTTGTCGTGTCATATTATATGACTCGTGCTATCATCTCCTTCAACATAGCATTTGTCTTGACACAATGTTTCATTAATGTTTAGGATGCATACATCCCCACTCTGGGATAGTCCTACTATAGATGCACCCCCCCAACTTCGGATAATTCCTATTGCAGATCCATTCCACTCTCTAGAACCACATAAGTTTGTTTCTGCTTGTTCTTACACCACTCGTCATATGTGTGGCAGTGATTGTGTTTGGGAATTGAATGATCGCCCGGGCGAGAAAAATCATTTTCCCTCCCCCACCCACTCAACCTGAAATCAAAAAATTGTTTTAGCATCCCTGCAGGAACAAATCAACCCCCAGAAATTTTATCCCCTCAAGAAAAACTTTTTTAACTATTACACGTATGCTCTTCAGCCGTATGATGTTAATATATTGCTTAGTGTCGCTAGCGTATCTTCTGAGCTCACTGCGCTAGGAAAGTAGGGTTAAGTCATACGTCAAGATGATCTTATTTGAATGTCTTTGAAGCTGCCAGATAAATTGAGAAGCTAATTCCTTTCTGTTACAGCGCTAACTTTGCCTAGGACATATTCGCATTTTTTGTACGCTGTGATATGAGTATTTTTCATTCTGGTTCCCAACTCTTACTGTACCATAATTTTGACATTAGACCGCCATAGCAATGGCAACCTATGTAGAGTTTTGTTGATCTGAGTGACAACCGATCCGGGTATTGTTCCGAAATATTTGAAGAATTACCGAATGATGCTTAAATGAAATTTTGCGTCTGAAACAAAACAAGAATGAAGGTGGCCATGTAATAAATTATGCACTACACGAACGCTGGACGATTCGCGCAACAAATAATGCACTACAGAACAGCATACATCTTATTATTATCTCTCCTTAAAAATCTTTTCATTGTCTACTTAACGTATGCAGTAAAAAAAACTGAAGATTAAGAAACTGTCGCTAGTAAAAAAACTCACATGAATAATTTTGACACACAACCAATCCTAATTGAGTATGATTGGCCGAACGAAGCTGAAGAACTGCGAAACACTGTATGCACGACAAAATACCACAGTTCTTCAATCCTATACGAAAATTGACGAACTTAAGATTGTGCTGTTCGAAAATAGTTTACTACAAGATAACATAGTAGTTTTTTAAGAAAACTCAGTAAAACATTTTCTGATGGTTAGAAATAAGGTGATCTTTTCTCTGGTAATTAATTTTATAGCTATTTTCGGGGTAGTTTAATTTTCTGTGTGGTTATCGACAAAAGCATTAAACGCTCGATCAGACAGTATATCATTTTATACAGCGCTGGGCATAATTGTGTTTTGGTACACGCATTGATTTGCACGTCCAGAGATTTGATGATTTTAAGGCACTGGCGAAATAACTAGGTTTTGTAATTATATCCAAATATAGATCTTAAAATGCAACGCATTTCTGGTAAACTGAATTTCAGGCGCAAACGTGTAATTTTTCGCACTTAAACTGCTTTTTACAATTCCCGTAAGATTATATTTATTATCATCTGTATCACTTTAAACAGTCTCAGCACGTATGATTCGCGTAATATCGGATTTTACGTGTATTTAATGTATAACTTTTTAGACAACTAAACTGTTGTAGCGGATGAAGCTTTACCAAAAAAGAAGGACGACCATTAATTACATGCGTTTATCCACTTTCTTACAAAAATTGAGCCGATTCACACAAGTCTGAAATATAGAAGAAGCGCACGTTTTTTTCCTATTTTTCTCGTGTAAAATGCGAATGAAATTAGACTTGTGAAAGCGAATTTTCAATTTTATCGTAACAATGCGTTTTTTATTAATTCGACACGCTTTAAACCGTGTCCACGCATTCAATTCATGTAAGAACGAATTTTACATGCTACATTTAGCTCGACATTAAACCACAGTATCTCGACAACGGATAAAAATTACTGGGTTAAACACAATTCTCTTTGTCTTCATCCATTTATCTACCGTCGTTCAAAATATGAACCGATTCGTACACGTCTGAAGTACAGAAGTGGTAAACTTCCCAGAAAAACGTAATCCAAGGGAAGCGAAATGGTTAAAATTTGTCATATACCAAGGCACGATACTCCGGTTGACCAAATTTGAACCGACCTTTGTGGCCGAGCGGTTCTAGGCGCTTCAGTCTGGAACCTTGCGACCGCTACGGTGGCAGGTTCGAATCCTGCCTCGGGCATGGATGTGTGTGATGTCCTTAGGTTAGTTAGGTTCAAGTAGTTCTAAGTTCTAGGGGACTGATGACCACAGATGTTAAGTCCCATCGAGCTCAGAGCCATTTGAACCATTTGAAAATATTTGAACCATCAGTCTCGCACGATTCCGAAGTTATTTAAGGGTGACTGGTTTTGCATGTAAAATCCGGACGGTGCACATGAAAATGATGTCATTAGCTGAGCATTAATTCCAACCCAATTAAAATATTTTGCAAAAGGGATTAGACGATTCATACAATTTTCCTGGGCGCCAGCTCCGGTTCGTCGTTCAAATCTTGCTTACTATACTGTTAGAATGGCTATACAAAGGGCCGTTTGTCCGAGCTAAACCAAAAACTTTTTGCCCCATATTCCTACCTCAAATAGGAACCAATCACCAAGAACCCCCCTGCCCCATCACGTACACCCTCACCCCTCGACCAAATCACGATCCTTTGCGCGAACTTTACGATTGTTCTTCATTTCTTTATAGCTTACTCCTATTTTTGTCAGAACATCAAACGCAGTGGGCCATTTGAGTTTTGAGATACCCGATAATGGCTTAGGAAGCCGATCGCCGGTTCAGAACGAAGCATAGAATAAATACTATGAAATATTAACTGTATATTTCAGTTTCTTAGTATGTCTATGTTCCTCGCATTGCCGACTGAATATTCCACTATTGTAGATGTACGAGTAGATGCACATACACTACCGGCCATTAAAATTGATACACCAAGTAGAAATGCAGGTGATAAACGGGTATTCATTGGACAAATATATTATACTAGAACTGACATGTGATTACATTTTCACGAAATTTGGGTGCATAGATCCTGAGAAATCAGTACCCAGAACAACCACCTCTGGCCATAACAGCGGCCTTGATACGCCTGGGCATTGAGTCAAACACAGCTTGGATGGCGTGTACAGGTACAGCTGCCCACGCAGCTTCAGAACGATACCACAGTTCATCAAGAGTAGTACCTGGCGTATTGTGACGAGCCAGTTGCTCGGCCACAATTGACCAGACGTTTTCGGTGAGAAATCTGGAGAATGTGCTGACCAGGGCAGCAGTGGAACATTTTCTGTACGCCAGTATGGAGATGACAAATACACGCTTCCAATGTGCTTTCACCGCGATGTTGCCAAACAAGGATGCGACCATCATGATGCTGTAAACAGAATCTGGATTTATCCGAAAAAATGATGTTTTGCCGTTCGTGCACGCAGGTTCGTCGTTGAGTACACCATTGCAGGCGCTCCTGTCTGTGATGCAGCGTCAAGGGTAACCGCAGCCATGGTCTCCGAGATGATAGTCCATGCTGCTGCAAACGTCGTCGAACTGTTCGTGCAGATGGTGGTTGTCTTGCAAACGTCCACACCAGTTGACTCAGGGATCGAGACGTGGTTGCACGATCCGTTACAGCCATGCGGATAAGATGCCTGTCATCTCGACTGCTAGTGATACGAGGCCGTTGGGATCCAGCTAGGCGTTCCGTATTATACGATAAACCACAATCGCGATAGGCTACAATCCGACCTTTATCAAAGTCGGAAATGTGATGGTACGCATTTCTCCTCCTTACACGAGGCATCACAACAACGTTTCACCAGGCAACGCCGGTCAACTGCTGTTTGTGAATGGGAAACGGTTGGTAACTTTCCTCACGTCAGCACGTTGTATGTGTTGGCACCGGCGCCAACCTTGTGTGAATGCTCTGAAAAGCTAATCATTTGCATATCACAGCAACTTATTCCTGTCGGTTAAATTTCGCATCTGTAGCACGTCATCTTCGTGGTGTAGCAATTTTAATGGCCAGTAGTGTAGATTTCCTCCCCTCCCAGCATCCCCCACGCGCTGTACCAAGTTACAGTGCCAAACAGCACAAAATGCCTGTGTGCCATTTGGCAATTTTATTTGCAGCCTTCCCTAGCCAGTGCGCGCATTTCTATGGTGTGGCTAGGCTACACCACCGAACGAGGTAAGCGGGGCTAATGACGTTGTCGCCGCGAACCCGGCGCTTGCTGTCCGCTCGGTGGGCATCGCGAGCGCCCTGGCTTTGGGGGGATTTGCGCGGCTGTGGTGTGCGCGGCGCGTGCCTCTGTCGTGTGGGGGTGGGAGAGGGGGAGGGGGTGGGAGAGAGGAAAGGAGGTGCCGAGGCTGCGAGGACCCCCTGCAGCCTGCTGATGGTGGTAGCCGGTGATCCACTCGGCGTGCCGTGTGTGTGTGTGTGTGTGTGTGTGTGTGTGTGTGTCTCCTTGCGGCTCTGCCTCGTTTCCGTTCTCAATACGGTTCACCTAATTTACGCTTCCGTACAACGCAAATGTTTCTTATTCGTAGAACGCAGAACAGAATCAGTCTCTCAAGTTGATACTGTCAGTCAGCGCTCTTTTCCGATGAGAGTAATAATGTGGTAAATCCGTTATCTTTTGAACGTGCGCGATTTTTTTTTAGATTTATTGATAGCTAATGGCTTCAATTTGCGCAGAATAGAACCGTTAGCCTTTTTTTTATTACACTTACGTTCGTTAACTTTCGCTTCAGTACGATAGACTAAAAATTTCGCGTGGGTGTGGCTCAAGTACATTCCAGTTTCATCAGCGTTGTAAATCTGTTCCGGGAGAAAACTGCTAAACAATTAATCGCTCCGTCTGTTGTACAACCAAGTTTCTCGTCACCAACAATATCGTCTCGAATCCCGTAGAGACATTTAAATCGAGTCAGCCATTATAATAATCGTTCAGACCTTAGAGATTCATAGATCTCTCGTGCTTTCTGCGTTAACACCAGACCTGCTATGGGATATGCTGCTGCTCTCTTCGGCTGGAATCACAAGTGCGGGGCTTCATCTAATTTCGCCCAAGTAGCTTCGATGGTTTGGCTTAGTCATCAGCTATGGCTGCAAATTCTGTCAGAGACAGCAAAGGACTTGGAAGAGCAGTTGAACGGAATGGACAGTGTCTTGAAAGGAGGATATAACATGAACATCAACAAAAGCAAAACGAGGATAATGGAATGTAGTCGAATTAAGTCTAGTGATGCTGAGGGAATTAGATTATGAAATGCGACACTTAAAGTAGTGAAGGAGTTTTGCTATTTGGGGAGCAAAATAACTGATGATGGTCGAAGTAGAGAAGATATAAAATGTATACTGGCAATGGAAAGGAAAGCGTTTCTGAAGAAGAGAAATTTGTTAACATCGAGTATAGATTTAAGTGTCAGGAAGTCGTTTCTGAAAGCATATGTATGGAGTGTAGCCATGTATGGAAGTGAAACATGGACGATAAATAGTTTGGACAAGAAGAGAATAAAAGCTTTCGAAATGTGGTGCTACAGAAGAATGCTGAAGATTAGATGGGTAGATCATATAACTAATGAGGGGGTATTGAATAGAATTGGGGAGAAGAGGAGTTTGTGGCACAACTTGACAAGAAGAAGGGACCGGTTGGTAGGACATGTTCTGAAGCATCAAGGGATCACAAATTTAGCATTGGAGGGCAGCGTGGAGGGAAAAAATCGTAGAGGGAGACCAAGAGATGAATGCACTAAGCAGATTCAGAAGGATGTAGGTTGCAGTAAGTGCTGGGAGATGAAGAAGCTTGCACAGGATAGAGTAGCATGGAGAGCTGCATCAAACCAGTCTCAGGACTGAAGACCACAACAACAACAACATGGCTGCAAAGTTTAAAAGCTTATCTTTTCTTTTCTTTCAGTCTCTCGCTTAAGCCTCCCACTGTTTGTAAGTCAATTCTACAAACCTGAGAGAGTTTTATCGCAGTTTTTCCCTTTTTTAACTTATTAGTAACATCTCATTTCTTCTCGATGTAAGCACTAAACTTTTGCGTTTATCTCACTATCACACATATGTTGTTCGTTAATTGACTAATAACAAGAAATGTCATACTCATTGTGAGACATCCATTGTAGAAGCTACAGCTAAGATCTGTCGGCAGTCAAAAATATATGATCAACACTGCATTCCTCCCAACGATGTTTAGCATACACGTGCTTTCATTTCGCATCAGTGAAGAGCAATAATTCTTAAGGGAGTCGTTCCAGAAGAAAAACTAAAGCATTTCCTTTTACTATCGGCTCTTACGTAGTTGGAAGTCATCAACCTTCAGCCATTATCGAAACGGCTAGGCCAACGCATAGACGTGTACACTGGTTAGGTCCCCGTATTTACTTTAAGATGAAATGGGACACAACGGGGAAGTATTTCATGGATATCTGACGGTGGGATTGGGGCCCTCATGGTAAATCATGAAACACAGGCGTAAGTATATTTGAACGAAACTAGTCGTTGTAAATATAACAGAATACTTCAGGCATTCTTTTTTATTTCTTTCAAAAATAGCATAAATATGGATGGATACTCTGCAAACGGGATACCTGCAACGTGGATAATCAGGACTTTGCTGACCTTTTAAGACTGATTTCGGAAAACTGCTGTAATCTGTTCATTCAGTAATATTCGTTATAGTTATCGTGTTTAGCCATTTGACATGTAGGGCGTTGGTGACTGTTATGTAGGTGCAGCATGTCAACAGTTTGATGCAGAATGCAGACATGTCTTCGCTGTAGTCGTTGCGCTGCCTGCACTGCTGTATCGGGTGCAGGGTGGCCAATGGTTAAAGAATCGCTCTCCAACCATCGCCCCATTTCACGAGAATTAACTGCGGCAGTGCTTCGCGCCGGCGCCGTATGTCGAGTGTCGATCTGTGGCGGAGAGTGGCATTCCACTGTAACTGCTGTTGTTTGTCAGTGAAGCGCACGTAGGGCCGTTTAATCACGCTAACTACTTTCTTTACATGTCTCTGTGGGAAAACAGATGATGGTACTCGGTCGCGTCAACAGAACAGAACGATATGATACTATCTGCGGGAAAGTCAGTAAAAGGGGGTCCAGTGCTGCAGTGCGGGTTGTATACATCACAGGACCCTGAAACATCGTACTTATGTTCGTTAACAGGTGCGCTCGCGTAGTATGTTGAAAAAAATAATAGTTTCACTCTGTGCCACCAGATGAATATGGTGCGAGTGTAGGAAAATGGGAGGAACGATCAAACGCATGATAACTGTGGTAATGGCATGTTTATTAGGATATGATCACAAGTTATAACATGTGTTCAGTATGGCCTCCCAACTCAGCAACTTGCTGCATCGATAACACGGCGCAGTGGACAGCTGCTCGCAGCATATTCAATATAATCAAAGTGATATGTCATCGTATGCTATACTTCAGATCAGGAAGAGTTGGGATGCATTCCTGATAGACATGTCCTTTCATATATCCCCACAACCAGAAGTCACACTGATTTAGGTCGGGGGGTCTGGAAGACCACAACGCAATGTATGAATTTTTAATGGACCAAACTGCGGAGGTCATTGGTCCCAAGACTTACACACTACTTAACCTATAGCTACTATGGATGTTGACAGAAACACAATTACTATGGAGGGGTCTCTCAGACCGCCGTTTTTATTTTATGTACAAAACCATTGTTTTCATGAATACATATTTTCGTAACTTCCTGTTATTCGTTTCGCTTCTTGGAAAGAGATTTTATGGAAATTTGCTTTATTTAAACAATGCAGAATTTAAAACACTTTAAAAACTAAAAATTTGCAGTTTACTTTTATTTTATGTATTACTAAAATGACAGCAGATACTTACCTCTCTAATCACTCACACATCATGAGAGAGATAGTATTACAGATTCGCAACATAACTGAATGGAAAAACACATTTCAGTTATGACAAATTGTGTTCGGAATCAGCTTTGAGTTTACTACTCATCGTTTCAGCTTTGGAGCGATTATTACACCACATAATTCTATCAAGGGAGGAAGTTCGCCAAATTTTTGCTTTAAAAATCAAGAAGAAAGTAATTACCTTATATGTTCTTCTAAGGGCATGAATCAAACTTTAATTGCTTTCAGCCTGCATACATTTCAGGCAGGCCGTCCCATAATTCTCCAACCAAATCAGAACACCACACTGTTGACAACAATGTTGTTTTCCACTTCAAACAACGATAAAAAAGCTGATGTTTTCGGTTTTCAAACAATTATTTCTGTATTTGAGGCTCATACATGCAAGACAGCAAGTTTTCCCCAAGACTTTTCGGGATGTGTTGCAGTCCATGCAGCCGCAAGGCAATGTTGACTTGCTTCGTTCTTACGTTAGAGGCTTCTGTTTTCTCCATCGAAAACGTCTTTCTGTTCTTACCGAAGAAGTACGCTTCTCCATCGTCGTCACCTGTCAAATCTTCATCACTTTCGGTTTCCTTCTCCCGAATTAGTACCGTGATCACTAAATACTCACAATCATGATCATTATCACTGCCATTAAAGTCTTCACCTGAGAATTCACTGAGGAGTTCTCGAATGCCCACATCAGTCTCGCACAGAAAACTTTGCATAGAAAGTGTAACTTTCCTCATCACAAAGAAACGGTAACATTCAACAAAAGCAAGACACGCAAACACTATGGTACGTCTATGAGACCTCTCAAGACCCAAAAATAAGGAACAAATTGCAACAACAATGCTAAATTTCGGCACATGTAGCTTGCTATTCAGTAGCAAGGTACACAGAAGAATTTACGTCACCTCGCAGGAGTGTATCAAATATCACAAGACGGACAACTGTGGCGGTCTGGGAGACCATCCATAGTAGTTGAGGGTTAAGGTAAGTTAAACTAACTTATGCTATGAAGAACACATACACCCATGCCCGAGGGAGGACTCGAACCTCCGGCGGGAGGGGCTGCGTGGCTGGAAGGCCACACATCTTGAAACTGCCTAGAGATGATTCGGTCGTTAGCAAAGGTTTCTCGAAGCAAGTCTTTCAGCTGGCAGGCGACATGTGGTGTCGCCACATCTTGCATGAAAATAGTGGTGTGAACACAGTTCCATTTTTGCAAAGCTAGAATCACGCGTTGCACAAGGAGGTCCTTACAATGTGCAGAAGTCATTGTGCATTTAACAGGCCCGCGAGAGGCGAGCACCTCGAATAAAAATGGACCAAGAATGAAGGAACTTGTGGAACCACACCACACAGTCACATTAGTTAAGTGCAGTGGATTTTCTTGTACAACCTGTGGCAGAGTAGAAGCCCACATGCCACAATTCTGTACATTCACGGCACCATACAGAGTAAAATGTGAGTTGTCCTTCGAAAGAATATTCCCCGGCCACAACATATCATCCATTTCCATGCGTGCCAAAAAACTAAGGGCGTTGCAGCACATGTTGGGACTTCATTTGGTGCACTTTCTGAAACTCGTAGGGATACCAGTGTAAATCGCGCCACACTCAAATTCCTTAATCATAATTTTTAGCCCACTTATTGACATGGGTATTCGTCGCAGCTATTTATGTCGCCGATAATCCCACACTGCTGCGCTGCTATTGTTGCCGTTCTGGTAAAACAACTTCACCAGCAGTGCACGGTCTTTCTTCTCAGTAGCCATTATGTTACGCGAGGCAGACTTCAACCTTCTTAATCCTTTACACCATTAGTCACTTCAAAACAGAACTCAACAGACGTCACCAAGCGACAAACAGCATATGGACGCCGAAACAGGAAACATTTCACATTCTGATTACTTACAGCGAAATATTTTCACCTGGTGACAGAAACTGCAACTATTATTTTTTTTTCAGCATACTCCACGGACGCAGCGATTAGTGGTCATATATACGATGTTTCAGCGCCCTGCGGTGTATACAGCCCGCAGTGCAGCACCCAGAACACTGTCAGTTAACTATAACCATCCAATCACGCAACAGGTATGCAGCTATAATGTTTCTACCAACGTTTTCTCTCCCCGGCGAAGGAAATGTTGCTATAACTATGATGAATTTTAAATTTTTCTAGTGGCCCCATACTTTGATTAGCCTTCTCTAGCATAAAAGACAGAAGAGGGAAATTGAACGAAGAAGTGTGAGCAGACAGCTTTATTGACTGCCGCAACATGACTGCAAACTGCAACTGTACCGGTGCTGTCTGTACAGGAAAGTAGTTCTCTCTTCTTTGAGTAGGCATATGACTAGAAAGACATATTGAAAGAGAGTTGCCTAGGCCCACTTTCATTTTTCTTGCCCGTGTTGTCGAGTAAATTCATTTATGTGGTGCACATATGGTATTGTTTATGAATTTTCGTACCTCTTGGGGAAGAGAATTCGCATGCCGCGACAGTAATTATTCTTCTTGTGCAACAACCAACTTCGTCTCATTATCAGAGAATAATCTGTTCAAGTATGAAGGTGTGGGGGTATGCAGTTCCAATTTGCCGGTGGGGCAAGCAGAGACTTTTCTGAACTTTCTGCTAGTGTAGCACCATCCCTGCTAGACCCCGCCACTGTGGCTTTGCAAAGGTCTTATTTTCTAGTCAAAGAGTTCTCGTTTGTTTGTCCTCGAAATTTTGGTAGTGATATTCACTTCCACACCCTTAAGAGCACTGATTCATACACACAAGGGGAAATCTTGAAAAATTTGTCAGTTTTTATAAATAACGTAACTTAAAGAATAAGAGTTGTACGCCCATGTAATGCTTATCATCTTTTAAAAGATCTTTTGGAGACAATTTGCTGTGTGAACCACTGTTTCCGGTTTCACACTAGTATCTGAATTGTATTTTGTGTTGACTGTTAAAAAATTCGCAACACGAAGAAGGAGTTGTGTGACATAAAAAAAAGTTGGTAGGCTTGTCCGTGTTTCTACATGTGAAAGATGTCTCACGTAAAAAAAGAAAAATCGCAGCACAAAGAAGACGTTATGCGACATAAAAGAAAGTTGGTAGGCGTGTATCCACATCTAAAAGGTTATGTCTATTCAAGTTTTGGGCCAGTCGCATAAGAACGGCGCTAGTAGCTCCATTATAAGGATGCAAATCAGGTTTGCTTTAAATACACGTTTAACAGTCGCGAGCGTTAATTACCTTCGAGATTGGACGCTCCGAGTTGATGATAGTTAAAAATGCCTTTAAGACGACAAAGACGTCATTATCAACACCTCACTGCGTTTGAATGACGTTCTGTAAGAGGGCTACGAGAAGCTGAATATTCCTTCTGCGATACTGCACAACGAATTTGCAGGAATAGAACCACTGTACATGATTGCTCGCAGCAGTGGTCGCGAGAACTTACGGTCGCAAGGAGACCGGACTTTGGACGCCCTCATGGCACTACCGAGAGGAAAGACCGTCGCGGTCGCCGTATGGCTCTGGTGCACCGTACAGCACCAGCAGCTGCAATCTGAAGAGAAGAGCAGCTTGTACCACAGTGACACGACGAACTGTTACAAATCGGTTCCTTCAAGGACAGCTCCGAGCCAGATGACCTGTAGCCTGCATTCCACTGACCCCAAACAACCGCCATTTTCGACTTCAGTGGTGCCAAGCGAGAGCTCATTGGAGGGCAGATTTGAGGTCTGTTGAGTTTTCTGATGAAAGCTGGTTCTGCTTCGGGGCCAGTGATGGCTGTGGTTTCGTTACAAGGTGGCCAATTGAGGACCTGCAGCCATCCTGCCTGCGTGCTAGGCACACTGGACATACACCTGAAGTTATCGTCTGGGATGCGATTTCGTGTGACAGCAGGAACACTGTCCTGTTATTCGAAGCACCCATAGTGCAAAATTTTACGTCAGCCTGGTAATTCTGTCTGTTGGCCTTTTATTCATGAACAGCATTCCAAGGGGTGTTTTCCAGAAGGATGACGCTCGCTACGTAGTGCTATTATAACCCAACATGCTGTACAGAGCGTCGACGTGTTGCCTTCGCCCGCTTGATCACTTTATCTGTCTCCAATCGAGCACGTATGGGACTTGCATTAATCGTCCCTGTATTGACCGACCTAGTGCAACAGATATGGAACTCCATGCTACACGTGTATAAAACAGTGGATGCACTTTTGCATTCAACATTCTGGCGGTTACACCAGTTTTAATGTAGCAGCATTTCACGTTTGCAATACCGTACCTCGTGCTTAACTTAACCTGGAATTCTGCAATGTTAATCACTTACACATGTTACCAAGACAAATGTATTCGCCAAGTTTCATTAATCTACATTAATTATTTTTTGATGTTGCGATTTTTCCCGTCATTGTATTTTTGTACGGTATAGGTACACATATCTCGAAACCAAAACAAATCAGCAGCTTGATTTTTTCTGGATTTTCTTTGAAGTATTATGTTTAAAGTAGAATTTTAAAAAAAGATTGCTGCCATAAATTGCGGTTCAAAAATTTTTAAGAGTGATTATAAAAAATTGCAGTCATTAAACTCAATGTCTTTTTTATGAACGAACAACTTTAATTTTCAGATTTACGCTATAAGAATAGTCTTAGTTTTAGGTAAAGGTGTTGTAAGACATTATACAAAATTTCACCCCTCCATCTTCAACAATCTTTAATCAAAGTGTACCAGAACATCAGAAAAGAGGACGTTCGGAAAATTCGAGTTACAGTTAAATCCTGTTTCTCTGCCTACCGTGCATAACACTAATGCATCACCAGATCCATCTTCGTCTTCTTCGTGTTGTTCTCCCTCCCTTTTCTTTTTCAGACTTGCTCGTCTTATTCTCGCTTCTTTGGTGGCTTTCAACACTGATTTCTCTGCTTTAGAGAGTCTCCTGCGGTAGTTAAAGTTCTCCAGCCACCTGCATTAATTCCATAACCTTAAATCTCGTCATTGTACCATCATTGAAACATAGCAGAGCATCCAGCACATCTATTTTTGATGCATTTAATCCTACCAGGAGAGTTTTTGACATCCATTCTCACATACAATAGTGTTTTCAGTCCTACCTTGTAATTACTTTTCTAATGATCTTTTGTCACTAAGACCTAAGTCAAAACAAACAAACAAGTGAGAACAAAATTCTATTTTTAACAGCGCTGTCTGCGTGACATGGGAGCGTTCTCCTCTTATTTTGGGGCTTTCTTCGGTACAGTTTTCTCCAAGTAAAGTTTTTCTTGTTGAGAAAACTACATAAAATTTCGTAAGACAAAACTAAGAAATCGATTTTTTGACACTTAATCAAGTACTAATCCCCTTAAGTAAAGAAAAGTCGTCGCGGCGACCGCTGTTGGCTGACCTATTTGAGTAGATGGCGAAGTTGCTTTTGCCCTGTTTTTCCGGTGCCTCGAAGCAACATTAATTGCCCTCCCTCACTCTCTTAAAACAATGAACTTCTGAGAGCAACGGCCATTGACGGGCGCATTAGGAAGTTCCAGCTTGACGGAACGCCGATTTGGTAAGCATGGATGATCTTCGGAATATACTTGGAACATTTTGAGTTTCGGTGAGTGAAGTCTGATACTTGTCTTTAGTTAGGAAACTGCTTCCTTACTTTCGCTAAATATTCTGCATTGTTTTTCATTTCGCAAGTGCTGGCAGTATTAAAGTTCTCCTTTTGTTCATACCAATATGGACCTCGTGCCACCAGCACTGGCTACCAATTACTGTTGTTAAAAGCAGCGCTTTCTTCAAAAAAATGGCTCTGAGCACTATGGGATTTAACTTCTGAGGTCATCAGTAGCCTCGAACTTAGAACTACTTAAACCTAACTAACCTAAGGACATCAAACACGTCCATACCCGAGGCAGGGTTCGAACCTGCGACCGTAGCGGTCTCGCGGTTCCAGACTGTAGCGCCCTGAACCGCTCGGCCACTCCTGCTGGCTACGACTGCATTTTAAACTTTTAAATTCAGTCAATAATTACACGAAATACTGAAAATAAAATTTTTGTTGTACTGTATCCTGTTAGACAGGCAACTTGCTAGTGGTTTTGCGTGTCCGGTGGGCGTTTTTGCTATTTGGTAATATACATCTGTTTTATTATTAAAACAATCACATCCGTTTCTGTGAAGTTCACATCATAATCGTACTCCGAAAGCTTGTATCTTGTATTTATTTTTAGCAGAGTGACGTTGCTATTGTTCATGAACGCCCTCCCACGTTGAGGTCGTTTGTTATGGACAGATTTGCTGTCTTGTCGCACGTCAAGCAACGGAATATTTTAAAGACGTGGGCTCGTTCCTAGTCGGCCTTTCCGGGGCGGTGAGTGCCTCGCAAGTTAATTGAATTCTGCAAGTTTGCCAGCAGCTCCCGGCATTGTCGCGCGGCGCGATACGCAGGGGAACAATGGCTGTGTTACATTACGGCGCAGCCAATGACGGGAGCGCAGTGCGCGACGCTGATAACCAGCGTATCGACGGGCCGCCAGGCGCCGAGGGCGCTGAAATATGTGTGAACACGGCGCCGGCGAGTTGGCGCCGCAAGCGGGCGGAATTCCGCCGCCGAGGTCGGCTGCGGCTGGCGGAGGGAGTCTTCTGCCCGCGCCGCAGCCGGAGAGAATCCGACTGGCTGCGTAGTTCGCGCTACTTAAGTACACCCGCACCACTCTCTCTTTGCCAAAGCGCGCCCACCCTACTTGCAGCGCTTCTAGGGAAATCGACAGGTATTGAACAAAAATATGGGAACACTACGAGAAACTCATCATCCAACGTGTATACAGATGCTAGCCAAGCCTACTGGCTTCACTGTTGTATTTGACCACGAAAGGCATCTACATCTACGTGATTACTCTGCTATTCACAATAAAGTGCCTGGCAGAGGGTTCAGCGAACCACCTTCAAGCTGTCTCTCTACCGTTCCACTCACGAACGGCGGGAGGGAGTAACGAGCACTTAAATTTTTTTGTGCGAGCCCTGATTTCTCTTATTTGATCGTGATGATCATTTCTCCCTATGTAGATGGGTGCCAATAGAATGTTTTCGCAGTCGGAGGAGAAAACTGGTGATTGAAATTTCATGAGAAGATCTCGTCGCAACGAGAAACGCATTTGTTTTAATGATTGCCACTCCAATTCACGGATGATGTCTGTGGCACTATCTCCCCTATTTCCCGATAATACAAAACGAGCTGCCCTTCTTAGAAACCTTTTCTATGTCATCCGTCAGTCCCACCTGATACGGATCCCACACCGCACAGCTCAGAAAAGGGTGGACGATCGTGGTGTAATGAGTCTCTTTAGTAGACCTGCTGCACCTTCTAAGTGTTCTGCCAATGAATCGCAGTCTATGGTTTGCTCTCCCCACAAATTTATCTATGTGATCGTTCCAATTTTCATTATTTGCAGTTGTAATTACTTAGTATTTAGTTAAATTTGCAGCCTTCAGAGTGATCGCATAATCGAAATTTAGCAGATTTATTTTAGTACACTTGTGAATAACTTCACACTCTTCTTTATTCAGGGTCAATTTCGACTTTTCGCACCATACAGATATCTTACCTAAATTGTTCTGTAATTCGTTTTCGTCATCTGATGACTTTTACAAGACGGTAAATGACATCATCATCTGCAAACAATCTAAGACGGCTACTCACATTTTCTCCATGTCCTTAACATAGATCAGGAACAATAGAGGGCTTATAACACTTTCTTGAAGAACGCCGGATATTACTTTTCTTTTAATCGATGACTTTCCTTCTATTACTACGAACTGTGACCTTTCTGACAGGAAATCACGAATCCAGTCGCTCAACTGAGGGGATATTCCATAGACACGCAGTTTGGTTAGAAGACCCTTGTGAGGAACGGTGTCGAAAGCCTTCTGGAAATCTATAAATATGGAGTCAATTAGGTATCTGCTGTCGATAGCATTCATGACTTCATGGGTATAAAGAGCTAGTTGTGTTTCACAAGAACGATATTTTCTGAATCAGTGGTGACTATGTGTCAATAAATAATTTTCTTAGAGGTACTTCATAACGTTCAAACACAGTATATGTTCGAAAACCCTACTGCAAATCGACATGACTCATATGGGCCTGTAATTCAGTGGATTACACCTACTTCCTTTTTTGCGTATTGGCGTGATTTGAGCAATTTTCCAGTCTTTAGGTACGGACCTTTCTGTGAGCGAGCCGTTGTACACAACTGCTAAATATGCACCTGTGCAACGTCCTCAATTGCGCGTGTCTGTCTTGGTCAGAACAGTCGGTGAGTGCATTACGTCGGAGGTAACTGAATTCGAACGTCTGAAAATTGCTGCTGCTCATACGATGGGTGCGTCCGTAACCGGGGTAGCCGATGACTTTTGTATTTCAAGAGGCAACGCATCGAAGTTTTACATCGCATACAGGGAACGCGGATAAACATCATACGCTAAGCGACAACGCGGACCGAACGGTGTGTCGAGTGACCGTGACGGACAGTCATTGAAGAGGACTGTGACGAAAAGCAAGGGGACCGCATAGGTTTGTTTGGTTTGTGGAGCGCTCAACTGCGCCGTCATCAGCGCATGTACAAAGTCCCAATTTTTACACAGTCCGGTCTTTCCACTGTCACGAATGATACTGATGATGTGATGATGAACTGATGAGGACAACAGAAACGCCCAGTCCCCGGGCAGAGAAAATCTTCAACCCGGCCGGGAATCGAACCCGGGACCCGATGATCCTGAGGCAGCAACGCTAGCCGCTAGACCACGAGCTGCGGACGCCTGCAGAGGTGAGTGTCGCACTCGCAAACCCTGTCAGCACCTAAACAACGCGAAGGGAGCTCCGGAAGCAGGCAATCGCATTGCGAGCTGGAATTCCAAAACTAGTCATCAGTGATGAAAATGACGTAACAGGAAAACGTGGTCCCGAAGCAATAACAGCTGTACTAAGGAGCAATGGAAGAATATCATCTGGTCGAATAAGTCTTGCTGTGAGTGGTTTCCAAATTCTGTTCGAGTTTACGTGCCAAGAGTGAAACATCGCTCGCGTTCGATGGTGACTTCGGCAGCCAGGTCGTGCCATGCTACGGGCTCCATGGCTACTCTGCAAGGCCGCATTAGTGAAAAAGATTATGTGTCCCTTTTGGCTGATCCGGTCCATTCCAGGGCACAATGTCTGTTCCCCAATGGTGATGCTGTGTCCCAAGACCACATATTCCACGTTCATACAGCTCGCATCCTCCAGGACTGGTTTTGTGAGCACGACGAAGAATTGCCGCATCTCCGATGGACGCAGGTTAAAAGATCTCAGTTTTATAGAGTCCTAGTGGTCCGCTTTGGGGAGAAGAGTGCACCATCGCTATCCGCCTTCATCATAATTAATTCTACTTGCCACTGTTTTATGCATACCGAGACGAGAGGAAGATATTTTGAATGCCAGCTGGTTTCGTTCCCCGTACTGGGTATGATAAGCCAACGGTCTTGCCGCACTGGTAACACCAGTTCTCGTCAGATCACCGAAGTTAAGCGCTGTCGGGATTGGCTAGCACTTGGATGGGTCACCTTCCGGCTCTGCCGAGTGCTGTTGGTAAGCAGGGTGCACTCAACCTTTTTTTTATGGGACTTAACTGCTAGGGTCATCAGTCCCTAAGCTTACACACTACTTAACCTAAATTATCCTAAGAAAAAACACACACACCCATGCCCGAGAGAGGACCAGCCACACAGTCCCTGACTGCAGCGCCTCAGACCGCTCGGCCACTCAGCCCCCGTGAGGCCAGTGGAGCAGCTACTTGATTGTGACGTGGCGTCACCGGTCACAGAAACTGACAACGGGCAGGAGCGCGGTGTGCTGACCACCATGCCCCACCGTAACCGCATCCGGTGACTCTTACGGTCTGAGGATGACACGGCGGCCGGTCAATAGCGTTGGGCCTTCAGGGCGTGTTAGGACCCCCCTGTGCATCTACGTCTATGTGATGAAACTCTAAGTTTTAAATTTAGCGTTTAAAAGAGCGTTGATGCAGGAGGATCGTGAAAATACACCGTCGTTTCACTGTCGCACAGACCCCCGTATAGACGACGTAGAAATAGGAATCTCTGGCACTGAGAAGCAACTGAAAGAGTTGGTGGTGTACTAAGCCCTCGGTGACGACTCTTGCCACGAATTTGCTGCTACAGTGAGGCCAACAAAGGGAAGATCTAGTCGAAGAGGCCTTGCTGAACCACCTACGACGTATGCGAAGAACGTGACGAACAGTTACGAAGCCAACAGAAATTCTCCAACTTTGCTGCAGGAATACGTAACTGTCAGCAAGGAAAATTATATTAGACACCGTGCTGTTGGAGCGACAGGAACTGGCAGGGTTGTTTATACCATTTACCCAGGATTTTTCCACTTCGCTGCATGGGCCTCACAGTTACCCAGTCGGCGGAGTCTTCCCGTTATTTTAAAGAATCTTTTAATTGCGGTTAGATATCGATATACGTGCTGTTTACTTTAAGTGACCGTGAAGAGGAAACATCAGCGTAATACAAAAAAGCTGATATCCGATAGCCGTGTAAGAAAACTAGTCATTTGTCGTCGCAAGCAGAGCACATTGTAGGATACCGTTGTCACATCGCGAGTTTTGCATACGTAGAATCATAAGTTTTGATAATTCTTGTTTCTCTTTTAAAGCGACGCTAGTGCGGCCGGCAATAGAATCACAACAGTGTCCCTTTACACAGCTCTGCTGAGATATAAAAACGATTTATGCCCCCGTCGTGCCTAATAGCTGTACTGACGATTACGTGAAGGGAGGCGAAGACGATCGTTGCAGAGATCATAAAACACTTGAGTGCGTTACGAGCGGCAGATGAAGAGATATATCCTAAGCGTGAGACTACCGTAAGGCGTAAAAGTAACGGTGAAACGCTAGAGTGACACTCCTCTACCGCATATCTTGGCGTTTTAAGAACCTCTTCACCCACGAATTCGTTTACTTTTATGCAGTCCAAATTATGACGATTTGACGCACACTTCCGGCACTGAAGTTTATTTCTGATGTTACTTCCTAGTTTTGTTTTCGTAACGGATGTTTGACTGTCTCGTGAGTAGCCGACTGCAGCTCGGATGTCAGCATAAAATTTTTAGTTCTGGGGTAAATGGTGTCACCTCAAAGGATGACGCGAAGTACCGGCGAGTTATGCAGATCGTGTTGCTGTTTCGCATCGAATGGCCAGAGGTGCTACAGTAACATCGCATAGAAGTTTAAGCGCGAGATTCATTTTCGGGGTACTTACATAGTCCAGTGACATTAATGTGACCACGTGTCGAATGCCTACGGCCTTGCCGCAGCGGATACACCGGTTCCCGTGAGACCACCGAAGTTAAGCGCTGTTGGGCGTGGCCGGCACTTGGATGGGTGACCCCCTCCCCCCCCCCCCCCCCCCCCGCCATGCGCTGTTGCCATTTTTCGGTTCAAATGGCTCTGAGCACTATGGTCATCAGTCCCCTAGAACTTAGAACTACTTAAACCTAACTAACCTAAGGACATCACACAACACCCAGTCATCACGAGGCAGAGAAAATCCCTGATCCCGCCGGGAATCGAGCCCGGGAACCCGGGCGTGGGAAACGAGAACGCTACCGCACGACCACGAGCCATTTTTCGGGGTGCACTCAGCCTCGTGATGCCAATTGAGGAGCTACTCGACCGAATAGTAGCGTCTTCGGTCAAGAATACCATCATAACTACCGGGAGAACGGTGTGCTGACCCCACGCCCTTCCTATCCGCATCCTTCTCTGAGGATGACACGGCGGTCGGATGGTCCTGGTAACGACGGAGTGCTTTACCTGTCAAATGCCACATTTGTGGCGGGGACCGCTGCGGACATGCAGGAATGGGCTCAAATGGTTCAAATGGCTCAAAGCGCTATGAGACTTAATAACTGAGGTCATCCGTCCCCTAGCAGGAAGAGGGTGAATGCGGTTGCGGAAGGTACCGGCAGGAATGTAGAGCCATACCGCCTGCAGTGTCGTGGCCCTTTGCGCAAGGTTTCTTGGTTGAGGATCCATGGTGTGAATAGCCAGATCAATGTGCTCTCGCAGATTGCCGACTGGGACTAGGTCTGGGAGTTTGGCAGGCACGGGAGTACGATAAACTCATCCTGTTGCTCTTTGAACCACGCACGTACACTGCGGGCTTTGTGTCACGTTGCATTGTCGTGCTGATAGGTGCCATTGTACCGCGTAAAAATAAACAGCATGGAGGGGGTGAGGGTGGGAGGGGGCACAGACCCCAAGGATAGATGGATACTTGCCACGATCCGTTGGGCCTTCCAGAATGACGAGATCACCGATCTTATCCATCATTTGTCAGAGATCATTGGAACAGCGGAAGTTCCACGGGACAGGAAGAAGGCCCAGGTCATAGCAATCCATAAAAAGGGTAGAAAATCGGATGTACACAATTACCGGCCAATTTCAACGACATCGTTTTGTTGTAGAATCATGGAACATATTCAGACATGATGACTTTTCTAGACTCTGAGAAGCTCATCTGCAGAACCAGCACGGTTTTAAGAAACAGCGGTCATGCGAGACACAGCTGGCCCTCTTTGTGCTCTAGATACCGGCTCCCAGGTTGATGCGATATTTCTCGACTTTCGAAAGGCGTTCGACTCAGTTCCACACTGTCGCTTGCTACGAAAAGTGCACGCTTACGGTCTATCCGATGACATATGCGGTTGGATAGAAAGTTTTCTAACAGAAGGGGAGCAGTATGTCGTTCCGACTTCAACAGAAACAAGCGTAACTTCAGGTGTGCCCCAAGGCAGCGTAATAGGTCCTCTGCTTTTTACGATTTACACAAACGATCTGGTTGATGTTATTGACAGCGGCCTTAGACTGTTCGCCGATTATGCTGTAGTCTACAGGAAAGTAGTATCACACGAAAATTGTGAACAACTCAATGAGGATTTGCAGAAAATAAATGCGTGGTGTAATGACTGGCAGTTATCTGTCAATATCAGTAAGTGTAACCTACTGCGTATAACAAGGCGAAAATCCGCATTAATGTATGAGTATAAAATAAATGCCCAGTCTTTGGAACCGGTAGCGTCCATCAAGTATCTGGGTGTGACTATTCGAAATGATCTCAAATGCAATGATCAAATTATACAAGTAACGGGTAAGGCGAACTCTAGATTGCGGTTTATTGGTAGAATCCTGAAGCGATGCAGTCCTTCAACAAAGGAAATAGCTTACAATACGTTAGTTCGTCCAGTCTTGTAGTATTGTTCGTCTGTATGGGACACTTACCAGTGGGTCTGATTCAAGAGATTGAGAAGGTCCAAAGAAGAACGGCAAGATTCGTGACTGGTACATTTAGCCATCGCGAGTGTTACAAATCTCATAGAAAATTTGAAGTGGGACACATTTGCAGATAGACGACGCACTAAACGGAAGGGGCTGTTCACTAAATTCCGAAATCCGATCTTCACCGAGGATGTCGAACATATATTATTACCACCAACTTTCAAATCGCGCAATGATTACCATTCAAAGATAAGGGAAATAAGAGCTCGTACTGAGGCGTTCACCGGCCGGAGTGGCCGAGCGGTTCTAGGCGCTACAGTCTGGAATCGCGCGACCGCTACGGTCGCAGGTTCGAATCCTGCCTCGGGCATAGATGTGTGTGATGTCCTTGGGTTAGTTAGTTTTAAGTAGTTCTAATTTCTTGGGGACTGATGACCTCAGAAGTTAAGTCCCATAGTGCTCAGAGCCATTTGAATTTGTGGCGTTCCGACAGTCGTTTTTCCCTCGCGCGATCCGCGAGTGGAACAGAAGGGGGAAATATGACTTTGGCGCGAATCGTGCCCTCCGCCACACACCGCTTGGTGGCTAACGGAGTATGTGTTTAGATGTAGATGTAGGATGCTACGAAGACGTTCTCCCAACCGTAATGCTCCCTGCGCCAGCCTGTACATGTTTGACGATTGTTGCAAGCTGTTTGCTATCAGACGTTTGAAGTCCGACACGCCAACAGCCATCTGACCGATAGAGCATAAAACATGAGTCGTCTGAAACTGCTACGTGTCCCCCCTCAGTGTCCAGTTGCGGTTTAAATGGTTCAAATGGCTCTGAGCACTATGGGACTTGACATCTGAGGTCATCAGTTGCCTAGAACTTAGAACGACTTAAACCTAGCTAACCTAAGGACATCACACACATCCATGCCCGAGGCAGGATTCGAACCTGCGACCGTAGCTGTCGCGCGATTCCAGCCTGAAGCGCCTAGAACCGCTCGGCCACACCGGCCGGCTACATTTGCGGTACTGGCGTGCAAATTCCAGCCTTCATCGCCGGTTAACAGCAATCATAATGGGTACTTGAATCGAGCGCCTCCTGCAGAGGCCCATACACAACAACGGTCGCTGAACGGTCGTTGAGGATACACTGTTTGTAGCCCGCTGGTTCATATAGGCGATCTGCTCCTCAACAGTTGCACGCCTGTTCGCTCGTACACACCTGCGCTGCCATCATTAATTCCTGTCATCTATGGCCCTTGGTTCACCACAGTTCCCTGGGCGCCTGTTTTCGCTAGCGCTGTTTTACCATGTACGGTGTACTCTAAGCACGCCGTCACTCGAACAGTTTGCAAAGTTCGCCGTTATCGGGAATGCTTGCACCCTTGGCCCGAAAGTCTATGATCACGTCCTATTGGGCTTCAGATAAATTGCTCCGTTTCCGCTTTACGGCAATGACTACACTATATTCTGCGACCCCAGCCACGCTTTATATACTCTCCATTGCAAGAGCTTCCGACTGCCGTCTATGGATAGTTATTACACGTTGATGTCGAATATAAGCGGTGCTCACATTAATGTGAAGTTCATGACACATAAAAAAAAGTAGAGATAAATGGTCAGAAAAACACATGATACAGTATGTGCAACAAAAACTCAAATTTTTTAAAAGTGTTTATAAATGCTTGATAATTCGACCCTTTGTCGAGTGACACATAAGTAATCGGTAGTCTATTCTTCCCATACCCAATCCGGCGTGTCAAGAGTGGCGGCAAGAAAGAGGCTGACATTCTATACCGCAAGTCTTCGAGGTTTTGGCCAAGAGCAGTGCCGTGGCTTCCCTCATACCTGACGTCTCGCCAGCAATGCGTTATGTCCGGCACCGTAAAGTTACAACGCATGCAGGAAGTATCAGACGTCCATTCAGTGTTCGGTATTAGGTTCTATACTCTTTTTATTGTAAGTCACCTAATTATTAATAGAGGCTGCCACATATAATTACTGTATATGACCCCTGTCGTATACAATCATGCGACGAGCAAGAGAGAAGCAGTTTATGATTTTTCGTTCGTCGAGTACTGGGAAAAGAGCTTCGTGGAAGCAAGTCACGACGGAGGAGCTTTTAGCGGAAACTTTATGCGGGAAGTTCTGTTCTAAGTTCCATGTTTGATTTTCGCGTGCCGTAAATTTGTCGGGATTGAAGCACTTCTGATTTGGCACGAGGACGTAAAGAGTCAAACAGTAGAGTCCTGCTCACTTCACGAACTTTACCTTCCTTAGAAACTAAAAGGAAGTAGTGCACTAAATCGCCTCTCAGGAGTTTCCACGAAACTGCCACTTCAGCTGTACACAAACCGACACGTAAGAATCGGGGTTATCCTGTGACTTCGGGGAAAGAATACGTACGTAATGAATCACTTTTGTTTGAGCGATGTCGCAGAGACGTAAAAATGTATAATTGTTCGTAATGTATCACATCTTCCGACTTACGTCGAAATAATCAGTATTGATCAACATACACACATCAAAAAATGTTTTGCGTCGCCCTGGTTCCGAGAACTCCTAAAGATTGACGTTGACTGTGGATATTGTAATACAGAACCAGTCCCTTTGACTGTTCAGAGATGTCACGAAACCCGCCCAAATATGTAAACAACCATGCGTGAACAGCGCTTATTAGACGGAGGGTGCCCGACAGCTGATCAGTTCCAATCATTTCACACGGCTCGTGTTGTCTGTAGTTCAACCATGCCTAGACGGTCAATACCGCGGTTCGATCGCGTCCGCATTGTTACTTCGTGCCAGCAAGGGCTCTCAACAAGGGAAGTGTCCAGGCGTCGCGGAGTGAACCAAATCGATGTTGTTCGGATATGGAGGAGATACAGAGAGACAGGAACTGTCGATGACATGCCTCGCTCAGGCCGCTCAAGGGCTGCTATTGAAGTGGATAACCGCTACCTACCGATTATGGCTCGTAGGAACCCTGACAACAGCGCCACCGTGTTGAATAATACTTTTCGTGCAGCCACAGGACGTCGTGTTACGACTCAAACTGTGTGCAATAGGCTGTATGATGCGCAACTTCACTTCCGACGTCCAGCGCGAGGTCCATCTTTGCAACCACGACACCATGCAGCGCGGTACAGATGTCCCCAACAACATTGGCATCACGTTCTCTTCACCGATAGTGTCGCATATGCCTTCAGCCAAACAATCGTCAGAGACGTGTTTGGAGGCAACCCGGTCAGGCTGAACGCCTTAGACACACTGTCCAGTGAGTGCAGCAAGGTGGAGGTTCCCTAATGTTTTGGGGTGGCATTATGTGGGGCCGACGTACGCCACTGTTGGTCATGGAAGGCGCCGTAACGGCTGTACGATACGCGAATGCCATCCTCCAACCGATAGTGCAACCATATCGGCAGCATATTGGAGAGGTATTTGTCTTTATGGACGACATTACGCGCCCCCGTCGTGCACATCTTGTGAATGATTTCCTTCAGGATAACGACATCGCTCAACTACAGTGGCCAACATGTTCTCCAGACATGAACCCTATCTAACATACCTGGGATAGATTGAAAGAGCAGTTCATGGACGACGTGACCCACCAACCATTCTGAGGGATCTACGCCGAATCGCCGTTGAGCAGTGAGACAATCTGAACCAACGGTGCCTTGATGATCTTATGGATAGTATGCCACGGCGAATATAGGCATGCACCAATGCAAGAGGACGTGCTGCTGGGTATTAGAGGTACCGGTGTGTACAGAAATCTGGACCACCACCTCTGAAGCTCTCGCTGTATGGCGGTACAACATGCAATGTGTGGTTTTCATGAGCTATAAAAAAGGCGAAAGTGATGTTTGTGTTGATCTCTATTCCAGTTTTCTGTACAGGTTCCGGAACTCTCGGTACCGAGGTGATATTCTTCAGACAGTAAAATCACGAACACACGTGAAATATTAACACACGTGAAATATTAATGCGAAAATGTATAATGTGTAGTTTTAGCAATGTACATCAAATACAATCGATGTGAAGATTCGCCAGGAATGTCACGTGATTCGGACTTCACGTTAAACTGTGTGTCCCCTTTGTCGGAGAGGACTACTGAGGTAGGTTAGGGACATGACTGAAGGACTCGCATGAGATCGTTCAGCCACACGAAACAGTCAAAGACAAGGTTATCATAGACAGCAATTATCATCAGGTTCGTCTGGAGCGGCTCGTTACAAATTCCTCTCCAGTGCCAACCTCTTCATCTCTGGTCGTATTCTTCTACAATTTTTACCCTCTACAGCTCCCTCTAATGGGATGGATATTATTCCCTGATGTCTTAACTGATGTCCTACCATCCTGTCTCCTTATCTCGTCAATGTATTTCTTTCCTCACCGATTCAACGGAGAACCTTCTCATACCTTACCTTATTAGTCCACAAAATTTTCTTCAACATTCTTCTGCAGCACCACATCTCAACTGCTTCGAGTCTCTTCTTTCCCGGTTTTGCCAGAATCCACGTTTCACTACCATACAAAGCTGTGCTCCAACCTTACGTTCACTGAAATTTATTCCTCAAATTAAGGTCTGTGTTGGACTTGCAGACTTCTCTTGGCCATGAATGCCATTTTTGCCAGCGCTAGTCTGCTTTTGATGTGCTCCTAGCTCCCTACGTCGTCGGTTATTTTGCTGCCTAGGTAGCAGAATTCCTTAACTTAATCTATTTCGTGATCACCATTCCTGATGTTTAGTTTCTCGCTGTTCTTATTTATGCTACTTCTCATTACTTTCGTCTTTCTTCGATTAACTCGAATGCCATATTCTGTACTTATTAGACTGTTTATTCCATTCAGCATATCATAGAATTCTTGTTGACTATCGCTGAGGATAGCAATGTCACGTTGGATTTTAATTCCACTCCTGAACCTTTCTTTTATTTCCTTCGTTGCTTCTTCGATAAGACTACATCCCTGTCTTACACCATTTTTATTCGAGCACTTCGTACTTGGTCTTCCACTCTTATTATTCCCTCTTGGGTCTGGTACATGTTGTATATTACCCGTCTTTCCCTATAGCTTACTCTTAATTCTCTCAGAATTTCGAATATCTTGCACCATTTGACATTGTCGCACGCTTTTTCCGGATGGACAAATCCTATGAACGTATCTTGATTTTTCTTTAGTCTTATTTCATTATCGACCTCAATGTCAGAATTGCTTTATTATTCGTAATAACTATCTTTCAAAATAGCTATCGAAAGAGTTAAATTATTCTCCTACAGACACCACGCAAATGTCAAAGATTTTGTAATTGTGGATTTGTTGATTTCCTTTGTATAATTACTTATAGGGGTGACCAAAACAAAACTGGTCCAGAAAATATTTCATGCACACTGAGACAGTCAACCTAATTTACAACATCCCCATATGGGGCCTATCTTAAGGTGCACGAAACATTTTTTAGTAAAGTATACTTACGTATCGTAAACGGAAAATACAGGGTGAGTCAGGAAGAAAGGTACATCCTTTGAGGGGTGATAGGATTCTGAACAAAAAACTTCATATGGACGTATGCCCTATTCCGAATGGTTTCCGAGACAGAACACATTGAATATCACTTTTGTACGTTTTTCTTGAATAACTCGAAAACGGCACCCTCCAGCGAAAACGTCTCGCAGTACAAAATTGAACTATATTCTCTTAGAATCCCTGAGATCGATATCTTCCCAGTATCAGTGTCGATAAATAGGCGAAAATGGTCGGGATTTTCGATTACCGAAATGGTTGATCTATCTACATACCGGGTGGTTATAATTAAACTTTCCCTATTTAACACGTTATAACACTGAAACTAATTACCGTATCAGTGTAAAATTTGGTAGCATTAATGTCAAAGACACAAGGAAGAGAAATAATACAGAATCAATTCAGCTGAAACACTTTTAACGTGCTGCTACGGTATATTATACCAATATATACCGGTACCAAAACTGCTGCCAAATGGGCTCAATACGGGGGCCATCGGTGTCCAGAAGAGTATGAAAGCGCAGGATTGCGTTCTGCACGGCAGAACGAAGCACGTCCGTAGGTACGCTGGCTACCTGTCTTGATGCACATGTGTGAATGTTGCCCTGGTGAACCGTGTCCTTCGGCTAGCCCCACTCCAGAAATCAAAGGGAATGAGATCATTTGGTCGTGCCAGCCAAGTGTTTGGAAACGATCATCAGATAATTCGATCCTTTGCAAATGTGTTTCGGAGAAGCACGTGAACTTCACATGCGGTTATGCGGCGAGGCCCCATCTTGTATGAAAACTGTCGAGATCAATGCGTCTCTCTCCTGTAGGGCGGTTATGACATGCTGGCGAAGCATATCGCAGTAACGCTGGCTGGTCCTTGAGAGCCAACCTGTTCAAAACAGAATGGGCCAATGACGAATGTAGCCATGAGGCCATACCATAAAAAGGCACGTCCACCATACAGAGGAACTTCATGCACAGTGGTTGGAGGTGAAGATCCGCACGCTCGACAGCTCTGTGTGTTCACTTCACCCATCAGAGAAAAATGAGCTTGGTCTGTCCATATTATAGTGCAGGGCCAGCACTGGTGAACTTCAATCCTTGCGAGGAAGTGGAGAGTGAAGTCAACACGTCATTGTGTGTCCTGTGGTGCAAGCTGCTGTACGATATGGATCTTGTACGGCTTCCCTGTGAGGATGGTTCGAAGCACCTTCCGTACAGTGGACCACGGGATGTGCAACTGTCGTGACACACCACGCACACTGCCTGACGTTGGGGAATTGCGCGCAGCGTTGTCTGCCATAGCAACAGAAATCTCGTGAACCACCTGTGGTGCAACCGGTCATCGGCCTCTTCCCGGAGCGACGCCCAGTTCTCCAGTTGACTCGAACTTCTTCATCATGCTCGGCACAGCAGGTGGAGGAAAGACCCTTCCGTAATCCTTTCAGCCGGCGGTATTCTCGAAGTGCAGCTGCAGCATTACTGTTGTTTTGATAATAGAGCTTCACCAGTAACGCCCTGCTCCTTTTGTCCAAGCTCACGTTGACACGTCAACAAGTACACTGCGACCAGTCAGGTGTGTGAGACTACGGATCACGATGACTAATCACGGCACCTGGTGGCCATACTTGGAACTGGACGGTGACGGTGTGACGCTTGGAAATCATGCACCCCATGCGCTCGACGTTAACGCTACCAGGTTCGCTACTTGTACGGTAATCAGTTTCCGTCTCATAACGTGTTAAATAGGGAAAGTTTAAGAATAACCACCGGTACATAATTACACACATGCTCATAAATTAAGGATAATTGCTGAATGTGGCGCCACACACGGTGGCACTAAACAAAACTGGCGCAAATAGCATAGGATCGTAGGGAACACACACGACACAGATCTGTAAGTCCACGGTGTTGGTGATAAGTCGAGAAAACCATCCCGAAACACATCTGCTACAAAACGCCACTGTTTCCTCCGCATCTACCACGACATCAATATGGGATATGATCACCATGCACACGTACACAGGCCGCACAACCGGTTGGCATACTCCGGATCAGGTGGTCGAGCAGATGCTGCGGTATTGCCTCCCATTCTTGTACCAGTGCGTATCGGAGCTCCTGAAGTGTCCTAGGGGTTTGAAGACGTGCAGCGATACGTCGACCGAGAGCATCCCAGATGGGGTTTAGGTCTGGAGAACAGGCAGGCCACTCCATTCACCTGATATCTTCTGTTTCAAGGTACTCCTCCACGATGGCAGCTCAGTGGGGCGTGCGTTATCATAGATCAGGAGGAAGGTGGGATGCACTGCACCCCTGAAAAGGCGGACGTATTGGTGCAAAATGACGTCCCGATTCACCGTCCTGTTACAGTTCCTCTGTCAAAGACGTGCAGGGGTATACTTGCGTAAATCATAATCCCACCCCAGACCACCAAACCACGACCTCCATACAGGTGCCATTCAAGGATATTGAGGGGTTGGTATCCGGTTCCTGGTTCACGCCAGATGAAAACCCTGCGAGAATCACTGTTCAGACTATACTTGGACTTGTCCATGAACATAATCTGGGACCACAGTTCCAATGATCATGTACTGTGTTCTTGACACCAGGCTGTACGGGCTTTTCTGTGACCAGGGGTCAAGGGAATGCAGCTTGCAGGTCTCCGGGCGAATAAATCATGTCTGTTCAGTCGTCTGTAGACTGTGCGTATGGAGACAACTGTTCCAGTGGCTGCGGTAAGTTCCCGAGCAAGGCTACCTGCCGTACTCCGTGGCCGTCTGCGGGCACTGATGGTGAGATAGCGGTCTTTTTGTGGTGTTGTACACTGTGGACGTCCCGTACTGTAGCGCCTGGACACGTTTCCTGTCTGCTGGAATCGTTGCCATAATCTTGCGATCACACTTTGTGGCACACGGTGGGCCCGTGCTACGACCTGCTGTGTTGGACCAGCCTCCAGTAGCCCTAGTATTCTAACCCTCATAACGTCATCAATATGTGTTCTCCGAGCCATTTTCAACACACAGTCACCATTAGCACGTCCGAAAACGTCTGCACACTTAGTCGCTGCATGGTACTCTGACATGCACCAACACACTTCTGCGTATGTGGACTGCTGCCAGCGCCACCGTGCGACGACCGCAGGTGAAATGCACCGCATGGTCGTACCCCGAGGTGATTTAAACCCGCAAACCGCCCACCAGAGCGTTGTTTCACCACGTATCAGCATTATCCTTAATTTATGAGCATGAGTGTATGTTTGTACGGAACCGTCAGTGCGCAGGTCCGGCTCGCATCTGGCCGGTTCCTTCTCGCGTGTCCTGGTTCTTCCTCGCGTGTTCCCGCGCAGAGTACGCGCGTCGCGCTGAGCTGCAGCGTCTCGTGGCGCCGCCGACGCCGACGACGCCGACGCCGACGCCGACGCCGCGCCTGGCGCCGCACCAGAGATCGATGGCGCCCTGCTGCGCCCTGCTCCAGACGACAGTTTCTCTTCCGGCCCTCCGCCGTTTTCCGCGGAGTATCTCGCTGTCTCTGTAGACCACAGGAAGCACCCACACGTCCGTGAGGATGTAAGCCAAACTAGGATATCCGCCTGTAGAATATATGACGTGCATTCCATAAAAGAAGGATGTCGTTGTTGCTGTCGTTCTTGTTGTGTTCTTCAGTCCGTGCAAGTCCATTTATCTGCGCGTATCTACTGCAACCTACATTCATCTGGACACGATTGCTGATTTCACTCTCCAGAATTTTAACCCCATCTCCTCCCCCCGTTCCCCAAAACTTCCTCCCATTTCCGAACCGACTATTCTTTGATGCCTCGGGAAGTATCCTGTCAACCGATCCGCTCTTTTAATGAAGATGTGCCATAAATTGCTTTTCCCCTCAACGGAATGTTGTTATTCCGAATGATTATTATATTCAAATAGCATTTTCTCACAAAATACCTGTTATTTTTGTGTAATTAAAGCTTAAAACTCTTAATTAAACCTTAAAAATCATTAAATTTCAAGATTTGCCACGTGAGCGAATTAAAACTTCGCCCTAATAGGCCTTGAAGGCCCAACGGATCCGACCGGCCGTCGTGTCATCCTTAGCCTCACTGGATGCGGATATGGAGGAGCATGTGGACAGCACACCGCTCTCCCGGCCGTTTGTCAGTTTACGAGACCGTAGGCGCTACTTGTCAATCAAGTATCTCCTCAGTTTGCCTCAGAAGCGCTGAGTGCACTCCGCTTGCCAACAACACGGGGCCAGCCCGACAGCGCTTAACTTCGGTGATCTGACGGGAACCGGTGTTACCACTGCAAAAAGGCCGTTGGCCATGTGATCGAATACGCTCTGTTATTGGCCGAAGCTCTTGTGACGCCAAGGGCTATGAGTAAGACGATACTACTCATTTCTTACAGGAGTGTCAGCCGAAGTTAATAGCGTTTTTCCGTACTTTTTCCGAAAACAGTTCAGTGACGGAAAACGAATTTACGACTCTTAAGTAACAATGAAAAGGAATTTAGTGAAGGCTGCTTGTTGAAACTTTCCGAAAGTTGATACGTTTATGACCTCTCGTTTATCGAATGCAACCCACATTTTTATATTCAGGAAATAAGAAACATGGCAACTGCGTTGCATGGCGACTGGGATGGAAGTACTGTGACACAGCAACAAGTCGCAGAATTGTCTAAGAACTGATCGAATCTTGAAATGGATATGTGCTCGGACCATGCTGATAAGGTTTTCCAGGACAACTCATGAAAGACTGCACAAAAAACATAGTGGAATCTTTTCCATTCAGAAGATAATTCTAACTGTTAATAGCTGTAGTTGTTGCCAGACCTACTACTGTTTTTCAGGTACCTGTTTTCTCAATTTTCAGATTTTCAGACAGCGCAACAACAGTCCCGGTGAACTGCAGAGTATCATTGTGTTTGCCTTTACAAACTACACATGTTGCAATTTTTGTATTGCCTCTGGTCATTAGTTTAAACCACCTGAAAATTATGACTACAAAATATCCGGTTGACGGAGCAGAGACCTAAAGTATTTGTTCAAAAATGGCTCTGAGCACTATGGGACTCAACTTCTGAGGTCATTAGTCCCCTAGAACTTAGAACTAGTTAAACCTAACTAACCTAAGGACGTCACACACATCGATGCCCGAAGCAGGATTCGAACCTGCGACCGTAGCGGTCTCGCGGTTCCAGACTGCAGCGCCTAGAACCGCACGGCCACTTCGGCCGGCTGAAGTATTTGTTGTTCTACAGTATGCTTAAATACTGCTGAAACACTATGAGTTAAAAGTGCTTGAGTTGGGCCAAACTTCATTTTATGGTAATGCTCTGGCTTTATTACATTTCCTCACATGTTACAATCAATGTTCAGTTTTCTCTTTGTAAAATTTGTACAGTTTTACAACAGGCTCAATGGAGACATGTGGGAGTGGGAAATTATTGCCTGCAACGACATGTTTGGTAAGAATAATGTGGTCGCATATCGTTAAATGGTGTCTCAGATTCTTTATAATAACAGCTACATCAGGCATGAAATACAGATTCTGAACATCATCCTTGCCATTCATCTTAAATTGATGAGGCATAAATTGAAGCTTATAAATGAAAACAGATATGAAAGAAGGAACAATCTCGCGAACATTGCAGGAAAACTTCAGCGCGCTACCAATTACGTTAGTACGGTCAACGTGTTCTTAGGGAGCGGTTGCTTAATTAAAAACGATCCTCACAACAAGAAACACATATAGTGACCACTATATCATTTGGATCTCTACGAGCGGGCTGCAACCGCATTTTATACATCTTTTCATTCTTTGAAACATTAAAAAACAGTATTTACAGGAGATTTTATAGTTGTACAAACTAGTGCCACACACCATTTCTAACTCATTTTCCGAAACGTAAATTCCAAAACAGTGTATCACCGTCAATAAGCCGCGCGATCCAAGGCGCCTTGTCACGGTTTGCGCGGCTCCCCCCCCCCTCCCCCTCTCCCCGTCGGTGGTTTGAGTCCTCGCTTAGGCATGGTTGTGTGTGTTATTCTCAACGAAAGTTAGTTTAAGTTAGATTAAATAGTGTGTAAACTTAGGCATCGACGACCTCAGCAGTTTGGTCCCATAGGACATTACCACAATTCCGAAAAACATTTCCTATTAATAATCTTGACGGCAGGGTGTTAGCCAGTGACGTCACAGACATCACAGTAATTAAAGCAGAATTTTAACTGTGCTTTCAAATTATTTGAATTTATTTACGGTTTTTTTAAATATAGGAACTCATGAGCGGAAAAAGCATGTTCTAAGTGTAAAATGACAATAAATCATTTAAGACGATTTCCAGAAAATACTCAAATACTGGATTCGGTGCCTCCTAATTACACATTTCCTCTCCCAGTCTCGTTTTCAACATTCTTTTACAGCACTCCATTACAAAAACTTCTGTTCTCTTCTTGTCTGAAACGCTCGTCGTTCACGTTTCATTTCCGTAAAAGAGGCTACACTCCTTGTAAATACCTCCAGAAAAGACTTCCCCTCCTTTATCCTGTCCTTTATCCTTTGTCTTCACGGGAACGGCGTGTTAATTACTGGATTTGGCGTCCTTAGTAGTAGAGGGTGCCCGGTTGTCCTGTCTGTCAACGAGAAACGCCTTTTGTTGTAATGGTTGCCGTCCCAACTCGCTTTCATATCCGAAACACTCTCTCCCCTATTTCGCGATAATACAAAACGAGCTGCCCTTTCGTGAACTTTTTCTATGTCTCTCGTGAATCCTGCCTGGTACGAGTATACATCACAGCAATACTCTAGCAGAGGACGAACGAGGGTAATGTGTGCAGCGCCTTTAATAGACCTGTTGCATCTTCTAAGAGTTCTGCCAATAAAACACAATCTTTGGTTTGCCTTACTCGCAGCTTCATCTATGTGATCATACTAATTAAAGTTGTTCGTAATAGTAATTCCTAGATTTTTATTCGAATTGACGCCATTTAAATTTGTATGATTTAAGCACCATACAGATACCCTGTCTTAGTCGTTTTAAATTCGTTCTGATCTACTGATGACTTTACTAGAAGGTAGACGACAGCATTATGTGCAAACAATCTGAGAGGGATGCTCAGATTGTCTCCTGAATCGTCCATGTAGATTGGGAACAGCAGGGTCCCCATAACACGTCCTTGAGGAACGTCAGGTATCACTTTTGTTTTACTCAATGATTTTCCGTCGGTTACTACTGTGAACTTTTTGACACGAAGTCGCTAATTCAGTCACACAACTGAAGCAATCCTCCACAGGCGCGCATTTTGATTAGAAATTGCCTGTGAGAAACGGCGTCTAAAAGCTTCTGGAAATCTAGAAATATGAAATCAATCTGATATCCTGTCGATAGCATTCAACACTTTGTGCATGTGAAGAGCCAGTTGCGTTTCAAAAGAACGATATTTCCTGCATCTTTGTTATCTGTGTGTCAATAAACCGCTTCCTTGGAGGTAATTCATAACGTTCTAACACAGTATACATTCCAAAATCCTACTGCAAATCGACGTTAGTGACTGGGTCTCTAATTCGGTGGATTATTCCTATTTCCGTTCTTCAGTATTGGTTTGATCTGCGAAACGTTCCAGTACGTGATGCTGTCAACAGTAACGCCCACTTTGCTCTTCGCCCTCAAACTTGCGTACAGTACTTCCTCACTTCTGTCTCGGGTTTGTGCGCCCGACGGTCGTGATGAACAGCTGCATGGAGAAGTTTACCGAGGAAGTGTTGGCCGATGTGGATCTCGTCTACGCGTTCACTGAACGCAATGGAAGGACTGCAGAACGGCGCTACGCTGATCTGTTCCCCCAGCAGCGGCAGCAACGAGTGCAGTGAGTGCTTCGTCTGACGCCTTGTACGTTTTGGTGACTGAAATTCACGGGCTTATTCATTGTTGTGAAGGTATTTTCATAGAAACAAACGTAACTGAAGAACACTGAATAAATCATAATTACATTGTTACTCTGTAACGAGCTATCGGTGACCGTGGATCCCTTATACCAAAGTAATCAAAGAACATCCCCCAAGCAATCTCCGAAATGCTGTCGCTAGTGTTCAGGTTCACACTGTATATTTATAGAAAATGGAAAAGGCACCTACTGCAGCGGCGATACATCAGTAAATTTCAGTGCATATAACTGAATCGATAAATTGGAAAAGGGGGCGCATCCACCTTTTGTCCACATTACGTTTACCGGAGATAGCTGACCTTTATACCTTCTGTATGCATCGTTTGGCGTAACAGAGGGTCATGTCGCATAAAGAAGGCTGTTGAGTTCGGGACAGGGCCATCCCCATGTAAACAAGCGTATAGTGGACCTGTTCCAATGAAAGAGAAGAAACTAGAAGACAGAAATAAAATTCTAGACTGACTTCCTCCTCTAGCATTACTTTTCCTCAACAGTAGCTGTCGATACCAGTATTATTTTTCGAATTTTGGACAGGTCAGTATTATCTCAGTTGCTTTTCTGAAAACTTTCATATAATTTTATACACAGTATGTTATATTTTCAAGCTACAGTTTAAGAAAAGGAATTACTTTACAAAAATTTTAGTTTCGATGTTATAGTCGCTAAGTACTAATTCTGAATAAACAGTTAAAATTATTTTTTTTTAGAAGCATTTAAAATTACGAATTATTGGCACACTTCAAATTTCTGTTATTAATTACGCGATCCTACACTGTTTACTATGTTTATTTGGGGATTCATTTGTCAAATAATAATCGAAATTGAAGCTATCAGAAATTCATTTGCTAAGAAATATTAGAAACCCTTTGCAATATTTTTATTTCCGCAGAAGGTGAGAGTTCGTAAGCATGCCTCTGATGTGATCGGACGTGTTTTTGTATTTTGTGCGAACAATGTAATTTCGGCTTTGTTAATGTGAAAAACCAAAATACTGTATGATATACTAAAATGTGAGAAAATATATTTACACAAAAAAAAATGCTGGAGCAACAATCTTCAGGTTTATTTAGCTCAAACTAATCGTGAGGACCTCATGTGACATTTTCAGCATCGAGAATCAGACCCGCCCACAAAACGAACTGGATCTAACCCAGCATGACAAGCTAAGTAAACTACAAAGTTTATTGTAATCTTCGATCCTCTCAAATCTTCATAAAAGACTTTGCTGATTAATTACTTGAACTGGACAATGTTTAATGTGAACAACAGCTGGAAGTAGGAAGGAGGGGGAAGATTACAATACCTGAGGAGCAGAAGCCATTTTATAACAGTATCCCCAGCTGAGCAGCAATGGATGGACAAGATAAAAATGAAGCATAACCATCATTCTCTGGTTTGCTGTGTTTTGCTAGTGGTTGTATTTCGGGTATATTGCGAATAAACCTATTTGATCATAACACACCGCTGCGAATAAACCTATTTGATCATAACACACCGCTGTAATGAATATGAATAGTGTAAACTTGCCCAACACAATCCTTTCGCTTCAAACAGAAGGCTACTTGTCTTATGAAAAATGTTAGATTCGAAAAGAGGTCATCTCCGGTACATTCAAACTCGATTACTGAGCACAATCGATGGTTAAATTGTGTTGTAATTCTGTATATTGTTTCACCGCAGGGCCAATTGCTACATGGCACATCTTTAACCCATTGTGTAGTAAACCAATTTTTGTGTCTCCTGAAAAATTTACGTTCTGGGAGATGACCCCTTTTTCAGCACATCGATTCATTTAGATTGTACACTGTAATCGAGTTTATCTGGTGGATGTTCCTGAGCCGCCAGGTCGCAAATTTAAGTATTCAGGGGATCTAACAAGTTTCGTAAAGTAAATTCGTCGTAGATCTGATGATGGTTGGTTTGAACACCATAGCAATTTTCCGCCCATCGACCTACTTGAGGTGGTACGCCCTCGTCTGTCATTAGAGTACCTTAGCCGGTGTAGCTCAACGTGGACCTGCAGTGAAACCCTGCAGTCGTGACTAGCCTGTTACCTTGTAGGGCCAATGAAGTCCCAGACTATGACACACTGACAGCGATAGTCTGCCTTAAAGAGGGGTATCTTTTCTCCAGTAAAGCCAGCCTTACCCTGAGAAAGGCCGTTCTAATACAGCCGAAACGTCGATTTTATAGGTTAAATATTTTCATCTATTTTATATTTTATACAGTGATACCGAACAACACTCAGAAGAATTTTAATCACCTTAACATTACGTGAATTTGTTGAACACTTTCTTAGATTTCATTTCCTGGTAGTTCCCTAACAATGAGTTTCGAAATGCGTCGTTTTAGCGATTTTAACGTGGCGAAATCTAACGAATTCAGCGATGAGAAATGGCGATAACCCTGCCCTACCTAAAAGCTGTTGTCCGTATTTGGGGGCAGCGCACGGTTGTGTGTGGCATGTCCAAGTGGTTTTATTTGTAGTTCCGACCTTCCGCAGCGAAGTCTATCCGCGCGATACGAGGCAGTAAAGCCTCGACGCTGAGTAGCAATTTTTCTCGGAGTGAGTTCTCGTTGCATTTTGTCGAGAGAGAGATGGCCAGCGAGCGGGTCGTGGCATTCTCGATGGGCTTCGATATCGATGTTGCGGACTCACATCTCTGCCACGAAATTGCTGCTGTCCGATCCCTGACTCATCACTACTGACCCACATTCTGTAATACGTGAGACTTCTTTTCCCTACCATACCGTGGCCATAAAAGTGCCCATTGCACTCTGGTCTCGTTGCATATCACTTTTTATGTGGCTTGCTGACCACGAATCTTCTGTACCGTCTTCCCTGACAGCAAACAGAAATTCGATAGTTTTCGGCACTGTCGTTTAGTGAACAAAATACGAGCTAACCTAGTATCGGACCAGATTTGTGACTCGACTGAGCGTTTGTTTGTAGACAGAACTGAACACGTCCCTCTTTACGGGAGAAAATCGTCATACAGAAATGTAGTTTCAAGAACAACCGAAGCAAGTATTAAAGGATCGTTTTTCTTCTTTGCCTTTTCCGTTTTCTCAACGGAGTCGGCATTGTCAAATGGGTTGTGGCCATGTTAGTGGGTCAGTTGGATGACCTCCCAGAAGCACCCACACCGTACAAGACGGAATCTCTGTACTCCATCTGTTTGCGTCAAGAGTAATCTCATGTGTAAATGTGAGAGCGGTTTTCAAAATGTGTGTCTGATGTCTGAGGCGGGACATGGGCACCAGCCAGGTATATACCTCGTTGGATGTGGAAAACAGCCAGAAGACCACATCCATGCTGGCCGCCTCACCAGACCTTGTTGTAAAGGGGCCTGGACGTTATGATCTATAGTTTTTACTACTACTTTCACATTAAATAACTCAAAAACTTTAATAGATATTGGAATGAAACTGTAGCCAAATAATCAGTATATCGTATCTTGTATGTGTAGAAAATTTAAAAACTTTGGCATACATAGAGGAGTGAATATTGATTTTTATCTTACGTATTGAATTGCGGGTAATTTTTACTTTAGGTACACTGTACTTATGCGCTATTCAAAATAAAAGGCCAAAATAAATTTTATTGTTTGAATTATTAACTCGTTGAAACAATAAACCAGGAATATTTATCAATTTGTTGTTCTGTATATTTAAAAAAATGTTTTTTAGAAGTCAGTTTTTTCTCTTATTAGTTTAAGAGCAAATCACATGCTCCAGCTTAAAATATTTAATAAATTGTTGAATAATGTGGTTCACTGTGTAGGCAAGCACTATATTGTTATCCATGGATTTTTTTAGCTTTAATACTGGATGAATAATGATACCTAAGTATGCCAAAACTTACAGGAAATTGAAATTAAAGGTTTGCATGTCACTTTCTTCTGAATGATAACATGTCAAAACATTTCAGCTCTATAATCTTGTTGATTCTGAGTGTCCTTTTGATCTTCTTTAGTTTTCTTTCATTTCTTTGTTATTATGGCCTCCTTTGTCATGTTATCAGCACATTTTTCAGGTTCTGTGACACACTGCCTGCCCACTCGCAGACGCCCACTTTTGATGTCGGCCCCAGTTTTGATGCCTAGTCTGCTTATTGTTTTCAATCTGCTTGTTATTCCGTGATTAAAACATTATGGCTTCCATCACACCAATGTGAAAAGCTGACATGCCAACAAAAACAGTTTTCGGCAAACGTAAACTCAAGTAATCTATTTGTGTCGACAGAAATTTCGATTTCAATAAATCACTGCTCATAGTACAGTCAATATGTTCTTCAAAGACATTACAAAAATGAGTTGCTATGAAAATAGCTGCGCCAAAATTAAATAACGAGACATTGCAGGCATGGCTTTGTGCTTGAAAGTAGTGTGACAGCTAGACATTTAATCGCCGCATAAGCATATATTTTTAGAATCAGAAAGAATCACAAAATTTTATTAAATAAGAATAATTCCTTTTCTGGGTCCTCATGACGTCCAGATCGACTTTTCCGGCGAGGCGGTTTTGATCCGGGACATTATTACCTACCCGAAGCGGCGCATTAATGCACTCCGCTAGCCGACGGCCATGCAGGTGTGTATTCTCACATGCAAATGATCAAACAAGGGTCGAACGGCATTTTGAATTAGGCTGTTCCAATCATCTTGCGCATTTTATTATAATTCGGTAATGGTTCTTGCAGGTACTGGAGAACCAGGAAGTTCGCAGTTCACCATGTCCCATATGTCTTCAACTGGTGAGAGATCTGGTGATGATGCTGGGCTTGGCACATCACCTTCCTGTCGAAGAAATGGCAGTAGTGCAGGGGTAACTGTCCGTGCAATGTAGTTACTTTACCCAGCAGAAACAAAGAACGTGACCGCGAGTTGTAACTGATTGTCCCTGTACCACGAAGCCTAGGACGTAACGTGTGTGGCGTGGGCAGACAGGCAGCTCACTAGCTCTACGCCATACACGCATATGTCCATCACTCGCATACAGACATAACCTACTCTCATCACTGGAAACAACAGAGCGGTATTTCACTCTCCAGTCGACACTTTCACGACACCAGAGTAGCCACGCATGGCAGTGTGGCCGTGTGAGTGGTAGTCTGGCCAGAGATGTGTGTGACTTTAGTCCTGCTGCGAACAGAAAATTTGCAACGGTCTCTTACGAGCAGCATGCGCCCGCATTTCGTCTCTGGATGATGTTCGGGCGACGACCGCTGCTCGCACAGTGTGTCGATGTTGACGTGCGTCTGTACTAAGCGGACGTCGAGAACCTGCTGTATAGCTGTGCAAAGTTCCAAAACCCACTGCTGAAAGCAGGGACACAACAGCTACATGTGCAGTAATCCGCTGTTATACTAAGGGTCTATCTCGGTTTCGTTCTGGTTCACCCTGTATAGACATGAGCGGTCATATATCACTTTCCTGGGACATTCCTGATGACACCGTCGTCTCCAATGATACTGATCGTCAGACCCTGTTGTTGGCACGGAAGACCCCGATGTCACGGACATACTATGCTCCGAGACGAGACATATTTTGGACAATAGCGCCAACGTCACGACTTCTCCACTGCGGGAGGCTGCGACAAGCGACAAAAAGAGGCTGAGGCCGACGAATGCGGTAGCCGGGCAGTGAACAGCGCTCGCAGCTACAGGCAGAAGCAGGACGCGGAAGCACAGCCGTGGGCCGTGCCCCCGCCACGTATGCAGCCAGCAGCACTGCCATGCTTGCGCGGTAGTCGGCGCGCAGGGGTGCTCATCACCGCAACATTGGCGCTCCCTCACAACAGCTGGCGCTGACGACGGACAGCGGCGGTTTAAACGTTACGCTCTCGTACACTCAACCACGTGCGCCGTACATCTCTAAAACGCACAGTCAAGCGGAAGAACACGGCAGCATCTCTATTAAATGAAATAGCGCCATAGAACCTGGATCCAGCTCCCCCCCCCCCTCCCCCGCCCTCACCACTTCCTCACTAGATGCCAACAACACCCAGAATTAACTCTGCACATTACCTCACAAAATATAGTTGAAGAATGGAAATGTCGAACTTTGTAAGTGCCAGTTTTTCACCAAACGCAGTTTCAGTGCTGTTGCTCTCACTACTCTGTAACATGACCCTAGAATCCAAGTGTCAAATCATGTAGAAAAGTTTCAAACATTCATTACTAGATGGCTCATGGTCTTCGTGCCAAGCAGTGTCTCACTCTGGAATTCCACGTCCCATGTGGCAAGGTCTCTTTTATTTAGTCTGGGATGGTTTGAAGAGACAGCACGTAATGTTTTGGTGAGTGGGCACAGTTTTTTGAGTTGTGACAGAGAAATGTGAGCAAAGCCGTTGTTCTGTAAGATGTACTCAAGACTGTTGATACAGCTAACCCTTTGAACCCATTCCATGTAATTCCAAGGCATATAACTGACTTCTAAGATTTTATTACAGATGCTGCTGCTACGTTGTTGTGAGTGTGTATTTTGTATGTCAGATCTCCAAATTCAGTATGATAAAACTGTCTCATAATTATCTGTCTCAAATAGTTATTAAAAATTCTTGCTTCAAAGAGCAGAAAGAAGAAATGTCAAATGTATTAAAAAGAGGAAAAATCCTATACGATGTGTGCCATGCTGTACTTCATCTGAAAAACTAGCCATGTTTAGCAGTTGCAAAACAGGAATACTGTTGACGATGTTTCCAGTTCCTCAACAGCATGGGGAGTTTTACAGTAAACGGCTGATACCGACAGTGGAGTTGCGTAAGAAATTCATACTGAAAGAATTTTTAAAACTGAAGTGACTTGTATAAAATTATAAAGATCTGAACCTGATTTTTGCTGTCTATAATTGTGCGAGTTAAAACATTACTCCTGCAGTTCTGTGGTTGTATAATCACAAGTAAGTGTAGAACATAGTGGCCTGTTGGCACTCGGAACCTGTGTATTCCCTGCTATACCACTTAGAGCGTTCTCACTAAATGAGTTATTTTTTAATTTCTCATATTATTTGAGGTGATAAATATAATTCTGTGTTATCAGAATATCTTCTCAATTTCTGGATACAAACAAGTTACGTACAAAATGTGATAAATTGTTTTTTGATTGTGCTGTCAGATTTGGCACTTAGAGCGGTTGGGGTTTCCACTTCTCAGTTATATTAAAATGAAAAATACCTAAAAATATATTATTAAAGTGAAAGAAGTACACAAATGATGATTTAAGGACAAGTGGGAACGTCAAAGAGCAAGAGTATTAAGACTATAAGTGGCACAAAATATGGAAGAATATCTACACCCACTTGTATCCACCAGAGAAAGGGCAAAATCTTTCTACGCTGTCAACAGAAAAATTCCAACCATCTGGAGACTACATCACATTCACCTGGTAGATTCTCGAGTGTGTACCACTTACAGAATCATTACACCAAAGTACAATGTGTCTTCGTGAATGGCCGGTCGTTGTGGCCGAGCGGTTCTAGGCGCTTCAGTCCCGAACCGCGCTGCTGCTACGGCCGCAGGTTCGAATTCTGTCACGGGCATGGATGTGTGTGATGTCCCTTGGTTAGCTAGGTTTAAGTAGTTCTAAGTCTAGGGTACTGATGACCTCAGATGTTAAGTGCCATAGTGCTTAGAGCCATTTGGACCATTTTTTCTTCGTGAATGCAAACAACGTATGGTTGTCCATCAGGCAAAAATTAGCAAGTATCCAAAGAACGTCGCACAACACGTTAAGACCGATGACCCTTCTTCACTCGGATGGACAACGTTGCCCTAACACGTTGAAAATGCTGACACCTGATAAAGGGACATACGGTATTTTTCACGTTATCTTAAAAGAATGGAAAGTGAATTTCATTGGAAAAAGGGGCTTTAAAGAGGAAATCTAGATCTGAAGAAAAAAGTTAAGGGTTTGATAAAAATGTAAGCTACGAAGAAAATTTTTAGTCTAAGAGAAGAAGTTAAGTTTTAAAGAAGAGTTTCAGTCATCAAGAAGAGTTTTAATTTAGGGAAAGACATTCAGTTTTACGGAAGCTATTTTAATGTTACTTTATTCCTTTAAAAACAAATAATAGTGGTTGTGGTGTCGGATGGACAGATCTCATTTCGAAAAAATAGAAAGAAAGAACCAGCAGGCCGTGTCTGTTTGCGGATCACAAACTTTTACGGCCGGCCGCAATGGACGAGCGGTTCTAGGCGCTTCAGCCCGGAAACGCGCGACTGCTACGGTCGCAGGTTCGAATCCTGCCTCGGGCATGGATCTGTGTGACGTCCTTAGGTTAGTTAGGTTTACGTAGCTCTAAATCTAGGGGACTGATGATCTCAGATGCTGGTTGCATAAAACGGCAGCGGTAGAGGCAACTGTATCGCCCTGTATATGAATGACAGATAACATTTTAGTATCCTGTTGACCGTCATACGGGCAGGTGGTACCGTGTAATTTCGTTAAACTAAAAGTCAAACTGCATGGACTACAAGTTAAACTTAGCACGCTGAAGTCTCATCGCGATTTAGGTTTTCCGAGGATTCCCTAAATCGCTCCAGGCAAAATCCGGTATGGTAACGGTGAAAGGGCACGGCCGATTTCCTTCCCCTACGTTGACACAATCGGAGCTTGTGCTCCGTCTCTAATGACCTCGATGTCGACGGGACCTTAACTCAGTCTTCCTTCCTACCTTCTTTTTACAAAATTAAACTGCATTGAAAATGGATATATAAGGCTTCTCAGGCGGGATTGTAAAGTAAATATATATAGTAGCTGAATGATATTATTTTTTTCTTCATACGTGAAACTGGTTGTAGTTTTGGATTAGCAGTGCATCTGCGGAATATGCTAGAAAGCTGCTCGTAGAACATTCTGAGGGGACTTAAAAACTCTTTCGTTCAGTATAAGGTTCGTTGGTAATTTTTTAAAAAAATTCTGTAACACCATTTAGTGCTGTTGTCGGTACATTGGTACATCAGTTGTGTGAATTCGATATGCTGAGTTGTTCTCTTACAATTCTGTTTCCTGCTTGCTTTTCTCTGTCTCTCTCTTTCTCTCTATCTATCTTTCTGCTTGCCTTTGCCTGTGCGCGCGCGTGCCTGCGTGTGTGTGTGTGTGTGTGTGTGTGTGTGTGTATGTGTGTGTGTGTGTGTGTGTGTGTGTGTGCGTGCGTAACTTGGAGCCCGGCATGCAGGAACTCGCGCGGCTGTGAAAAGGCGTTCCCGCAAACGGCGCACAAGCGGCCGAGTTTTGAGTTACGAGTAATGATTGCCTCTCGGCACGGCTGCGCGGCAAAAGAATAATTTAGCCCCTCGGCAGACTCACAAAGCAGCCTGCCGCCTTTGATTACCTCCTGCGTGGCATGAAAGCCAACTCGAGTTACGGCCGTCCATTTTGCATTATAGAACGTGACACGGTCCGCGTACTTCAGCTGCGAAGCTCAAGTTGCGTCTGAACATTTGAAATTTGGAGTTTTGTCGGGTTCTCTCGTGTGCTACTTGTTGACTTTTTGACAGGGACGCCACTAGAGCTTTGGTCGGAAGGACAGTATGTAGGACCGATCCTTTGCCGAACAATACCTGTTCGGAACTGTTAAATGTCCTGGTGAATCTATCTGGCTTGTCCTATGATGGTATTAGCACATAACTTTACTTATGGGGAGGGCATTGAGTCAAACAGAGCTTGGATGGCGTGTACAGGTACAGCTGCCCATGCAGCTTCAACACGATACGACAGTTCATCAAGAGTAGCGACTGGCGTATTGTGACGAGCCAGTTGCTCGGCCACCATTGACCAGACGTTTTCAGTCGGTGAGAGATCTGGAGAATGTGCTGGCCAGGGCAGCAGTCGAACATTTTCTGTATCCAGAAAGGCCCGTACAAGACCTGCAACATGCGGTCGTGCATCATCCTGCTGAAATGTAGGGTTTCGCAGGGATCGAATGAAGGATAGAGCCACGGGTCGTAATACATCTGAAATGTAACGTTCACTGTTCAAAGTGCCGTCAATGCGAACAAGAGGTGACCGAGACGTGTAACCAATGGCAGCCCATACCATCACCCCGGTGGTAGGCCAGTATGGCGATGACGAATACACGCTTCCAAGGTGCGTTCACCGCGATGTCACCAAACACGGATGCGACAATCATGATGCTGTAAACACAACCTGGATTCTTTCGAAAAAATGACGTTTTGCCATTCGTGCACCCAAGTTCGTCTTTGAGTACACCATCGCAGGTGCTCCTGTCTGTGATGCAGCGTCAAGGGTAACCGCAGCCATGGTCTCCGAGCTGATAGTCCATGCTGCTGCAAACGTCGTCGAACTGTTCGTGCAGATGGTTGTTGTCTTGCAATCGTCCCCATCTGTTGACTCAGGGATCGAGACGTGGCTGCACGATCCGTTACAGCCGTGCGGATAAGATGCCTGTAATCTCGACTGCTAGTGATAAGACGCCGTTGGGATCCAGCTCAGTTTTCCGTATTACCCTCCTGAACCCACCGATTCCATATTCTGGTAACAGTCATTGGATCTTGACCAACGCTAGCAGCAATGTCGCGATACTATAAACCGCAATCGCTATAGGCTACAGTCTGACCTTTATCAAAGCCGGAAACGTGATGGTACGCATTTCTCCTCCTTACACGAGGCATCACAACAACGTTTCACCAGGCAACGCCGGTCAACTGCTGTTTCTGTATGAGAAATCGTTGGAAACTTTCCTCATGTCAGCACGTTGTAGGTGTCGCTACCGGCGCCAACCTTATGTGAATGCTCTGAAAAGCTAATCATTTGCATATCACAGCATCTTCTTCGTGTCGGTTAAATTTCGCGTTTGTAGCACGTCATCTTCGTGGTGTAGCAATTTTAGTGGCCAGTAGTGTATGCTACTGATCATTGATTCATGTCCGTGTTTGGTCAGTATTTCCAGAAAGCAGTACCTCTGATGACCTTGTTACCTGACTCGATCAGCTCCTGTGCTGTGCGAAATCGTTTCAGTAAGGGACATACGAGCAAGTGGGCCAGGCCTTGTGTTGTTCCACACTCACAGATCTCCTTCAGTTGGAAGGATACCCCATTTTTTTTGCATGTTGGTCTCGCAATGGAGAACGCTCCTCCCCCCCCCCCCCCCCCCCCCACCTTATGACGACGGAATGATCTCCAAACGGGGTAGCGCAATTCGTTTCCTGGGGCTGGCTCTTTCTTTGCAGTAATATCCAGCGGTAGCTTACTGTGCTGATGCGTTTATATTCCGGTGCTCTGTCTAATGGTTGAGTCCAAATGATGAAGCACTTTCTAGATTTCAATCGGTAGACTACAGATTGAATCGTGCTGTGGATGATGAGATGACTGATCTGCTTTGCTGTGAGCGTCCTCAGAATATTATTCCTTGCACTGACCTTTAGCCTGATGTTATGGCCATGTTTCGTGAACGACAGAGTATAGACAAGAGTAACACCAGGCGCTGGCCAATGCTGAAGTCGTTTACCTTGCCGTGTGATGTCTAATTCACGCCTGGCTTCTCTATTCCGTAAGTGAAATGCACACACCTCATTCTTGCTTGGATTGACCGTCAGTGTGGTACCCTTTCCGAGACGGAATAATGGCACTTGCTAGCAAAATCTGGGGCAGCGCTGCGTGTCTCTTCAGGAGTGCGTTTAGTAAACGCGAAGGGCGTCAACTTTTCCTCTGGGAGACGCCTCAGGACATAGTGAGACAGTGTCGTAAAGCTATCCTGAAGACTGTACCTTACTTCTGGACCAGTGTCAGGGCATTTAAACTAATAAAAAGAGAGCTAGTGAAAACCCGGAGAGCCGGCCGGAGTGGCCGTGCGTTTCTAGGCGCTACAGTCTGGAGCCGACCGACCGCTACGGTCGCAGGTTCGAATCCTGCCTCGGACATGGATGTGTGTGATGTCCTTAGGTTAGTTAGGTTTAATTAGTTCTAAGTTCTAGGCGACTGATGACCTCAGAAGTTAAGTCGCAAAGTGCTCAGAGCCATTTGAACCAAAACCCGGAGAAGAATGCGGGGAGAAATACCTTTACGCCTCACAGTTACAGTAGCGCATTAGAATTAAGAACTTAGATTAGATTAGATTTACTTTCATTCCAATTGATCCGTAGTGAGGAAGTCCTCCACGATGTGGAACATGTCAGAAAAACAATAATACATGACAAATATTTTGAAGTGTTGGCAGAAGAGCCAACACTGTGTTGCTAGAGGAGGCCGAAATGCACGCTTTTAAGCTCACGCAGATTGGCGTGAGGTCTGGAACAGTTAAGGGAATTAATAGTAGCAAATAAAGTACGTAGTTGATGTAATACTTAACTTTAATCCATAATTGGAAAACATCGCTCTTGATGGTACATATTTTATGATAAATATCAAATGCTATGGCGCCTTGCTAGGTCGTAGCAAATGACGTAGCTGAAGGCTATGCTAACTATCGTCACGGCAAATGAGAGCGTAATTTTCAGTGAACCATTGCTATGAACGTCGGCTGTACAACTGGGGCGACTGCTAGTAAGTCTCTCTAGACCTGCCGTGTGGTGGCGCTCGGTCTGCAATCACCGACAGTGGCGACACGCGGGTCCGACGTATACTAACGGACCGCGGCCGATTTAAAGGCTACCACCTAGCAAGTGTGGTGTCTGACGGTGACACCGCATATTTACAACTGAAACAAATAAGCTAATGTACCTTCCACAGGTCCCAAGTTAAATGATGGTCGTTTTTTTTTTAGTGAACACTATATGAAAGAATCATTTTACAAACACCAATGCACTGAATTTAAGGTAAAAAAAGAAGTTTTTTATTGATAAGGTAATAAACATGTAATAGAACTACTATAATACTTACTTACAATGAAGATATTACTGCACTGAAATGGTGCGGGAGTTAGATTGTATACTTACACACACACACTTATTTGCAATGAACACATTACTGCACTGAAATTGTGCAGAAGTTATATTGTACACAAAAAGCAGTTGGTTCTACTGAGAAATTCGTCAATGGAGTAGAAGGAGTTGGCCACCAATAAATCCTTTACGCTTCTCTTAAACTGAATTTCATTGGTTGTTAAGCTATTTATGGTCAATGGTCAATGGAGTAGAAGGAGTTGACTACCAATAAATCCTTTAGGCTTCTCTTAAACTGGATTTCATTGGTTGTTAAGCTATTTATGGTTGCTGGCAAGTTATTGAAAATGTGTGTTCCTGAATAATGCACACCTTTTTGTACAAGAGTAAGTGACTTTAAATTCTTGTTAAGATTATTCTTATTTCTAGTATTGATTCCATGAATTGAGCTGTTGATTTGAAAAAGTGATATATTTTTAATGACAAATTTCATTAAGAAATAAATATATTGGGAAGCAGTAGTTAGTATCCCTAGTTACCTAAACAGGCTTCTGCAGGATATTCTTGAGTTCACACCACATATAACTCTTCCTGCACGTTTTTGTGCCCGGAAAACTGTAGTTTGGCTTGATGAATTACCCCAAAAAATAATCCCATATGACATTATGGAATGAAAGTAAGCATAGTATGCCAGCTTTTTCATTTTTATATCCCCTATGTCTGACACAATTCGCACTGCAAAGAGAGATTTGTTAAGGCGCTTCAGCAGTTCTGTGGTGTGCTTCTCCCAGTTGACTTTCTTATCAAGCTGTAATCCCAAGCATTTAACACTGTCCACTTCTTCTATCTGCTTGTCATCATATGTTAGGCATATACTCGTGGGACACCCCTTACAGGTTCTGAACTGTATGTAGTTTGTTTTTTCAAAGTTTAGTGACAAAGAATTGGCTAGGAACCAGTGATTAATGTCCGCAAATATTTTATTACCTGATCTTTCCAAGACTACACTTGATTTACTATTTATTGCAATGTTTGTATCATCGGCAAACAAAACGAACTTGGCATCTGGTAATGTTACTGATGAAGGGTCATTGATGTACACAAGAACTTGTAAGGGCCCAAAAATGGAACCTTGTGGAACCGCACATGTAATTAGTTCCCAGTTGGATGATGCCTGATAGCTTAATACATGTATCTTTCCTAATAACACCCATTGTTTCCTGCCAGAGATATAAGATTTGAATCATGAATTTACTTAAAAGGATACTGTGATTTACACAGTCAAATGCCTTTTGCAGATCACAAAATATACGAGTTGTCTGCAATTTTTTGTCCAATAAATTAAGCATATTTTCACTGTAAGTGTAGATAGCCTTCCCATAAGAGGTCTTATCCACTTCAATTCTGGCCATGGACCGTATGCCCTCATATTTATGTGGGTTTAACTGTCCAGTAGATGGCAGATGCGAGTATGTGTTGACGTGGAACTTCGGAACGCGTCATTCTTCATTGGAGGAACATAGATCACGTTACTAAATACTGCAGATGTGTTCTCCGAGCAACGTCGACGTAAGAACACCTGCGATCCAGAGGAGCTCGTGAAGCTTCGCGGCATCTTGCAGATATTCAGTCGAAAAAGGAATTGCAGTCATACATCTCTGCAAGGAGTGCAAGGTGGTACTCAGAGGACAGCGACTGCGACGGCGGCAGGAAACTTGAATGCTTGCCGCTGCAACACGCAGTCAACGCAGACAAAATGCGGGTCTCGTAGCAGTAAAGCCATCAGACCTGATGCGAAATGTGACACCTTTAGGTCGCCGGATCTCAACGCTAAAGATTTTTTTCCCTACGGTGCTGCATGAAGTCACTGGCAAAAACAACCAGTATAAACTGTAGAGAAACTGGCTGTAAAATTCCTAGCTGCATGTTTACAGACAACAGGGAGTTTTGTAGAGCAGTTGCAGTTTTTTATGAAACATTGTAATGCATGCACTGAGACGACTAGCGTCCATCACTTTGAACAGTCGCTATAAGCTTATGTTGTTGGTGCCAGTTTATGTTGTTGGTGCCAGTTGTATGGTTTTTTTTTCAAAAAAATCTAAGTATCAGTTTCAGACTATTAATTCTTTAAGTATGTGTTTAATATCCTCTACAGTATGCGCAATTCTGTTTCTGAACGACTGGGACATTGTGTAGTTCCTCAATCATCGAGATTTCCACATTTTATTCCATGTGACCTCTTTCCGTTTGCTAAAGTCAAAGGAAAATTGCTAGAAACGATGGTTTTTTTTCCTTCAAAGAAGTAGCGTGTGAAAACATATTTTGGAGGGTTGGAAATAAATGTTTTTCCAATGGAAAAATCATGGAGCGTCGCTGGCCCACATGCAGTAACACAATAGGAACTAAGTCACGATATAAATTTATAGTTTTTAAGACAATTATCACGCTTTTTGATAGGCCTATCAATTCATCGTCTTATACTAGGTTTTTGTCCTCATTAACGTAACTATTTAGACATCAGTAGACCCTTCGAATTTCTGTAGAATAATTGTCTAGCAACGACCGTTGAATAAAAGTCGCTATTAAAGTTCGGTGCTCAAAAATCCTCGAATTAACTGGATTAATTCGACAAGTGTCAGGGAGCGCATTGTACGCGGCCTTAGGCCGACAGCATGTTCGCCTCGAGTCGCAGAAGGCATAACTGCACAACTTTGGTTCTTCGACAAATCAACAGACATAGACATGCGAGGCGAACAACCAGTACGGCGATAAGAGAGGCTTGCTACCGGGGGAACCTGACAGGCTCAGGTGGACCACCACAACCATCTGCAGTCGCAGACTCTGTGGTACGAGATGACACCAGCATGATATCAACGTAAACAATACACGCAAGGGACGTGGATATTGTCGATATGGCTGAAACAATTCCTCCAGTTCAGAAGCGCTCAAGGGCAGTTAACGATGACCGAGGCAGCATTCAGGAAATCTTAAAAACTACAAACTGCTGGAGGGATCCTTATGCAGAGCAGAAAGGACAACACCATCTCCATCAATGAACGAAGACCAACGACAGAAAAACGTCGGTAGCATTTCAGAAAATTATTTCAAAGGATATCATGCCTGCGTCTGTACTGTTCATGAAATCCGTGTGAAAAGAGAGGTGTATCATATGGCTGTAGGCCATTGCTGAATGTGTACCATCTTTCCAAACACGGCTTCAGATAGTAATAAAAAAATAGAATGACAGAATTTCACAGGAAGAAGTAATGTAGGTCCAGTGCGCAAATCAGCTACGTAGAGTATGAACGATTCCTTAACACACACACACAGACACACACACACACACACACACACACACACACACACACACACACACACGCACAAAAGGCAAATATTGAGGAAACGCTGGAGGGAAGTGCGTCTCAGCCTGTCTTCGTATACATCAGCATCTGCTTTCTTTTCTTCGATTCACCACGAATTCCTCCCCTGTGCCAACCTCTTGCAGCCTACGTTCTCAATTATTTGCTGGATATATCCCAGTCTCTGTCTTCCTCTACAGTTTTTACCCTCTAAAGCTCCATCTAGTACCGTGGTAGTTATTTCCTGATGTCTTTAACACATGTCATGTCATCCTGTTCCTTCTTCTTCTCAGTATTTTCCCCATATTCCTTTCCTCTCCAATTCTGCGTAGACAGTCCTCATTCCTTACCTTATCAGTCCACCTAATTTTCAACATTCGACTGTAACACCACATCTCAGATACTTCGATTCTCTTCTGTTCCGTTTTTTCCACAGTCCATGTTTCACTATCATTCAGTTCTGAGCTCCAGACGTACATTCTCAGAAATTGATTGGTCAGATTGAGACCTATGTTTCATACGAATAGACTTCTCTTGGCCGGGAATGCCCTTTTTGCCAATGCTAGTCTGCTTTTGATGCCCTTCTCGCTCCGACCGTCATTGATTATTTTGCTGCCTAGGTAGTTGAATTCCTTAACTTCACCTACGTCGTGACCATCAGTCATGATTTTAAGTTTCTCGCTGTTCTCATTTCTGCTACTGCTCATTACTTTTGTCTTTCTTTGATTTACTCTTAATCCACATTCTGTACTCACTAGACTGTTCATTCCATTCACCAGATCATGCAATTCTTCCTCACTTTCACTGAGGGTAGCAATGTCATCGACTAATCTTAACAGTGATATCCTTCCACCTCGAATTTTAATTCGCCTCTTGAGCCTTTCTTTTATTTTCATCATTGCTTCTTCGATGCATAGATTGAACAGTAGGGGTGAAAGACTACATTCCCATCTTACACTCTTTTTAATCCAAGTACTTCGTTCTTGGTTCTTGGTCTTCCTCTCATGTTATCCCCCCCCCCCCCCCTGGCTCTTGTTCATGATGTACTTCATCTCCCTTCAGCTTATCCCTATTTCCCTGAGAAATTCGAACATCTTGCACCGTTTGACATTGTCGAACGCGTTTTATAGGACAACAAGTACTATGAAAGTCTCTTGATTTTTTTTTAGTCCTACTTCTAATATCAGCAGCAGTGTTGCCTGTCTGGTGCCATTACCTTTCTTAAAGCCAAATTGATCGTCATCTAAAAGATCCGTAATTTTCTTTTCCATCCTTCTGTATATTATTATTGTCAGCATCTTGGATACATGAGTTGTTAAACTGAGGGTGCGATAATCCTCGCATTTGTCAACTATTACAGTTTTCCGAATTGTGTAGATGATATTTTTCCGAAAGTCAGATGGTATCTCGCCAGACTCATATATTCTACACACGAAGGTGAATAGTCCTTTTGTTGCAACGTCCCCAATGATTTTAGAAATTCTGATGGAATGTTACGTATCCCTTCTACCTTGTTTGATCTTATTTCCTCCAAAGCTCGTTTACTTTCTTATTTTAATACTGTGTCCCCTATCTCTTCCAAATCTATTCCTGTTTCTTCTTTTATCACATCAGACAAATCTTCCCCCTCATAGAGGTCTTTAGTATACTCTTTCCACGTATCTGCTCTCTCCTCTGCACTTAACAGTGGAATTCCCGTTGCACTCTTAAAGTTATCACCCCTGCTTTCAACTTCAGGGAAGGTTATTTTGACTTTCTTGTGTGCTGAGTCAGCCTTGCCGACAATCATTTATTTTTCGTTTTCTTCACATTTTTCACGCAGCCATTTCGTCTTTGCTTCCCTGCCCTTGCTATCTATTTCATTCCTCAGTGATTTGTATTTCTGTATTCTTGAATTTCCCTGAACATTTTTGTACTTCCTTCTTTCAACGATCAACTGAATTATTTCTTCTATTACCCATAGTTTCTTTGCAGCTAGCTGCTTTGGTCCTACGTTTTTCTTTCCAACTTCTATAACTGCGCTTTTTAGTGACCTCCATCCGTCTTCAATTGTACTACCCATTGAGCTGTTTCTTATTCCAGTATTTATAGCCTTAGAGAACTTCAAGCGTATCTCTTCATTCCTTAGCACTTCTGTATCCCACTTCTTTGCACATTGATTCTTCATGACCAGCCTCTTAAACTACAGCCTGCTCTTCATCACTACTGCATTGTGATCTGAGTCTATACCTGTTGCTAGGTACACCTTAGAATCCAATACCTGATTTCGGAATATCTGTCTAACCATGATGTAATCTAACTAAAATCTTCCAATATCTCACGGCCTTTTCCAAGTATACCTCCACCTCTTGGGACAGTCCTCAGCATCTGCTGTGCTGCCGAATAGGACTTGTCATGCAGGGTCATAAAAACAAAAAGGCGGCAATATGTTTCAGGAAAAGTGATCACCTTATGTTACCTGCTAAACAAATCAGTCTAGATCACATTTTATTTAATTATGATGACTGTTTTTGACGGTATCAGGCTGCCTTCAGACTTATAGCTAAAATACAAGAGGAATGTTGGCACCAGATGTGCGTCGTTACAACTGGAGTGTGATCTCCAAGTAACTAATGTCATAGCTTCAGGCGCGACATGCACTGTTGGTCTATAATATACGACAGTTGGAACTTAAATAGTGGTAATTATTTATTTACAGCTCGTACAAAATAGATACGTGTTTCAAAGTTTTACTGACCTTCAAAGTAGTCACCAGCATTGTGTATAACCTGTGGCCAGCGATGTGGAAGTCGTAGGATACTCTTAGCAGTGCCAGTTGTGTTGACAGTTCGAGCGGCGCTGTCTATTGCCCGACGAATTTGTAGCAGTTCTGAAGCGAATGCCGTGAAGTGTTTCCTTCAGTTTAGAAATCGATTTGCACTTACGCGGGCTTAAGTCATTGGAGTGCAGTAGGTGGTATAGCACTTAGCAATCCCATCACTCAAATAAATCAGTAACAGCTTCACTGTACGTGCTTGAACATTGTCCTGCAAAATGATGGTAAGGTCCTGCACAAAGTGTCATCACTTCTGTCTCTAAGCTAGTCGGAGACTGTGTTCCAAAAATGAACAGCTAAGAGACAGAAGTGATGACACTTTGTGCAGGACCTTACCATCATTTTGCAGGACAATGTTCAAGCACGTACAGTGAAGCTGTTACTGATTTATTTGACTGATGGGATTGCTAAGTGCTATACCACCTACTGCACTCGCCTGACTTAAGCCCGCGTAAGTGCAAATCGATTTCTAAACTGAAGGAAACACTTCACGGCATTCGCTTCAGAACTGCTACAAATTCGTCGGGCAATAGACCGCGCCGCTCGAACTATCAACGCAACTACCACTGCTAAGAGTATCCTACGACTTCCACATCGCTGGCAAGGGGTTATACACAATGCTGGTGACTACTTTGAAGGTCAGTAAAAGTTTGAAACACGTATCTGTTTTGTACGAGCTGTAAATAAATAGTTGCCACTTTAAGTTCCAACCCTCGTGTTAATGCATGTGGGGAGGAAACTGACCTTGTTTGCATCCACTGATCACAAAGCTATGCGGCTAATTTTCGACAGTGTACGGAGTACTCTGATGGGTCAAAACATTCTGACCGCTGAGACACTAAATTCCATTTGTTGGCTTTGAAGGCATATGATATGGTGAGAAAGGTAGGCCTATGGATTGTGTAACGGGTATAAGTGTAGATATTTTTGCGTGTGGTGCGTTAATATATGCACACATCAGTATGGCGGTTGGTTTTTTTTCTGTACCGAACAGTCCTCCCACAAACACGCCACGAACCTTACGACCTGATGTTTCCTGTACGGTCGTAACTGCACCACTAAGCAGACTGCGCCTGTCAGTATAGACTAAAAGTTTAGCATCCACTTCAACACCTGACTTGCTGCCCGGGGAAAGGTATGCTTTAATGGCATGCTCTTGCCATGTGTACTTGGAGGTATTACCCAACCTAAAACTATACAACTTGTAATAGATATAATTATCAGTCTGAAAAGGACGTACATACTGATGTAATGTTGTTCAGTACAACTTCCTCAGTCATCAACAGCAATATTTGCACTTGCACTCGTTATACCCTGTGTAAGCGGAGCCGAAACAAAACGGAATCATTCTAGCAACGATTCAGGCTACAATTGGGGAAATACACTGATATAAGTGATTAAGATGTAGGGCTGGTGGGTGTGGCCAGGGGGAAACCGCGAAGCTGGTCGGCTGTTCCAGTGCTAGAGTCGTGAACATCAACGACAAATGGTTCAAGGACAGTGAAACGACCAGCATAGACTGGGTGTTCTAAATCCTCGCCTCATCACAGAACAAGCAGGTCGGTGGCTTGCCAGCTCTGTAGACCATCGCAGACGGCGATCTCTGGCAGGCATGACGATAGAGTATAATGCTGGTGGAGGCACAAGTGTCTGGGAGCACACCGATCGTCGCACATTATTCAACACGGTTCTCCGCGGAAGATGACCACTACGTTTTTACAACTTCACACATCAGCATCATCAGTTCATATTACTGTGGGCATGGGATCATAAAAAATGGACCATGGATCCAGGGAAACGTATCTACTGGTTAGATGAGTCACGTTTCTGATTACATCATGTCAGTGGTGGTGTACATAAGTGCCATCATTTAGGCGAACAGATGCTCAAAACACGCTACGAACTCAAGCCGATGAAGGTAGTAGTATGGTATGGGGTGCATTCACCTTGGCCTTCGTGGGAAATGTAGTAGTACTGGAAGGCAGCATGAAACTATGGGCTACATAAATGTTATTGCGGACCACCTGCATCCATGCTTGATGTCTTCTGCGATAGGTATGGCATCTTCCAGCAAGATAGCTGTCCGTGCTACAAAGCTAGAATCGTGCTACTATAGTTTTGTGGGGTATGATGCTGAACTCACATTGATGTCTTCGGCACCTAATTTGTCTGATCGCTGATCTGAACGTGATGGAACACATTTGGCAGGCTGTCGGGCACCAGCGCTGCGCCCACAGACCACCGGTTCATAGTTTACGAGAATTGCTTGACCTCTACGTAGTCATCTGATGCCAAATACGCCCGGAAACCCACCAAGGACTGTCCGCAGCTCGTGGTCGTTCGGTAGCGTTCTCGCTTCCCACGTCCGGGTTCCCGGGTTCGATTCCCGGCGGGGTCAGGGATTTTCTCTGCCTCGTGATGACTGGGTGTTGTGTGCTGTCCTTAGGTTAGTTAGGTTTAAGTAGTTCTAGGGGACTGATGACCATAGATGTTAAGTCCCATAGTGCTCAGAGCCATTTGAACCATTTTTGAACCCACCAAGGACTTGTGAATCCATGGCATGCACAATCGGAGGAGGAGAGCGAGGATTAGTGTTTAATGTCCCGTCCACAACGAGGACATCACAGACGGAGCACAAGCTCGGATCAGGGAAGGATGGGGAAGGAAATCGGCCGTGCCCTTTCAAAGGAACCATCGCGGCATATGTGCGAAGCGATTTAAGGAAATCGCGGAAAACCTAAATCGGGATGGCTGGCGGCGTGTTTGAACCGTCGTCCTCCCGAATGCCGGTCCAGTGTGCTAATTAGTGCGCCACCTCGCTCAGTACACAAAGTCGCTACAGGTCATAGTGTTTCATTTCATCAGCACACAGGGCATCCTGGGAGGAATGGTCAGTATTCAGGGTTATGAAAGGAACGCTCATTTGAAGCGAAAAACTTCATATGGATGTACGCCGTGTTCCCAGTGGTTTCCGAGGTAGAACACTTTTAATGCACATATGTGTCGCGCACGTACGTGTGTCCCCCCCCCCCCCCTCCTCACCCAGCCTCCTAGACGTAGCCCAGCCTATTTGATCGGGATGTTTTTCTGCCATTAAAATAGCGCGTTGAAAGCGCAGTTGTCTCTGGTGTGTTGTGAGTGAAGTAGTGCCAGAGATTAAGACCGTATAAGAGAGAAGAAATAATTAACTGTGTTTGTACACGCGATGGTCAAAATGCCACACCCCTGTACTAATCAAGAATATGCAGATAGGCTTCTGACAATGTATTGAAAAATGCGGAAAATAAATAACAATGTAAATGACACCTTTCAGAACAGGGCGTATGTTGGTATGAAATTTTTTGCTTCAAATGGTCTTTCGTGTCATATCCCTGAATATTGACCATTCCGCTTGGGACACCACGTACGTATATATTATTTCGTTATTCTATGAGCGCATTGTGACTATGAGAGTAGGAATATATCATCAATATTTTAGATGTTGTTTGAGATTCCCTGAGAAAGCTGGAGACTTTAAATGAATTGTCGCCTCTGCATAAACCGTTGTGGGACCAATGGTAACAGTTACATGTTCCATAGATCATTTGAACTATTTTTTATGGAACTGGTATTTATCTGTCGTATTCATGGGACTATGCTTAAAAATTATGCCGCTTTTTCGTTACAAACTACTGGTTTTTAAATAAAAAATCGTCTATGGAATGGAAGAAGTTGTCCACAAGAAGTAAACATAGGTTACATTTAAAACTTGTCTTGCATTTTACGTTACTCGGCAAATGATCAAAAATATTTGTTAATGGATACCGAACTCGTTTCTGAGCCACTGACAGCTTTAATAATAGATAAGAATGTCATTTTTTTCTTCTAGCGATTGTAATCTACCTCCTTCTTCCTAGTTGGTGCTATTGTTCCCCAATGTGCAAAGTTGTTTCTGAAGATTTGACAGGAATAAGATTACAATAAACTTTATAGTTTGTTTATCATTTCTTGTAGAATAGGCTCCAGTTGTTCTTGTCTAGGGACGCGATTCTTGAAGCTGCAATTCTTACATTTTAGGTTCTCGTGGCTCAATTGATCTCAATAATTTTGATGAATGTCGTTGCAGAATTTTTGTTTTTACGTTAATTTATTTTGTCACATTTTAATATATCTCACAGTCTTTTGAATTTTGACGTTAACAAAGTCGAAATTACATTGTTCTTCCGAAATACAAAAATACGTCCGATCACATCAGAGGCATGTTTACTACTAATTCACTCTGCGGTAATAACAGAATTCCAAACGGTTTACAATTTTTCTCGACAAATGAACTTCTATTAAGTTCGATTATTAATTCATAAATGAATACAGAAGTAAACATAATAAACAATACTAGATTGCGTAATTAATAACAGAAATTTTAAGTGTGCCAGATATTTCGTAATTTCAAATGTTTCTAAAAAAATTATCTGTACGTTCAGAGCTGGTACATATCGATTGTAACAACGAAAATAAAGTAATCCCTTTTCATAAATTTTAGCTTGAAATATAACATATTGTGTGTAAAATTCTATCAGATTTTTTTCAGAAAAACAGCTGAGATAGTATTGACCTGTCCAAAACTCGAAAAACATTACTGATATCGACTACTACTGTCGAAGAAAAGTAATGCTAGAGGAGGGTGTCCGTTTACACGATGTATGTATGAACATCACAATTCGTGTCAAATCTTGGTGAATTCATAATTACGAATTCATTATTGAATATATATATCATCAATGTGAAATTAAAATGCATAATTGTTTTAAGAGTGCGAGTGAACACCACATATTATTCTTACTGCAATTAATACTTTTCGTTTAAGTGATGAATTACCCCAAAAAATTATTTCATAAGGTATTATCTTGTGCAAATATGCATACTGTGTTAGGAGGATGATACGTTTGTTTCCAAGACTAACAATTACATGAATAACAAAGGTATCTGAATTTAATTGTTTGAGCAGCTCAGTAATATGCTTCTTCCAGCTCAATATCTACACCCAAAAACTGAGAATATTCTATCCTGTTTGCTGATCCCTGTTCATGTGCTACACCAACTGCGGGTACGATTGTTTGTTGTATAGAACTGAGTATAGTGTGTCTTCTTAAATTTTATGGACAGCTCATTTTCAGACAACCACTTAACAATTCTTCGAAAAACATCATTAAAAATTTCATCTGTTGCCTTCTCTCTAGTGAGACTTATTATAAGTCTAGTATCGTCTGCAACAGTTATGGATCAGCTTGATGAGTCTTAAGTGGAAGGTTATTCACTTGTATAAATAATAGGAGTAGACCCAAAACTAAACCCTGTGGGGCTAACTTTAGAGCTTCGCAACGTACCGGAGTCTCTAATTGAGATTATTTACAGTTCTCTGCTCCTAACCGTTCTTCCAGGATGATGTACATAATGCGTGGTATGAAATTCGTTTCAGCCATACGTGCACTTTTTCAGGTTACAATTTTCGCGGACGTTGTCCCACGTGCACTGCAGGCCGCCGCAAGATCCCCGCCTGCCCCTCGCCGTAGGGCTTCGCTAGCCGCTGATAGTCGGTCAGAGATCTACCTAGGGCTTCGCCCCGCCTGCGATGCCGTTACGACTTCACCGGCGTTTGCGTTTACGAGTAGACGCTGATTTAAGCATTCTGAAAAAGCTGCACCATGAGCTGTACAGTTGTATATTTATTCTCTAACGGTTTCGGTTATAACAAACATCTTCGCAGGAGAAAAACAATGTACATTAATGAAACAAAAACACATTTTCGTCATATACGGCATTTTCTGTAGAACATAACTAACTGGCATAAGAGTCTGTCTGAACATAATCTATATGAACGTACCGCGCATTAGCACAGTTATAGTTATGTGTACCTGCACTTAATGGAAACATCACACTTTGACTAAGTGTGAAGTTGTCAACCAGTGTACTTTACTCTAATTGTGTTACTGCACCGCACGTTTGTGTGTCAAACTGCTTCCTATAGTCTACGGGCACTGCATCAGCCTGAGCGCTGATGTCTACAGCACGGTGGATTTCATGGAGGATGAAAGCGAACTGAGTTTAGCAAGACCTCGGTTTGCGGAATGTATGTTGATTTTTACAGATGATATTTTCGTTCTCCAAAACCGTTATAACTTAATACGTCAGCTTGTACACCACTGGCCATTAAAATTGCTACACCAAGAAGAAATGCAGATGATAAACGGGTATTCATTGGACAAATATATTATACTAGAACTGACACGTGATTACATTTTCACACAATTTGGGTGCATAGATCCTGAGAAATCAGTACCGAGAACAACCACCTCTGGCCGTAATAACGGCCTTCATATGACTGGACATTGAGTCAAACAGAGCTTGGATGGCGTGTACAAGTACAGCTACCAATGCAGCTTCAACGTGATACCACAGTTCATCAAGAGTAGTGACTGGCGTATTGTGACGAGCCAGTTGCTCGGCCACCATTGACCAGACTTTGCAATTGGTGAGAGATCTGGAGAATGTGCTGGCCAGGGCAGCAGTCGAACATTTTCTGTATCCAGAAAGGCCCGTACAGGACCTGCAACATGCGGTCGTGCATTATCCTACTGAAATGTAGGGTTTCGCAGGGATCGAATGAAGGGTAGAGCCACGGGTCGTAACACATCTGAAATGTAACGTCCACTGTTCAAAGGTCTGTCAATACGAACAAGAGGTGACCGAGACGTGTAACCAATGGCACTCCACACCATCATGCCGGGTGATACGCCAGTATGGCGATGACGAATGCACATGTCCGTTCACAGCGATGTCGCCAAACACGGATGCGACCATCATGATGCTGTAAACAGAACCTGGATTCATCCGAAAAATGACGTTTTGCCATTCGTGCACCCAGGTTCGTCGTTGAGTTCACCATCGTAGGCGCTCCTGTCTGTGATGCAGCGTCAAGGGTAACCGCAGCCATTGCCTCCGCGATGATAGTCCATGCTGCTGCAAACGTCGTCGAACTGTTCGTGCAGATGGTTGTTGTCTTGTAAACGACCCCATATGTTGACTCAGGGATCGAGACGTGGCTGCACGATCCGTTACGACCATGCGGATAAGGTGCCTGTCATCTCGACTGCTAGTGATACGAGGCCGTTGGGATCCAGCACGGCGTTCTGTATTACCCTCCTGAATCCACTGATTCCATATTCTGGTAACAGTCATTGGATCTCGACCAACGCGAGCAGCAATGTCGCGATACGATAAACCGCAATCGCGATAGGCTACAATCCGACCTTTATCATGGTACGCATTTCTCCTCCTCACACGAGGCATCACAACAATGTTTCACCATGCAACACCGGTTAACTGCTGTTTCTGTATGAGAAATCGTTTGGAATGTTTCCTCATGTCAGCACGTTGTAGGTGTCGCCACCGGCGCCAACGTCGTGTGAATGCTCTGAAAAGCTAATCATTTGCGTATCACAGCATCTTCTTCCTGTTTGTTAAATTTCGCGTCTGTAGCACGTCATCTTCGTGGTGTAGCAATTTTAATGGCCATTAGTGTAATATGTTCCATAATTCTTACAACATTCTGACGTCAGCGATATAGGTCTGTAATCAGGCGCATCTGTTCTACGACGCTTCTTCAAAACGGGAATCACCTGCACTTTTTACCACTCGTTAGATACCCTTAGATGCTCAGCGACCTACTATAAACTGCTAGTACGATGCTGCAAACAACAGGCATAATACACAGTGCCTTAACGACTGCGCTACCTAGCTCGGAAACTGTCGTCCAGTCTGGAGTGCCTCTCAGTACACAAAAGTCGTCACATGATAAACGTGCCTTGCTGAGCAAGCCAGACGCTGACGAGACACCCTGAACTGCCCTCAACCATCCAGAATATCGGCTGCTACGGAGTGAGGCGTGACCCGTTTATTCAGATTTCATACAATATCACGATAGCGCTCCCTCACTTACTCGTTAATATGCTGCAGCAAGCGGTTTGTATCCTCGCGGAGGGACTGCTGAATTATGCATCCGGCCCTCTGACATAAGCAACCCTGAGCCCTTGTCACGGCTCACATCGGCCCTGCGAACTCTGCTGTGAGCACTCGAAAATATCACGAGCTCTCTAAAGTTAATCAATCTGCCAGCCTTCATGAATATTTCATGCCCCTGGCGTTTCTTAAATGCCGAAACTGAATGTTTGGAACCCGAATGCGACAGCAAAACAACAGAGTGGATAACGGCGCGTACATCGCAATTTTTTTGCAGCTGATTTACCAATTATAAACAAGATATACTCTAGAGCCGGCCGAGGTGGCCGAGCGGTTCTAGGCGCTACAGTCTGTAGCCGCGCGACCTCTACGGTCGCAGGTTCGAGTCCTGCCTCGGGCATGGATGTGTGTAATGTCCTTAGGTTAGTTAGGTTTAAGTAGTTCTAAGTTCTAGGGGACTGATGACCTCAGAAGTTAAGTCCCATAGTGCTCAGAGCCGTTTGAACCATTTGAACTCTAGAGGCTAGAGGTGACCTACGTATGCCTCACTCTATTCTTAGCTGTCGTTTTACATACAGAGATCAGGCATATGCACGTTCTGTCTTTGCAAAATTTGTATCAATCGTTTTCTTGGTCGACCTAAATCTCTTCTTCCTTTTGTTCCCATTTTGTTTCCATCTCTTTCTGTACTCAGTTATTTTCTCATTAATAGCACGTACATTCAAGTCATTTGGGACATCTTTATTGTTTGTTAGATCTCTTTTTGTCCAGTGTTTTATTCTCCTCAGTACTCTCATCTGTTCTGCTTGTATCTAGCTCTCATCTTTCTTTTTATTTATCCAATTCTCGCTTCCATACAACAGTAATGATATCGCTATTATGGTTTCATGAAATTTATTTTTGTATGTTTTCGGGTTTTGTGCTTAAGCATTCTGTTTATTATTCTACATATTGCTTGAAATTTGTGCAGCTTTTCGTCTATATTATTATCATAATCATGGCTAGTATCGCAATCCAAATATCTAGCCGAGAGGTTCTAGGCGCTTCAGTCTGGAACGGCGCGGCCGCTACGGTTGCAGGTTCGATTCCTGTCTCGGGCATGGATGTGTGTGATGTTCTTAGGTTAGTTAGGTTTAGGTAGTTCTAAGTTCTAGGGGACTGATGACCTCAGATGTTAAGTCCCATAGTGCTCAGAGCCATTTGAACAATTTTTGTACCAAATATCTAACATGATGCATGTTCTGGTACTTGTATGTTTCTTATTATTTCGACAGTAGTAGGTGTTTAGGTATTTAGCTTACCAACAGACTTTCGGCAGTGGTAACACCGGTTCCCCTGAGGTCACCGAAGTGCTGTCGGGCTTGGCTTGCACGTGTATGGGTCACCGTCCGGGTTTGTAGAGCGCTGTTGGCAAGTAGGTTGCACTCAGCCATTGTGACATCAATTGAGGAGCTACTTGATTGAGAAGTAGCGGCTCCAGCCACGAGAACTGAGAAAGGCCGGGAGAGCATCCGGTGACCCCTAAGGGCCGCGGATGACGCGGCGGCCGGTCGGTACCGTTGTGTCTTCAAGGCCTACCCAGACGGTGTTTTGTCTGTTTTGCGTATTTGCCTTGAAAGGCCATAACTTCTGTGTTATATATTTAAGTTTTTTACTGTGATGTGTACATGTCTGGTTTAGCCGATGAACTGCGTACTGCAGATTGTCTTCACTTTCTTTCATCCCTACTATAGCATTTGCTAATGGTGATCTACTTCAGTTAAAGTATTTATCTAATTTGATTTCTTATCTAATTTGATTTCTGATTTTAAGAACATTGTCAAGCTTTCTGCAGGGCGTCCTAAGTATCTCCATTCCACTATATATTCCTACGTATCCTCAATTCCAGAAATCTAGGGTCCTCCACTGCATTAACAGTGCCACTTCCTACGCGACTACAGTGTTATTTCAGATAGAATTATGTATGACAGCCTGAATATGTAACGTTTTATTGGAATTTTCTGTAAGCCAGAAACCGATTTTCTAGCGTGTAATATATGTATCATTATTCGATTTGTGACCTGCGTTTGAAAAGAAAGGAGACGCGTCATCGGTATAAAGGGCCGACAGCACTAGCTTAGTGTGTAAGATCTTGGACTCTCATACGCAAAAGAAAAGGCTCAAATCTCTTTTTAGGTTTCTGGTTTGGATTACCCATTAATTTCCTGGACTATTTAAACGGTCAGTAGCTGGTAGAAATTCTGAAGGTAGCAGGGTTAAATGCAGGGAGCGTAAGTTTGTCTACAACGTGTACAGAAACGACAGACGTGAAAAGGAAGCGGTAGTTGAGAAGGGAGTGAGAAACGGTTATAGCCTATGCGTGATGTTATTCAATTTGTACACTGAGCAACCAGTAAGGGAAATCAAAGGTAGATATGGAAAGGAAATTAAATTTCAGGCAGAAGAAATAAAAACTTTGAGTTTGGCTGATGACGTAATCCTGTATGAGTCGAGACAGGACTAGGAAGATCATTTGAGCGGAATGTCTTGGAGAGAACCTGTAAGATAACACGAACAACAATTAAAAAAAACGGTATTTTAATGTATGCGAATTAAATCAGACGATGCTGAGGGTGTTAGTTTCAAATGGTTCAAATGGCTCTGAGCACTATGGGACTTAACATCTGTGGTCATCAGTCCCCTAGAACTTAAAACCACTTAAACCTAACTAACCTAAGGACATCACACACATCCATGCCCGAGGCAGGATTCGAACCTGCGACCGTAGCAGTCGCGCGGCTCCAGACTGAGCGCCTAGAACCGCGAGACCACCGCGGTCGGCGAGGGTGTTAGATTACGAAATAAATCCCTAAACGAAGTGTTATTATTAGAGCAGGAAAAAAACTGTTGGCGGCGGAAGAACAGAGGATATAAAATTCAGACTGGCAATACCAAGAAAAGCGTTTCTGAGGAAAGAGAAACTAGTTAACATCGAATATAATTTTAAATGCTAGAATATCTACACTGAAGCGGTTTGCAACGAGTGTAGCGGTGTACGAAAGTGAAACGTGGCAATAAACAATCTAGACAGAAGAGAACAGAGCTACAGAAGAATGCTGCCTATTGGATAAATTGAATTGGGGAGAAAAGAAATTTATGGCGCAACCTGACTAAAAGGAAAGGTCGGTTGATAGGATACAACTTAAGGCTTCAGTGAATGAAGGGATAAAAACTGTAGACCAAGGCTGGACGACAATAAGAAGGTTCATGAAGAGGCTCTCACAGGATGAACTAGTGGCGAGAAGTGCATTAAACCAGTAAGCGGACTGAAGACGTCAACGGTAACACCACGGAGAATGTCACGACGTTTCCTTCAACAAAATCGCGAATTTTTTTTTTCTATCCTGAGATCAGATATATTGGCATGTCTTCCTTGATAGGATTAACTACTTCAATCATTTCGGTTGTCTTATTGTACCAGGGATTGGAAACAAAACTACAGGCCAACTACTAGTTCTAACCAAGGTCTTCTGCAGCTGTCAGTTGGATGAATGGCATACGTTAGTGATGAAAATCCTCTTTCACATAATTTCGCAAGATCTGATCCAGCTTACAGTCTCACAACAAGACCTTTTTTAGAAGACTGCAGACCTTTAAGTAGCCTGCAGTATGCACTTCGTGCTGATTTGAATTAAATATGTAGCCCAAAATCGGAACTCTCTCCACACACTTTGCATTAATTAGCTTTTAATAAAGACAGGTAAATGTTGCTCGATTCATTTCGCTTTGACGCTGTGTGGAAACTGGCAAGGTAAAAAAGCACTTAACGTTTACTTATAGCAAAAAATTAAACGTTGTTTTCAGTAATTGTAAAGTTAACAAGTTCAAGCGATTCCACCCCTGAAGGGAAATATGAAGGGAGTTATAAATTTATATGGCAGAATGAGTGTTGCATAAACTAAGGCACAACGCGTATTAGCTTTGCAGTAACAAAATGTAGAACCCCTGTACGTTAGCAAAGATCGTTTGACATATTCGCATAGTGATGACACCCAGACGGTTCTTCTGTCGCCATTGACGTAACGATAAGAAAACAGAAAACTTCTAGAGACCTACACGTTATCTTAAATAACGCGCTAAATTGTGCAGCATTAATATCCGTTTTAGTCTAATCAATACGTAAAAATATACGACAATGATCATATACTTCGTTATACAGACTCCACTCGTTGAGTGTGTATTAAAGAAAGGAGAGCAAAAAATATCAATGGCTTTAAAAGTATTTGGTTTGGACGTAGATTTGTGATGCAGTAATATCTACATCAAATACTGCCACTGACTGCCATGTTAACGCCGATCTATTTTCATTATGCGACTACCACCGAGTAAGCGTTGCAAATTGTTCTGCAGAAGAACAACGTATCTTTTAAAATGGATACTTTCAGAAAATTTTAATATTAAATACTAAACTGCAGCTACGTCTATAGTGAGTATGGTCATAGAGGGTGTGTGTTTGTCAGAAAATGAGGTGGAAGAGATGAATGTATCCTACTTTCAGAAATTTTTTCTTGCTTGTCTCTGATATGTATTCCACTGTACATATCAATTGCTCTTCAACTCAAAAAATGAATGCAAACACTTTGCTATTTGTCGGTCAGCCGCTTTATAGATACGATCTTACAACACAATTCGGTTCTTCAGCCAATGCCATTTTGATGTACTGTATTGGCAAGGCTTGCTTTGTCCACCCTTGATTGGTATTGATCTTCCAACTCGCTTTTCATCGCTTCACAATCGATATTTCCTGGTTGACTGCCTATGGCTAGGTAACCTTTCGCCTCTTGATAGATAGCAACAGGTGCTGATTGATAAAAGCGACCAGAGTTGTATAGGGCAAGCAATCTATTTCATTACCTTCTCAACAATGAGAAAAAATGATACCCCAGTATAAGGCCTTTTCCGGTTTAATTGCCTTTCGTTAGTAGTCACAATACGAGGATAATGCTAGGTAACGGAACAACGTGTGACCCCTTTCCTCGCCACATTCACCAATGATACTTTTAGAAAATAAACATACCCATCGACACTCCTCTTTAGATAGTTTTATAAAATAAAAATTACATGGAAACTCCTCTCCATACAGTACTCAATGATTTGTTCTACTTTATTCATATCTGAGAGTCTACTATCCTTTTAGAAGAGATTGTTGCCTAGATCTAAGGGTTGTTTTTTTTCTTCTTTTCTCATAGGTAGCAGTTTCAGCCAGGTAAATGGCCATCTTCAGATATGCAAAGGTTTACAACAAAATACAGATCAACACATTTTACCCAAACCAAAAATATTAATCCTGTTAAGTAACTAATCGCGTGATCGTGTACGACACGTAAAAACATATATTTTACGGAGGCGATGCGAAGTCATCGTTAACATTACACCATTGTGCTGTACCTACATTATCTACCCATAGTCGCACAACTTGTAGCATACTAGACACTGTATAGAGCAGTGGTTCTCAAACTGCGGGGCTCGCTCCCCGGGAGGAGTAGGGGAGGGGAGGGGGAGGGGCGATCCCGTGCAAGGGTCGCGCGGTATATTAAAAAAATCTACCATCTTCGGTAACAAACGATTGCGTTTATTTTATCCTTTGAAAAAAAAGAAAAAAGAAAAAGATGCCGTTGATCTGGACTGAACTTCGCCCGACGTCGGTGTTACGCCAGCCGTAGTCAACGACAGTGAAACCGTTGCCATATTTTTAGCGTCGGTTCAAATGACCGGACGAGCAGCGCTACGTTGGGATGTCGGCTGCACTCTGACTGTCGCTCACAGTGCGAGCTTTTGCTGGTGTATCTCGACGCCTTCTCAGACCTCGCGAAGACTTGATTGCAGTACGAAGCGGTTCCTGGTTAGTGACAGACATAAAAACACCAACGGTCCACCAACTATCGGAGGGGAGGGGGATACTACAAAGTAAGTACGAAGCCTAACAAATTACAGATATAACTTGAAACCAAATACCCTGAATTAACGGGTGAACGAAAAGAATTTTTTGCCAGGAAACTAAATGTTTTGTTGTCTGCTCAGAAGAATTTTGCTAAAACGAAGAATGTGACTTCTAAGGCCTATTTATCCTCTTACCATATTTCACATAGGGTTGCTAAATGCAAGAAACCACACAGGCTTGCATAAACACTGGTTTTACCAGCAGGGATTGATATAGTATCAACAATGTTTGGTGGCTCATTTGCTTAACAGTTGTAAAGATTCCTATCACTAATGACACAGTACGTTGAAGAATGTTGGGCATTCCTAGCTATTCACTAGTGCAGTTAATCGAAAAATTACGTATCAACTGTTTTCCAGGTCAAGTGGACGAAGCGACTGATATTCATAAAAATGTTTATTTGATTGCTTATGTTCATTTCACTGATGAACTTAACATTCTAGAGGTATTGCTTTTCTGTGAGCAGTTCAAAGTGTTTTTTACGTAACCAATACTTTTTTTAATCAAAGCATACGCACAGAAGTAAGATGTTTCTCTGTCGGCATGTACCAGCGATATATTATAATGTAAAATGAAGCTGGAGGCCTAAGATACGTGCTTGAAAATGACCAAAGGTCGAAATTGGCCAGTCGCGTAGATAATAAGAAAGATAATACAGGCTTCCTATTTTCATTCACAAAGTATCATAAAAGAAGTACAGTGGAGTATACACAGATGGAGCTCGCAAAGTGTCTCGAATTGCAAGCGAAAGTTAAAGCTGTAGGTCCTGATACAGTATGGACTCATGGCAAGATACATCGGGAGGCTCTGGCCGCTATGTAACTTAGCCCGCCCGTTCATGAATTTCTGCAAACGGCTATAGAAATAGTTGGTATTATAAGGCAAAAACTATAAGTTCAATTCTTTTTAAACTGTTATGTGAGGAGACGCAAGTTGGTCACGTTCAACTGCTCTTCTTTAGTAATGCTCGATGGCTTTCAAGGAATAAAGTACTAAAAAGAATGTCTGAACTAAGGAAAGACGTAATCTCTTTCGTAAATCAGAAAAGTCGCCCTCTGGCAGACTGTTTCAGTAACTGAGATTTTCTATTGAAAGTGGCTTACCTCACTGACATTTTTGAGAAACTTAATACTTTTAACACTGCACATCAGGGTAGTCAGTCAACTATACTATCTTCGAATGAAGAAGTGAAGGCGTTCACAAGGAAATTAGAGCTGTGGCAAAGCAGGATGGAAAACGGCATGCTGGATGTGTCCCCTACTATAGTGTAACTCTTAGTGCTCACAGATAAACCGATACTTCCAACAGAGATAAAAGCTTGCCTTCTTCATCGTCTTGATACACTAAAAGTTCACTTCTAAAAGTATTTCTGGGAAGATTTTGATAGATTTGATTTGATTAAAAATCCGCTCAAAAATGCTCTTGGGCCATCATGTCGAAGAGCAAAAACAAACGTATTGATCTCACTGTGATACTTCACTGGAAAATAAATTTAATGAAAGGTCTTTGTTGGAGTTTTGATACATAGTAACAAGGAATTCCCAGCTGTAAGCCAAAATGCAATGAATATCCTGTTTCCTTTCGCAACATCATACTTCTGAGAGACTAGGTTTCAGCTTCGGCAGCTTTGAGATCCAACTATCGTTCAAAGCTAAATATAAGCTGTTTCTGCTATTACACCACGTCTTGAGAAACTTCCTTCTCAAAAGGAAGTTCATCTATCGCACTGAACTTAATAATTTAAGTTTTTGATTATGGTGTAATCCTTGTTTGCTGAACTGTAAATACTTTTCATTTTATAGTTTTTGAATAAATGAAAATATGATAAACAATTTGTTCCATATTTTATTTATAATAATTCACGTGGTTTTGGTTTCTGTTGCTTAAAATCCTACTAAATTGAATTTGGTAAAGGAAAGAATAAGGCAAAGAAAGTATAAAAAAGTGACTATTTTAATAATAAAATAGGCTGACATTATTTTTCCTGGTGAAGGAAGACCCAGAGGAAAAAAAAGTTTGACAACCACTCGTATAGGGTACTGGGCACTATCACACAGTGTCAAAAAGGCGCAAAGTCCCATGTGTATGTTGATATTTGTTTTTCTTGTCACATCAAATTGCTTTGCACACTCGAGATTTCGGCAGCTCCCTCAGTCAGGAATTAGCTGTCGTACTAAAAGTTCGTGTCGTTCCTTCGTATCTATCCTGCCGAATTACGTTATGGAGACATCACGAAGTCACGAAACGGAACTCCCATATTATGCTGCCAAAGATTATAACGATGACTGTGATGGATGAACAGCAGCAGCGATTCTCATACCGTTAGATGGTAGGTAACTCAGTTTATTTCTCTATAGACTTTTATCACTAAGAAGTAAGGGTAGAGTGACTGACCGGATAAAAGTTATTTTGATCTCGTCAAGGAAGCCGTTGAGATCTGAATGAGCAACAGCAGCTTAAATCGAGACAGCAGCTATCTGCCATCTAACGAAAAGAGCATCGCTACTACTGTTCCTCAGCAAAAGACATCGACATAGTCTACATCTACCTCTACATCACTAACCCTTCACCCATGAGACGGTGTGTCACGGAGGGTATTTATGGTGACACTATCTGTTCGCCCGTTCCCTGTTCCACTCGCGAATGGCGCGAGGGAAGAGTGACTATACGTAAACATCCTACCTCAGATTTCCCGATTGTTCTCGTTGTGCTGATTTCGAGAGGTGTATGGGGAAGAAACTGATACGTTGCCCTACTCGTTCCGGAATTTCAGTAACAAACCACTCCGTCATATGCAACACCCCTTTGCATCGTCTGCCATTTCAGATTGTTCGGCATCTCGGTAACTCTCTCGTGCGACTAAAGGATCCCAAGAAGAAACGCGCGGCTCTTCGTTGCATTCGTCTATCTCTTCTATTAACCCAAACTGATAAGTGTTCAAGAATGATATGCAATAGTCAAGAACCGGTCGAACAAGTGCTTTGTAAGCCAGTTCCTTCGCAGATGAATTACATTTGCTTAAGATTTATCCTATGAATCTCAGGTTAGCATGTGTTTTTCCTATTATTTGTTTTATGTGTTCACACCACTTTACATTGATCCGTATGGTTATTCCAAGATATTTTATTGTAGTTACTGTTTCCAGTGGTTTGTCACCCACTCCATAATCGTATAACAGTGGATGTCTTCACCTATTTAAGCGCAATATGTTACATTTATTTACGTACAGGATCAACTGCCGATCTATGGACCAATCATCCGACATCACTGCCTCTTCCTGCAGTTCGCTAAAGTCTCCTAGATGTACTATTCTTCAATTCACAGTAAAATTGCCTGACCGAGGATTCATCGAACCGCCTCCACAATATTTTTCAATCATTCCATTCTGGAACAGCTCGCGGGAAAAACGAAAACTTAAATTTGTCTGTGCTAGATCTAATTTCTCTTATTTTATTACAGTTACCATGTCTCTGTATGCAGGTGGCCGTCAACAAAATATTTTCGCATGCAACGGAGAAAACTCGAGATTGAAACTCTCTAGAAACAACTCGCCCCAAATAAGAACGTCTTTGCTTTAACGATTCCCACACCAACTCGTGTATCATATCCGTGACACTATCTCCCCTACTTCGCGATAGGAAAAAAGGAGGTGCCCTTCTTTTTAATTTTTCAATGTCCTTCGTCGATCCTATCTCATGCGGATCCCACACCGCACAGCAATACTCCAGAAGAGGCGGACAAACGTAGTGTAAGCAATCTCTCTAACAGACCTGTTGCACGTTCCAATTGTTCTGCCAATAAAACGCAATTCTTCATCGCCTTCCCCACTACATTATATGTGTGATCTTTCAAATTAAAGTAGTTCGTAATTGTTATATCCAGGTATTTAGTTCAATTGACAGCATTCTGGCGTTGCTAAATCCTTGTAGACAAGCTCTTAGACAAATCCAAGTTTTAAATTTCGCATTTAATAAATCGTTCACGCAGGAGAAATGACTCCCGTATGGACGACATTGTAATAAGCACCACTGGCGTAGAGAAACAATTGAAACAGTTGAAAGCAAATAATTCGCCAGCCCCGGATATAATTTGGTTTTACAAAGAGTACCCTAAAACATTTGCCTCTTACGTAGCTCGCATTTATCGCGAATCTCGCGCCCAACGCAAAGTACCGAGCGAATGGAAAGAAGCCCAGTTACTCCTGTATGTATGAAGGATAAAAAGAACGGCCCCACAAAATTACAGACCAATATCCTTAGCAATCGGTCTGTCGTAAAATTCTTGAACATATTCTCAGTTCGAATACAATAAATTTTCTTGAGACCGAGAAGCTTATGTCCACGGTTTTAGAAAGCATTGCTCGCGTGAAACTCAGCTTGCCCTTTTCTCACTGCGAACTACGGATGAAGGGCAACAGGCAACATTTTTAGATTTCCGAAAAGTATTAGATCCTGTGCCGCCCTGCAGACGGCTAATGAAGGTTCGAGCATATGAGATCGTCAGGAGCGCACCAGGAAAGTGTGATAGGACCGTACTTATTCTCTATATACGAAAATGGTTTCGTGGACAGGGTGAGCAACAGTCTGCGTTTGTTTGACGATAATGCTCTGGTGCGCGGGAAGGTGTCGTCATTGATCGACTGTAGGAAAATACAAGATGACGTAAACAAAATTTCTAGTTCGCATGATGAATTGCAGCTAGCTCTACATGTACAAAAGTGTAAGTGAATGCGGATGAGAAGGAAAAACAAACAATTATTGTTCGGATGCGGTATTAGTAGTGCCCCGCTTGACCCAGTGAAGTCATATAAATATCTGGGCGTAGCGATATGAAATGCAGCGAGCATGCGAGGCTTGTGATAAGGAAGGCGAATGGCTGAGTTCTGTTTATTGAGAGTATTTTGGGAAAATGTGGGTCATCTGAAAAGGATACCGCTAGTGAGTACTTTTCGAGCGTTTGGCGTCCGAATCAGGTCGGATTAAAGGCAGACATCGAAGCAATTCAGAGGCGGGCTGCTAGATCTGTTACCGGTAAATTCGAAAAACACGCAAGTATTACGGAGACGCTTCGGGAACTGAAATGGGAATCTCTGGAGGCAGGACGACGTCCTTTGAGAAAATTTAGAGATTTGGGATTTGAAGCTGACTGCAGAACGATTCTATTGCAGCCAAGATGCATTTCGCGAAAGGACCACGAAGATAAGTATACTGTAAACAATAACGGTCTTATCAACTTCCCTGTGTTACACCTGAAATTACCCTTACATGTGTCGATTTTCTTCCGTTAAGAACGACGTATTAAGCTCTGTCTCCAGAAAAGTCCTGAATCGAGTTAGAAATCGGGTCCAATACCAGGTTAGCTCGCGTTTATTTCTTTTTACTAAACGACCGTTATCACGCAGCATTTGGAATTTCCATGACTTCCTTACATCTCCATGATATAATACGCCAAGTGCATAGGAAAGTATAACACGGCATATTAGTATGAAGACGGAGGAAGTCGGCGATAGCTCGAACATGGAACCTAACGTGATGCAGCAAGAAGGGCGAAGGACGTTTATTTTAGAACTACAGTAGAACGTCGATTATCCGAAGTAATTGGGGGACATGGGTGTTCGGAAAACTGATTTGTTCGGATAATCGAACTGTACATGTTTATTTGCCAAAAAGAAGTACTTTACAGTAAATTTATTCATAAAAACAGGCACCTCTTTTAGTATTACAAAGTAACATACAAAAGCAACTTCAGTAGGAATATATAGTATGTGGCACAGTTTATTAAACAAAAATATATACATATTACATACGCACTTTGCGTGAACAATACACACAGTATACAAAATTGTTTTAAAAAAATCCTTTATTTTGGTCTGTCTAAGCACGCCTACACACTTACAAGCAGCTAAGTAACGTACTTTTTTCATTACAGATATCTGAAACTGGTCACTTTCATCTTGGGCTTCAAACCATCGCAAGGCAGTGTCCAAACAAGTGAATGCCTCAGAAGCTGTTGGTATACTTTCATCCTCACTTTCTGGAGCACTGATTGATGAGATGCTGGCGGCGTAATCTTTATCAGTGACGACGTTTACAATCTCGCTGTCCTGCATGATTTGGTGTCCTGGATCTGCATCATCGATATTCATCCATTCATGAACGTCTTCTTCATCACATTCGTGGCGATCTATTGCTTGGTTTGGGAGTGAGAGGCTGATGGACGGTAGGGTGGGAGAGTAACAGGTGCGAGCGAATACACAGTTCGGTTAAGCGGTCGTTCGGTCGACCGACGTTCGGATAATTGACGCTCTACTGTATTTCCGACTGTGTAGCAGCATAGGTATAACAACATATTCACGTGGGTGTTGCAGCCAGGGGGTGCAGGATCCAGTTCTCCCCCCCCCCCCCCCCCTCTTCTGTAGATTTCGCCATTTACAGTGAAAGTAATATGAAAAAAAAAATGGCTCTGAGCACTATGGGACTTAACATCTGTGGTCATCAGTCCCCTAGAACTTAGAACTACTTAAACCTAACTAACCTAAGGACATCACATACATCCATGCCCGAGGCAGGATTCGAACCTGCGACCGTAGCAGTCGCGCGGCTCCGGACTGAGCGCCTAGAACCCCCCCTCTGGGTGTTGTACCCTCTTCCTAATGAACTTAAAAAACTTGCACTCGCCACTTCAAACCGATCTCGTCTGCCACTCTAATCATTTTATCGTTTCTAACGTTCCCGACTTCAGCGCAACGTTACACTTTAATTATGAAAAAAGTGATGCATTCATGCAATTAAATGTTGTTTAATGTTATTTTTTGTGTACAATGTATACCGTTTGATACAGGAATTCTTTAACAATTTGGTTTTACTGCGCGACGTGCAACAGCGACACGGGTGGACACACCGCAGAGCCACGTGCGTGCCTCCCCGCGGCTTCGCTAGAATCGCAGGGGACGGGACCCTCTGACGTCACACCCAGCAGTGACCCAGTTCTGTGTGACGTCATCTGTGAGAGCGTCCCAGGGGAGCCAGACCCTCGCTTCCGCTTCCGCCGCTGGGTGGCCGGGGGTGGGGAGGAAGCGGGTTAGGGAGGGGGGGAGGTGGGCCACGCTGCCGGCGGCTCGTTCCCCCCTCCTGGTGGGGGGAGGGGGGGGGACACTCTCACCGGCTCTGTCATTGTCACGGCGGACCAGCGGCTTCTGTTTCGCGAAGTAGGACAGCGGTAAGAAAATGAAACTAGTGGAACAAGGGGCTCCATTTTGCTTTCATCCTTGCTTCAAGGAGGGAAGGGGGCAGGGAGAGGTATTTCATCAGAGAGTCTATTCTGTACTCTAAGACCAGGTAGCTGCTTGCCAGACGGCGTAAAGAGTAATGACTGGTGAGTTACTACGTTATTAATTAAGTCTGTACTTCATAGGCAAGATATACAGTTGACTGCTACTACGTGGCACCTCTATAAATTGAAATTATCGATAAATCTAACTTCTTGTAAAGTCTCTTGGGAAAACCTCTATAAATGGAAGAAATCCTATGTCATTTGGTACACTCGATGAATCGAAGATATTGTCATGACGGAGAGAACCACAAACAGATAACCATCCGAAGTCAACGACTAGACTAACACTCGATATTTCGAATTGGTTCGTCAGTTGTTCACTTCCGTGATTCAGTTCTTTCCGACCCTCATTTGTTTTCTAAAGAATGCGTAACTTCCGACAGCCTAGTAACCAGTTGTAAAAATAACCTTTTTGTTGTGTCTAGACAAGACAGACTAGACACAATGAGAGGAAGCCGAAAGGCACGCGCTTAAACTCACGCAGGATGGCGTGAGGTCTGAAACAGGATGCGTAATGAATGCTATAAAGAAAAGTACGTAGCTTCTGGAATACTTAACTTTAATCCACATTTGTAGAACATCGCTCTTGATGATACATTAATAGAATCTCAATATCAATTGGATACGGCGCCTTGCTAGGTCGTAGCAAATGACGTAGCTGAAGGCTATGCTAACTATCGTCTCGGCAATTGAGAGCGTAGTTGTCAGTGAACCGTTCCTTGCAAAGTCGGCTGAACAACTGGGGCGAGTGCTAGTAAGTCTCTCTAGACCTGCCGTGTGGTGGCGCTCCGTCTGCTATCACTGACAGTGGCGACACGCGGGTCCGGCGTATACTAATGGACCGCGGCCGATTTAAAGGCTACCACCTAGCAAGTGTGGTGTCTGGCGGTGACACCACACTTTTAGTGCAGCTGTTCGACTCTCGCAGAAAAGAAGCTGGTTAGTTAGCTGGTGGAATGTGGAGTGGAAAAAAAAATAGGACGTAACGAAATATTTCGGAATCCGTCATCTACGCCACCGACAATCCTGAGTTAGAAAAATGAAATACGTAAAAGCGTATCGCAATGAGGGAGAAAGCGGATCTGGAGAGGTCAGTTTCTGCCACTTAAAGAATGCTTATTACAATGTGTTAGTACAGACGACAAAACATACTTGTCGGAAGTTATGTGGTTTAAAAAAAGCTTTAGTCATTCGTCGTTACTGTGGGCATTGAAATGTTCACCGCAAGTGAGGAATGGTTCACAGAAGTCTTAACTGCGTCGGTCAGTACAAAGTTATGAGCATTGGTGATAAAGGTTGTACAGTTTGGAAAATTGAACGAAACTGAAGTTGTATGTACTGTCGGAATTTTGCGTTTAACTTTTCTTTGGAAATATTGCAATAAATAACTTTATTTTTAGTTCTGGCTGTTAGTTTCAGCTTCCATTTGTAATGAAATACGTATGTTATTGAAACTACAGTATCTATTTTAAACTTCCATTCCTATTTTCATTTTTTCCTGATTCCAGTTTGAGAGACAGACTCTCGCTAATTACAACTATCAGTTATTCAAACTTTTTGTTTTGTTCCTTGAACTTCTAATTACCAAGAGGCGGCTGTATTGTAATGTTGTCGAGATATAACCGTATATTACAGCAATTTAAATTGGATGGGCTATACTTCCCAAACAGAATTGCAAAAAATGGCTGTCCAAAACTTTGCAACTAGAGAATCACTATATTAATCTAATTCTTTTTTATATGCCTACACAAGGGTTCGTTGGTTAATTTTCTAACTTCATGGGCTGCAAACTATGTGAAATGTTCTTACTGTTCAACGCAAGAGTCTTCAGATACCATATTATTTGTGTTATATAAAGCAGAAAACGTTCACGCTGAGTAATGCTCAAAATGTTCAAATGTGTGTGAAATCTTATGGGACTTAACTGCTAAGGTCATCAGTCCTTAAGCTTACACACTACTTAACCTAAATTATCCTAAGGACAAACATACACACACCCTTGCCCGAGGGAGGACTCGAACCTCCGCCGGGACCAACCACACAGTCCATGACTGCGGCGCCTGAGACCGCTCGGCTAATCCCGCGCGGCTCTGAGTAATGAAACCAGTGAAATTGCAAATATGTCATATTAATAATTGATTGTTTGACATATCAGAATTTCTGTAAGGTGCTGAGCACCAAATGTACAAGACAAGCCAGTGACGATTTGTGAACATATTCATTGAATCTTTTCTATTTCTTCCATTAACTCAACTACGTTAAAGTTCAAAATAAGAACTGTATTCAAGAATTAGTTTGTCGAGGGTTTCGTATTTGACGACTTTCATAATTAATTGCGCCCGCGGTGGTTAAGTGTATAGACTGTGATTGTGGGAAGTAATTTTTTGTGGTATACAGCTAACAATCACATCTACAGGGTGGTCCATTGATCATGAACGGGCCAAATATCTCACGAAATAAGCGTCAAACGAAAAACTACAAAGAACGAAACTTGTCTAGCTTGAAGTGGGAAACCAGATGGCGCTATATGGTTGGCCCGCTAGATGTCGCTGCCATAGGTCAAACGGATATCAACTGCGTTTTTTTAAATAGGAACCCCCATTTTTTTATTACATATTCGCTTACTACGTAAAGAAATATGAATGTTTTAATTGGACCACTTTTTTCGCTTTGTGATAGATAGCGCCATCTGGTTTTCCCCTTCAAGCTAGACGAGTTTAGTTCTTTGTAGTTTTTTCGTTTGATGCTTATTTCGTGAGATATTTGGCCCGGTCACTATCAACCAACCTGTATATTTATTTTCTGTTTAACATAGCGATACGTGTTTCGAACATGTTGTGCTCATCTTCAGGAATGTATATTCGACACCTGTAGCGTTATGTTGAGTTAAACAGAAAATACGTGTAAATGTAACTGGTGGCACTATAATGATGATCTCTTTCGTGCTTGAATTAGCTTCGTTAGGATTCTTCCACTGAATTAGAGTTAGGCATCCGCCTTCCCATGGCTTCATACACTAATGAGTCCAGACATTGTGACCAGCTATGTAGTAGCGTGTTGGTCCACTTCTTGGAAGAAACGCAGCAATAATTCTAAGTGGCATAGATCTGACATGTCCTTGGTCGTTTCCTAAGGTACGTTGCGCCAGATGCCTACGCATAAATCACGCGATTCTCGTAAATTACGGGCAGTTGTTTTGTGGGTGCGGACCAGGCATGTTCCATCGGATTCAGTTCAGGTGAGTTTGGCGAAAAATACTTCAACGTGAGTTCACTACAATACTTCACAAACGAGTGTGGCATGATTCTGGCCCTGTGACATGTACAGTTATCCTGTTGGAAGATGACATCACTGTCAGGTAAGACATTACGCACGAATGGGCGCAGGTGGTCCACAATAATGTTCACAAAGTATCCCCAGCCGTTACGGTGTCCTTGATCACTACCACAGGTCCCATGGAAGGTTTGGCAAGCGTCTCTCATAGCATAATACTGCCCCCACCTGCCTACGCCCGCGGCATAGTACACGCTCCCAGCAGGCCTTCACTCAAACGCGACACAAGCGTATAGTACCATCTAAGTGGTGTAAGAAAGAAATATGATTCTTATCATCATTAGACACGTTTCCAGTGATGCATGGTCAAAACTCGATGATCCCATGCCCACTGCAACTGCAATTTGACGTTGTCGGGTCCAGATACGAACACGTCTCCTGTGGAGCTCCATGTTCAACATTATTCGCTGAACAGTGTGGTCCAAAACACTAGCACCTGCAGCACCATTGTTCTCTGCCGTCAGATAAGCCAGAGATCGCCTACTTATCGTACTTTACGAAGAAGGCAGAGCTCCAGAACGTTTTGTGGCGAGGTGTGGACGTCCAACACTTTGTCGCCGATTCTTGGTTTCAGCGTCATTCAAGAACCACTTGCCACGGGTCCTCATGCTAGTAGCAACTTCATCCTTCCGAGATGTTCGTTCCCAGTCGCAGAGAAGTCCGGCCTTTACGAAAATCGGTTATATCAGAGCATTTCCCCATTTTCGCTCCGTACTGTCGTTTAAATGATTCCCCATTCCTCTCTGCTTAGCTTATACACTTTCCTTTTCCGTGTCACATGCCTGCAACGTCACCATGCGGAATCTTCTTCCGCGGTGGGCAGTGGTCTTAACTTTTTGGTTCATCTGTGTATAAACGTCTCTAGGCTTGAAATCCACCCGGACAGTTACTCCTAGACGCCTGAATCCCGTGACTGATTCCAGTGACTTGTAGCCGATAGCATAATCAAATGAAATCAGATATTTTTGTCTATTTACTAGCATTAATGTCATTTCGTTTGGCTCAATGCCCGAGGGCATGCTTTTCAATTGCACGCCAGTTACGCGACTTGCGTGTCCGTCTACCCCAGTTATCCAACCGGCGAAAGGAGGCCTTTATTTTAAGCTTGAATCCGAACCGCAGGTTTTTTCTGTGCACTCGTCGTATTACTGAAAAGACAAGATTGAAAACAGACTGAAAATCTCCGTAGTCCGACCGGGATCCACTTCTGCGGCCTCTCATTTTCCATGCAGGCCACCAGGTCCGGCATTAAACGCATTATATTTATTTATATTTAAACTTAGCTAATAATCATGCACTGATGATTCTCAAGTCTCTACGTTTTACAAGAAGTTTAGAAAGATGTCAACTTAGGGCATACAACTTTGTCGTCTAGCTGTGAGAACAACTTCATACTGCTACGAGTGCTAAATACGAGGGTGAGTCAAATGAAAACCTTAAATATTTTTTAAAAATATTATTTATTGCGCAGAAGTGATACAAAGCTGTATCACTTTTCATCATAATCTCCCCCATGCTCAATGCAAGGCCTCCAGCGCTTAAATTCCTTTAGAAAAAAATTCTTTTGGTAGTCAGCGTAACCACTCATGCACCGCGTGGCGTACCTCTTCATCAGAACGGAACTTTTTTCCTCCCATTGCGTCTTTGAGTGGTCCAAACATATGGAAATCACTTGGGGTCAGGTCTGGTGGGTGTGGTGGATGAGGAAGACACTCAAAATACAGGTCTATAATTGTTGCAACTGTTGTATGGGCAGTGTGGGGCCTTGCATTGTCATGTGGTAAAACAACACTTGCTGACAGCAATCCACGTCGCTTTGATTTGACTGCAGACCGCAGATGATTTTTTAGAAGATCTGTGTATGATGCACTGGTGACAGTAGCCCCTCTAGGCATGTAATGCTCCAAAGTGACGCCTTTTTTGTCCCGAAAGAGAGTCAGCATCTGTTTTGGGTTGGTGGAAGTGAACCCAGGTTTCGTCCCCAGTAACGATTCTTTGCAAGGAAGCCATCACCTTCTCGCTCAAAGCGCCGAAGAAGTTCTGCACAAGCATCAACACATCATTCTCTCATTTCAGGAGTCAGCTGCCGTGGCACCCATCTTGCAGACACTGTGAAACTGGAGCACATCATGCATAACGTGGTGTGCTGACCCATGACTAATCTGTTGCTGCAATGTCATTCAGTGTCACTCGGCGGTTTTCCTTCACTATGGTTTCAACTGTTGGAATGTTCTGTGGAGTCACAACTCGTTGTACCTGACCTGGACGAGGAGCATCTTCCACTGAAGTCACACAATTTGCGAACTTCCTACCCCATTCGTCGATGACTTTCAATAGGTTTCACACCTTCACTACGCAAAAACCGAATAACAGAACGTTGTTCTTTCCTGGTGTAAGTCGTAAGTGGGGCGGCCATCTTTATATTGATACTGCGACGGAGTGTGTGCATCTGCACTATGCTGCTACCTACAGGCCATTCTGCACGCTGTTTGTAACACGCTTACCAATTTACAGGATAACGTCGCGAAATTTCGATTTGTTATTAAAAATTTAAGGTTTTCATATGTCTCACCCTCGAATACTGTAAACAGCAGCGGTCCTACCACACAACCTTGAGTTACGCCAGTGGCTACCGTCACGTCTGCTGATGCCTCCCTATGAAGAACGACGTACTGATTACTGTTTGCTAGGAAGTCTTCAACACACCTACAGATTTGTCCAGCCCGTCGGCATCGCGTATTTTCTTTGCCATGCAACGGTGCGAAACTTTATTTAATGCTCTCTGGAAGTCAAGAAACACGGCATAAACACTCGTTTCACACAGTCAGAGTTACCGGGAAGCATGCTGATTGTTGCAGAGGAGTTGTTCGATCTCCAGAGAAGTCGTTTTACGAGATCGTAATACACTCCATCACAAGAAAAGTAAAGCATCCGGAAAGGGTGTAGGAAACTTCACGGTTTGGGACTGTGTGTGACGTCACTTCAGTGGTTACAAAATCGTGTCAAATTCACAAATAACTTGGCAGTTTGAGCCAACTTGTCACTACGACCTTGCACTCCCTCTGGCCTGATTCGCTTGGGAAAAGAGCCAGTTTAGACGTTCCATCGTCTCGTGAGGCAAGCTGGATCACAACTGTTGTTTTTCGTCCTCGAGATCTTTGTAATGGCACTGGGTTGTAGTTGGCTGTTCCCACACAGGTTCTATCGGAGCCAAATCTGGGGATCTTTCTGGCTGTGGGAGTACGTCAACGTGAGTCACACAGTTCGTAGAAATACGTGCCATGTGCAGAAGAGAATTACCTCTTTGAAGAATGGCGTCACGATTCTGTCACCTGAGGGGTAACTCGTAAGAACGACCGAGCGAGCTGGCGCATCGATTAGCACAACGGACTCGCATTCTGAAGGACGATTTTACGTAATTTCCCTAAACCGTTCAGGCAAATGCTGGAGTGGTTTCTTTGGAAGAGCACAGCCAATTTCTTTCGCCATCCTTCCCTCATCCGATGGGACCGATGACCTCGCTGTTTGGTCCCATCCCCCAAATCAATCTAAGAATCATAAGGACGCAGGGTGTCCGCGATGTAGCTATGTGACAGTCATTACCAGCTGTAACCTTAAGTTGTACCCGATGGCTCCCACACCATAACGGCATGACTGAGGGCACTGTGCCACTCCAAAACATTGCAAGAATAAATAAAATTGTTGTAGCTGGGATTCAGAGTCATAAAAATTTTTTTGTAGGACATCATCTTTACGCCAGTGACTGTTATAAGTTTTTATCACACTATTGCAATTTCGGCCTTAGGCCATTATCAAGTGCTGCTGAAAAATACAGAATGTTTTTTAAAAAAAATATTTTACAGATTCATTATGTACCTCGACGTTGTGCCGATTATACAAGACATTTTAACTGTGTAGCCATGTTACTTACATATTATGGCTTTAAGCCATGTCAATGTAATGTAAACTGACACATTTGTATGTGTTTTTTTTTCTTTATTGGATTTACAATTCCCCATCGGGGGCGGGGTGACAGCGGCATATGCGCTGCTCTTCAGCCGAAAGACATAGAAAAACAATTGAAGACATTTAAAAATAACAAAGGAGAAAACGTGGTGAACATAGATACAGAAAAGGGGGAACATCATGGAAGACAATAGACAAAAGAGGAGCGACTGTAAAGTGGAGATAAAAACCGTAAGGAAGTAGCACACACACAAAAAAAACACACTGGAGCAATTAAAAAACAGAAGGCGCTGTATGACCGGAGCATAAAAGTATCGATGGATGGTGTAACACATAACAAACACTGACAGTGACACTAAGTACACGGCAAGCACACAATTAAAATCACATCTCTTGACGCACAGGAGAAACAGCACTAAACACAACACTGACGTGGCATACTGACGATGATCAAAAAGGAGGATCTACCAGGCGCAAGGAGATGAGGGAGACTGGAAGAAGGGAGGGAGACGGGAAGAAGGGAGGGAGGGGTAGAGAGGGGGGAGACGGGCGGGGGGAAATTGTATGTCGTTGTCAACAATGTTAAATACACTCGTGACGTTGTTACACAGTGCGAGCGCACGTATTCAAACATCGTTAAACAACATAATCTGTAAGTGCACATGTTCGATAAACCATCACTAGTCACACATGCATTAGACCACAGCTGCAGACTAATGTTTGCAGGCTACTAATAACCGTTTTGGCACGTATACGGATTACAGATATTGTTTTGCTATGTGTCGAGTGCTATTGCAGTCCAACGACTATAGAAGGAAGCAAAGAGTATGCCCTCGTTGCTCAATTATGAAGTCAGCTGTAAAACCTTATGTGACTCATTCTTAAACCATCATATATAAACGTGAGAATTACACATCGAATTACATACACAAGGGTTATACATAAAATCTTATGTGACTTACTTTTAAAACAGCATGAATAAACGTGAGGATTATACGTCGAATTACACACATAAGGTTTAAACATCGTTATACGTAACCGTAGTTATTCTTTTCTGCCCACTCTTGCTGTTTTCCGAGACCCAGGAGATCATTGTAGGCAAAACCACCCCTTCCTTCCGTCTCCTTCTATGTCACCATCTATGGCAGTCCAATCGCCCTCACCTCCACCCTTAAGTACCTTGGCGTCACCCTTGACCATCGCCTCTCCTGGACCCCCCATCTCCGGACAATCCAAGCCGAGGCACGCTCCCAACTCCGTCTCCTCAAGCTCCTTTCTGGCCGCACATGGTGTCTGGACCCCTCCACCATCCTCCACACCTATAAATCCCTCATCCGCCCTATCCTCTGCTATGCCCACTCTGCCTGGATCTCCACCCCTCCTACCTTTTACAAATCCCTTCAAATCCTCGAATGCCATGCTCTCCGCCTCGCCTATCGCATCCGGCTCCCCTCCCCCACACGGATCCTGTACGACCTTATTCCATTCCCACACCTCCTCCTTTTCCTCGAACGGATACAGATCCTCTACACCTCCCATAAACTCACGCACTTGTGTCTCCCATCCTCTGCCACCCCCGCCCGCTGCCGCACCTGTATTCCCACGTCCCACCTGGTCTCCATCTCTCCACTCTCCGTACCCTCTCCCAAGCTGGCTTCCGCCAGCTCCCACTGACTGATGATGCCCTCATCCCCTCCATCTACCCCTCCTATCAACTTTGATCCTCCTCTTCCTGTGTTTTTTTCCTCAGGGCACCCCCTCTCCCTTCTCTCCCTCCTCCCTTCCTCCCCCCTCCTCCCCCTGGGCTTCCCCTACACCCCCATACCTTCTTTCCTCCCCCCACCTCCTCTGCCACTGACATCTCTGCTCTCCCCTCTCCCTCCTCCGCCACCTTTTCCCCCCTTTCGGCAGGTCCCCGGACTCGCACACGTTAAGTGGACATTCGCGCGCCGGAGGTCATCGCCATCGGTTTTGTGTGTGTACCGCCGTGTTTGTGCTTCAGTGTTTTCGCCGCCCACGCTCCATCGTTCACGTGTGTCATCTCAGTCATCAGTGTTCGCGTACAGTGCTAACAGTTTCTTTGGTTTTCTTCGCCTGTGTACGGCTTCGTGTTTTACCGTTACTGTGTCCACTGTTTTTTGTCCGCCGTTATGTTCATTCTGTGTCTCCATTGTTTTTTTCTTGTACTGCCTGTGGCTGAAGAGCGGCGTACTGTTGCCGCTGCCAGCCCACCTTGTAAGGTGTAAAATGACAATAAAGAACAAAAAAACCTCTTACTGTTAACTTTGTACAGGATGTATATTATTAAGTCGTAGGTTTACTGTATTAACACTATATATCCAAACTGACAGAGACAGTGAGATGTCACGCAGCACCTCATGTGCTACCAAATCAGTAGCACGCTCCCATGGAACCACCCTTGCTCAAATCCAACACAGCTGAAGTAACATTTTGTCAGCTTTACATGCATTTTCAGTACATAAATTGATCATCGACATAGCAAACGAAAGTAATATGAAAATACAATACAATTCTTTATGTCAGTCACATAAGACGCACTACGGGCATCGAAGAGTAAAATAATAAATCGTAAAAAAGTGTACAATATCGTTTTGGCGAGAGTTCGTCATTTTATAAAATTCATACTACACTGCCTTGATATTCGTCATTGTATAGAATTCATAATACACTGAATTAATACGTTAAGCTGAGCCTAAGTCTGAGCTACTATTAGCGTGTGCATCGTAAGATCGTCTAAAAATTATTTAAGAATCGTTTGTTTCTCAAGTCGGTTTGGTCGTTTAGAAGATTATCAGGATCATTTTTGAAATGCTTATATATTTCCATGTCTTCAAGGACGCTCATAACTCTTCATTTAGGTACGGCGTGTAATATTGTCAGGGTTGTATCTATGTTACTGACATTTATGTTTGTTTTCACTTCAGTATTTGCTAAACTTAGAGGTGCTATTTTCTGCTTGTCTACATGTTCTTTAAATCTATCTGTAAATGGTTTCCCTGTTTGTCGGACGTAATATTTCTCACAAGGGTCACATTCTATTTTATAAAGCTCTGATTTTGTAAATTGGTTAGTTTCATTGAAATTGTGTATTGATCTTTTAGCTAAGGTGTCATTGGTGTGGAAGCTGACTTTAACAGTAGTTTTCTTAATAGCCTGTATTTTTCAGCAACACTTGATAACGGCCTAAGGCCGAAATTGCAATAGTGTAATACAAACTTATAACAGTCATTGGCGTAAAGCTGATGCGCTTCAAAAAATTGCAACAATAGGTCCTCTCTCCAGGTTCGCTGGCGATGGACATCGGAGAAAGCGCAGAGCCGCAACTCGTTGCTGAACACAGTGCAACACAATTCATCAGCACAGTCCACGCTTCCCTGTAACGGAATCCCTCCGAATGCAGCCGTTTGTGTTACTAAAATGTAGACTTTGGCGGCCGGAAATGTCATGTCCATTATAATTATCCGGGCTGTTATGCCGTGGTCGGTTGATGAATTCTTTGTCAATTCCCAACGTTTCGTCCCCGTCTGCGGAGGACATCTTCAAGGGGGTCTGTAGCTCGATGTAAGGTCCAACACACCCACTGACTCGCTACTTAGGAATTGACACAGAATTCATCAACCGACCACGGCATAACAGCCCGGATAATTATAATGGACATGAGCCGTTTGTGTTGTGATGTTACCAACAACCATGGGACTGTAATTCTGTAGTCTAGCTGCTGATAGTCTCTGACTACTATTGTGGGTTGATGGACTGTATGGAATGTTGCAGTGAGTCCTTACTTGTTCAAAATGGTTCAAATGGCTCTGTGCACTATGGGACTTAACATCTGAGGTCATCCGTCCCCTAGACTTAGAACTACTTAAACCTAACTATCATAAGGACATCACACACATCCATGTCCGAGGTAGGATTCGAACCTGCGACCGTAGCAGCAGCGCGGTTCCGGACTGAAGCGCCTAGAACCGCTCGGCCACAGCGGCCGGCAGTCCTTAAACTTGTCACAGATGGTAGGCACAGATGTGATGTTCCTGGTGCACAGTATTGTTACAACCCCCTGAGCTCAGGGGTTGTAAAGTGTCGGAAAGAACGAGAGGTATGCTTTGCGAGAGAGGAGCGACTCACGGTAAAACGTGCAGAGAAACACAGGCAAGTGTGCCATTGACTTTATTACATCGAATGTACACAGCGGGCCTTCCACTGAACTCGGCAATGGCGCCGCACAGTGTGCGTAATCTGCAGTTTCGGCGCTCGAAAAATGGTTCAAATGGCTCGGAGCACTGTGGGACACTGTAGTCCACACCTTCGGCTGTGCGTCTGAGGTATGGACTACAAATTGCTGGTGATGAACCTGAGAAAACTGATAATGTTCAGAGTGAGGTTAAATATGTAACATATGTTGTAAGAAATAGAGTGTATATGACATTTTGTAAAAGCAAGGGTACTGAACAAAGGTTATTGTTTACAGCTAATATCTGCGTTGGAGTTTTTTTATGCCAACTGGGACCATATCCGAAATTACCCGGACGACCTGCGCCTGGCATTCTTAGTTCCCAACAATCAACAGAGTATTGATGAATTAGCTATTACCTTTTATGGCAACAAAATAAATTATTCTGCAGCTGTTATTGTGTTAGAAGAACTGTGGTATTATAAGCCAAACCTTGATGATTTAATTCGTCAGTTTAGGGATACATACAGAGAATTTGTTTTTATGCCTAACGGTATAAGGTGTGCTAATAGGTACTTTGATTTTAGACAGGGTCGTTATAGGCCTTTGTGGTATAATTATTAGAGCCTCAATAAGAGATCCTCACAAGTCATACCTAACTAACCTAAGGACTTTACACACAACCATGCCTGAGGCAGAATTCGAATCTGCGACTTTAGCGGTCGCGCGGTTCCAGACTGATGCGCCTAGAACCGCTCGGTCACAGAGGCCGGCGCGCCTGTTCTTATTCGTGGTACAGGAAATTGGTGATCCTCCCTTGTGGTGGTCAAGCGGAACCGTGATGTGCGAGTATGCCTCGCGGGGACGTTCCCGTGCTGTCTCACTAGTGTGCAGCATCTCCACAGCGAACACTCAACAGCTGCCGCTGCTCACACACCATATTTAGCCTACCAGGCCGGCTAACTATCGCGTCCAAAACGTGACTTTTGTTTGCGATCGGGCGACAAGGTTCGGGGAGAAGAAAAATGGTCGGTTGGCCAAAGTAAGAGGCAGTGTTGACCTGATTATGTTGTTAGAATTCCGTTATTACAAAAGGTAAGGCTTGGAATAAGGGCTGAAATGACAAACACTACGAGTGTTTTACAACTTATGACTTTATTCAGAATACAGTACAAATCTTGATATACTTGCTCTAAAGAAACTTTACCCACGAAGAGACCAACACATACGCGGAGACAGTCACTAACTAGCAGCGTTCTGCTTACTTAAAATGTAACTGTCGTTATTAAGAACAGATGTAGGCAAAATTGTGGAAAAATTCGAATTTTCTTTTATTACATAATATATTAGATTGCTTCCTTAAGAGCAACGCCGCAAAGTTTTATAATCGAATTCTTGCTAGAAATATATTTTTAAAAAGATTTGGCGTCTGCGTCTGCCTTGCCCCCACGTTCTATGCTGTGATCCACACTTTCTCTACGCTAGGGTTATTTTGTGCGTTAATTTTTCGTTCACACAATCGAAAATAACTGCAGATGAGTCAAGAAGGCTGTGAGAAAGATATCTTTGTTTTTTCCTTCGTTTACAACGTGATCTTTTTGATTAGTATGTGCTACAAACTTATATCAGTTTTAGATTTGCGTATATCAACCTGTTTCGTTCGAAATGGGTCGTAACAGTGGAACAGCTATGAGGGATAACTTACATACTGTGAAATAAATGCAGCAAGCCGTGTTGGAAGTATTCTTTCACAAGCTTCCTACAGATGATAATCCTCAATATTCCCTTTGTGACCGTGGCGGAAATATCTTCAGGCAGAAGTCAGTGGAAAACCATACACCCAAAAATATGGTTTGCGACTTACTGTTTTAGATGTTATAAAACCAACTTTCAGGTACCTAGCCAATTCTGAATTGCTGAAAAAATTTGTACATGGGAAAATACAGAATTCAAATGAGAGCTACTATGACGGTATATGGATGCATTGTTCAAAACAGTATTCGTGTCCTCAGTTGCCGTGAATATAGTTGCGATGTAGGTAGGTTTAAGCTCCTGCAGAGGCTAGGCTGCCACCCAGGTTGCATTTACACTGAAGATACTCAGAACCATCGATGAAGCGCGACTGGACAAAGCTCAGGCAGCGGAAGAAGAAGTACAAAAGTTGGCTAGGCAGAGGAGACAGGGGAAAAGCGTACTCCAAGTAGACGAGGAAGAGAATAAGAATTAGGGATATGGACAGCTTTTGTCACTCGAGTTACAGCAATATTGTCTAAAACTGAAATGAAAACTTTAAATGCGAATTGCCGTAAGCGGACTTTTTTGAGTTATAATGTACTTATCGTCAGGAACTATAAAAGCTAACATTCCGAAATTCGACATCGTTCGTAAGAATTACTTACGGAATAATCTTGTGCAGCACTTTTTCGTTATCATTTCTCTGAGAAAAGTTCTTTAAAATTTGACAGCAGAAGAGCAGTCTCAGGTAACACAAAAATGAAAAATTAATTTCAGAGCAACTAAGACCTTAAACAAAGATCTGTTTCACACATTTTTCATCTCCCAGTACTTATTGCAACCTACATCCTTCTGAATCTGCTTAGTATATTCATCTCTTGGTCTCCCTCTACGATTTTTACCCTCGACGCTGCCCTCCAATGCTAAATTTGTGATCCCTTGATGCCTCAGAACATGTCCTACCAACCGGTCCCTTCTTCTTGTCAAGTTATGCCACAAACTCCTCTTCTCCCCAATTCTATTCAATACCTCCTCATTACTTATGTCATCTACCCATCTAATTTTCAGCATTCTTCTGTAGCACCACATTTCAAAAGCTTCTATTCTCTTCTTGTCCAAACTATTTATTGTCCATGTTTCACTTCCATACATGGCTACGCTCCATACAAATACTATCAGAAACGACTTCCTCACACTTAAATCTATACCCAATGTTAACAAATTTCTCTTCTTCAGAAACGCTTTCCTTGCCATTGCCAGTCTACATTTTATATCCTCTCTACTTCGACCATCATCAGTTATTTTGCTCCGCAAATAGAAAAACTCCTTTACTACTTTAAGTGTCTCATTTCCTAATCTAATACCCTCAACATCACCCGACTTAATTCGACTACATTCCGTTATCCTCGTTTTGCTTTTGTTGATGTTCATCTTATACCCTCCTTTCAAGACACTGTCCATTCCGTTAAACTGCTCTTCCAAGTCCTTTGCTGTCTCTGACAGAATTACAATGTCATCGGCGAACCTCAAAGTTTTTATTTCTTCTCCATGGAATTTAATACCTATTCCGAATTTTTCTTTTGTTTCCTTAACTGCTTGCTCAATATACAGATTGAATAACATCGGGGACAGGCTACAACCCTGTCTCACTCGCTTCCCAACCGCTGCTTCCCTTTCATGCCCCTCGACTCTTACAACTGCCATCTGGTTTCTGTACAAATTGTAAACAGCTTTTCGCTCCCTGTATTTTACCCCTGCCACCTTTAGAATTTGAAAGAGAGTATTCCATTCAACATTGTCAAAAGCTTTCTCTAAGTCTACAAATGCCAGAAATGTAGGTTTGCCTTTCCTTAATCTAGCTTCTAAGATAAGACGTAGGGTCAGTATTGCCTCACGTGTTCCAACATTTCTGTGGAATCCAAACTGATCTTCGCCAAGATCGGCTTCTACCAGTTTTTCCATTCGTCTGTAAAGAATTCGCGTTAGTATTTTGCAGCTGTGACTTATTAAACTGATACTTCGGTAATTTTCACATCTGTCAACACCTGCTTTCTTTGGGATTGGAATTATTATATTCTTCTTGAAGTCTGAGGGTATTTCGCCTGTTTCATACATCTTGCTCACCAGATGGTAGAGTTTTGTCAGGACTGGCTCTCCCAAGGCCGTCTGTAGTTCTAATGGAATGTTGTCTACTCCCGGGGCCTTGTTTCGACTCAGGTCTTTCAGTGCTCTGTCAAACTCTTCACGCAGTATCGTATCTCCCATTTCATCTTCATCTACATCCTCTTCCATTTTCATAATATTCTCCTCAAGTACATCGCCCTTGTATAGACCCTCTATATACTCCTTCCACCTTTCCCTTCTTTGCTTAGAACTGGGTTTCCATCTGAGCTCTTGATATTCATACAAGTGGCTCTCTTTTCTCCAAAGGTCTCTTTAATTTTCGTGTAGGCAGTATCTATCTTACCCCTAGTGAGATAAGACTCTACATCCTTACATTTGTCATCTAGCCATCCCTGCTTAGCTATTTTACACTTCCTGTCGAAAAACCTATACTCGTACAGTGGTACGCTTCTGAGTAAAATCCTTGGAAATAAGCCAGTCTGCATAGTTTCCGAGCTGTCGCTTCTTCGTTCCTCTCACCTGCGTCCAAGATTTTCAGCGTTCGGAAGTATTGTCCGGTTATTCTTCCGGCCCCTACTACAATAGTGGTCGGTCGCGACTCTATCGTGCTCCAGCATCCGTCTCCTACTTCCCGTGTTTAAGCAGGACCAGCACACCTGTGTGGGCCTTCCACCCAGGGCTTGAGTTCCGTCCGCCGTTTCATTTACACTGCCGTTCCAACCTCCACTAGTATGATAATAAAGGCACTCCGTCACCTTTCATGCAATAAGCGTTAACAGTTATTTACAAGGCGTACGTGACAATGTCAGTCTCCTTTAAATATTCATATATACGATGTAATACTATCAAATAGTACCTAATGTGGTTGTAGATCACGGAAAAGTATGTGGATGCGTGCTTGTGAGGTGCGAAATTGTAGCCACCTTACACTTTCCGTTAGGTATGTTTCGAACCAACAAGACTTGCCCGTTTCCCGTGGGTACTACATAACAATACAGAACACTAATGCACTCTGATGACCATTACCTGCTTCTTCTGAACCCCCTGCCACCTCCTTCCGGTATCGGTGTGGCCGCCTTGCTCTTCCTGCCTCCTAGGTCGCCCCCTTCCTTTAGCTCTGAGTAGCCTCGCCGCGCGCTCTGCTCCCTGCGACATGAGACCCGCCCATCAGCGCCGTCCTTGTGTAGCGAGGCTAGCTTTCTGAGTGCGCAGCAGCACCCAGGCCGGGCGCAGATTGGAAAACTCGTGGCCAAAGTGCTACAAAGAAGCTGTCCACTCGGCGCGCGACGCCGGTTTCTCCCTCTCCCCCCCCCCCTCCCCCACAACTTCCGTCCTTCCCCACTCCCTCCCGGCCACTCCCCCTTTTCCCTGGCGGCAGCCAGCCTGCCTCCTCATTAAAACTACCGGACCAACTTCTGGACTTTGCCCCGAGCCAGCACCAACGCGATAATAACAAGTTATCGACTGCATCTTGTCCGCTGTAACTTCGCTTCTCCTTTTCCCTTCCCGGTACTTTTCCTCTTTTAATTTTTAGAATCTCTTAGCCAACTGTTTTAAATCGTGCAGTGAAGTAGGTACCTGTACAGGTCGTCCCATTTATGTCTACCACGACAAATAACTATATGTCCAGAGGCAAAATAAAAATGCATCAAGCAAATGCTGCTAAGCTACCAGGGGGAAAATACTGGCATCATTCTCTTCCCCCTAACTTTATTCATTGCAAAGATATGAACAGCAGCAGTTTTGTTTTTCCTCAGGACCTGTTCAAAAATGAATCAGAGCGTATTATTCACGTAAACAGGACGTTATCAAAAACGTAACGCAAAACTGACTTTGACTATTTGTACTACCACACATTGCAGATAGCCGGGGTAACATACCCCGCTAACGTGCTGGAGTCGATAAGAAACAAAGGGAAACGCAAAGAAAATATTGTCACGTAAAAGAAGGTATAATTAGACGAATGACGAACTCTAACTTCACTTAACGAAGGTTTATTCAGCACTTGCACATACAAGAGCACGGAGCGAACTGCCTCCGGCCAGAACACATACAGTATACAAACAGCTATAGAACATTCCAGTGGAATGATTCTTTACATTTGTGGATACTTCTAGAATGTACTCGAACCGAATGTAGAAATTAAAATTGTACGGTACAGGGGAGTTTTGAACTCACGACCCTCCATGCAACAGTTTAGTATCATAACCACTACACCGCGGTGCTACTCAACTTCTTTTGCGACAGTATTATTGCAATTACTGTTCTGCTGTACATTGTACTCATACAAATCCTCCGACGGATTCCGAGTTGGATCCCCATTTTCCACCACTACACAGAAACAAATAAAAACAAAAAATATACCCAACTCAGTTTACAAAATTTGCTAACAGATGGTACGTTAGGCACTCGTCCTTAAAGCTGAAGGTAGAGACAGGAGGGACGTCCGGTTACAGACACGAGCTTCAAATCTACAGCGGACGAAACCCCATATTCTTTGCGCCCTGCATACAAAGCGCAACAGAATCTTAAGAAATAAGGACGTAAATTACAATATGCACATTTGTTTCTTGTGGATATGTCAATTTGAGGGTTCCTTCTTTAAATTAATGCAGAGGAGTAAGAAAAACAGTCCTCTAATGTTAGAATATAGTATTAGTGGTGAGTTTCTTGCCACAGTCTTGTCGATTAAGTATCTAGGAGTAACTTCGCAAAGCGGTGTGAAATGAAACATGCACACTAGGTCAGCTGTAGGGAAAGCAAGTCGTCCACTTCACATTATTGGGAGAATTCTAGGGAAGTGTAGATCATCAATAAAGATGACCGCATGCACAAAACTTGTGGTACCCGTTCTTGAGTAGCGTTCGAGTGTTTTGGATCCCCACCAAGTCATTTTAAAGGAAGATATCGAAGCAGTTCAGTGCCACATCGCCAGATTTGTTACCGGTAGGTTCGATGAACATAAAACTATGAAATGCTATGTAAAGTCAGTTGAGAATCTGTGGAGGGAAGAAGACAGTCCTTTCGTGAAACGCTATTGAGAAAGTGTAGAGAACCGGCATTTTCGACTGGCTGCAGAATTAATCTACTGGCATCAACATACATATCATCTAAGGATCGCGAAGGCCAGATACGAAAAATCGGGGCTTGTATGCGAGCGTGCAGACAGTCGCTTTTCCCGGCTCCATTTGCCAGCGAGTATGGAACTGAAATGGCTTGCAGTGAGAGAAGGTACCCTCCACCTTGCACCATATGGTGGCCAATGGAGTATGTTTGTAGATGTAGTTGTAGATACATTCGTTCTTACGTAACCATCGTTTTATACATGTATTAGTAAGTTCTATTTAGAAAAACAATCGATAATATCCTTCGAGAAACGAGTCTGTTTACGATTTCTAAGTTATTTTCTCGGGTCGCTGACATCTTCTCCTGAGCACGCAACCGCTGAGTTTATAGGACGGACGTCAGCTAGAATGTCCGCAGTCGTGGTCTAGTGGCTAGCGTTGCTGCCTCTGGATCACGGGGTTTCGGGTTCGATTCCCGGCCGGGTTGGGGATTTTCTCTGCCCGGGGACTGGGTGTTTGTGTTATACTCATCATTTCATCATCATTCGTGACAGTGGATAGATTGGATAGTGTAAAAACTGGACTTTGTAAAAAAACTGCGAGTTTGTACGGGCGCTGATCACCGCACAGTTGAGCGCCCTACAAACCAAAGAACGTCATCAACGTCAGCTAGAATCCAACACGCAGCTGAATGAGCAACAGCCGAGCCTTCTAAGGAAGAACGACGACTTGTAATCATTATGAATACGTAAATGAACTCCACGCGAGTTTTAAATACCATTTAAGTCATCATATTATGATTCAGTCGTTAAAAACAAAGTAATGAGTGCTTACTCCACACCCCTTACAAACATAAATCATATTCTATGAAAATGCGTTGGCGGACCGTGCAGCGGTAAACCCTTAAGAATAAAATCCACCGTTCGCACTCTATAAGGGATAGTTCATTTTGTAACGTTTCCTGCAGTACATCTTCCTATCTATACTATTGTTGAAGTGCCCAGTACGAAAAAAAGCAGCACCGTATTGTCAGCGCATTTGAAGCTGGGTGATGTGTTTTCAGGTGCACTGAACCGTCTTCTGGTGAACAAAATACATCCCGCAATTAACTGTGAAAAATATTTAATCATCTATTTTTCATTTATTACATTCATTTTTTATTTTTTTTATTTTTCCATACCATCACTTATTTTTCATAGAATACTAAGCCATGATTAATTTATGACAAGATAATTTTTTTAGAGGACGGATTGTTATTAGAAGTGCAGATAATCTTACTGACAACAAAATTTCTGTTCTCCTTAACATATCGTGAAAGAACTGACTTGTACAACTGACCTTCAGTCACTCAATTTTTTCTGAGGAGATGTAAAAGATATCCAGAAGAACAGGCAAAACACCGAACCAGGATACGATGAAGGTGCTTTTGTTTTGGAAGATGAAAGAACACAACGACAACAAATACGTTTAGTATTTGTAAGAGATCAGCACAGTATGCAAGCAAGTTGCAATTAGGGTGATAACACGTATCATGTTGAAGATATAGACCAGCTTTGAACGTGCAGGGTGCGCCAAACAAAACTGGCCCAGAAAATGTTTATAAGACGGATGCGAAATTGTCTCTTGTTAATGAACAGAACTGCCCATCACAGAAAATGCTGGTAACAATGACTTCGATTCGCCAATCGGTTACTGTCACATATCTACAAGGACGAATCTTTGGCATGCTCTATTGCAACTACCTCGCTGTATCATTACTTTTAAGTGAGTAAGGGGAGTGGATGTTTTTAGTCACTTTTTGGATGCTACACAGATTGATGACCACAATTAAAAATCGCGTGGAGATTGTCGTTTCTGCGCAAAGCATAATTAAACGTTTGCGAAACTTTTTGTGCAAGAGTTTAAGATTGAAACCTCAGCAAAGTCTACAGCGCAAAACTTAGTAGAAAAATGGTGCGAAACGGGCTCTGTAGCGAATATTAACCGTAACTAGCCGAAAAGACTTCGAACACCGGAGAACGCGAGTAACTCGGGCTAATTTTATTTTGCTACCCTGTATATAGAAGTCTTGTGGCAAAGAGCATGTGAACAAGTGTACTGTTCATATTTAGTGTCCAAAAATGTATAATACCCGATGAAGACTATTTGCTGTTTATGTGCTCTTTTTCGTACATGTTTTGGTGACTATTTGCTACTTTTTAATCTGGTGTAAAGAATACTCACCGAGTGTACTTATCACGCATATTTAAAGACGGGTAGTTAAAGGATAGAGCGCGTTGGGAAAGCCAGATAGTGTTTCTGCGAAGACAACGCCGCGGCAGCTCAAAAGAACTATAGCGTACGCAGTACCCTTACAGCGCTAGAGAAGGATTTCAGTTTGACACAAACGACTGTTTAAGGAAGTCGCAAGATCTTCTTTTTAGAGCTGCACTTGGATGGTTAGAAATCGAAATCTTATGTCTCCATTAACAGAACCCATTAGGACCTAATGATTAGGTGATAAATTAGAATCTCATTGCATAGAAACTGCTTGTGTGGCGAAGAGAAAATATTATGAATATTATGACATAAAATTTTCATTCATTTGGTTAGAAATACGAAACACGTCAGAATATTTGCGGATGCCGCAATAACATAGAGTTATTTCTTCATAGGAGCGACACGACATGTCGCCAAGGTCGAGATTACCATAGGCGGAGGAGTAAAAAGAAATAGAGAAAAGTTGAGATCGTGGTTTTATGCTTTAGGTGTTCTACATAGCCTCCTTCCCACTCGGGTGCAACGCACAGAACGTTCATATCACCATGTTAAACTGTCAAGAAAGTCCTTCTTTGGGATGCCGTTCAACTCTCGCATCAAAATGCCGGTTATGTTGTCAAAGTGTTGACCATTATCTGAATTTCTGCACTTTGTCGTTTTGTGGTAGATTTGGACTGACAACGCCAAGTCGTGTCGTCCGTGATAATTTTCCTAGGAAAGAACAGTCTAGGTTTTCAATTTCAGCCATGTCGCGGCCAGCTTCGTGTCGTCGTTGTTTTCGTTTGGGAGTCACGGACTCAGGGACAAACTGTGGACACACTTTATTCCTCTTCAGAACATTCTGGAGAATGTCTTGAGTTAGAGATGTCGCTCTAGCGTAACAACACCGACATAACGGCCGCACATCCACTGCTCAACACTGCCTGTTCACAACTAACTGCTTGAATGCACATCTTTCGTTTCCTGTTGGTAGTTCAAGCTGCCACCGCAATTACTGCGCTGACGTCGCTTATACGCCAGGAACAGAATCAGTGTCGAAACGTTTTGGAGTTACGGTGCACGTAATTCGAAATCGACCAACGTGTTTGCCGATACGAATCAGTGGTCGTGCCACTGTTCTTTCACAACGATGCAGTATCCCTTCTGAAAACAGGGGCTGATCGAACTGTTTTTGTCGCAACATGGTGCAGTTTAGGTGGTCTTATATGAGAAAGCCTTTAGCTTTAATCGCATCGTTGTGAATTCAGTGTGACGGAAACTATAGCGGTCCAGCGGTTGCGGTTAGTAACAGATAGGCGTGGGAAGCCGAAGTCAGCTCTGACAGATATCCTTCCTACGGTATCCGGTTTTACGCATAGCCACAGCTTCCCCGCTGCGAGACCACACGAAACGATCTGACGCAATGAAAAATAAAATCCCTTCTTTCCTTAAACATATAAAAACAACAGGGGCACCTATATAACAGGAACTGACCGCGATACATTTCACAACTAATGGTCGATTTGTTGCTCATCTACCAGCACTTCCTGGTTTCATTTTTTCAGTGGACTCTCTTAGAAACAGACGGAAACCACCAAAACGACCTTCTGCGTCCTCTCTCAACAAGGCAACTCTTTTCACATCATTTGTTAACGTGGTAAAACACTTGATGCTTCCACAGCCGTCATGAGACAGCATTGCACATTGCTGCGTTTAGTTGAAAACTGTGTTCGAACAGATAGTTATTCACTGACTTTAAATATGTCACTCTGTTGCTTCATTCGCGTCTGTGCTCTGCTACGTGCCGGACAACATATTGCATAACGTGTAACATTTTATAATTTTGGCCGCACATATAGCGGGTGATCAAAAAGTGGTGTTTACCAGCCAGGCTGGGGATGATGCGATTCTGTAACATATCAGCGTAACTCTCACCCGTCACGGTAGCAGTTACAAAACCAGAATCACGCATTTCCTCGAAGAAAAATGGCCCGATAACGGGAGATGTGGTAAATCCAACCCATACCGTGACTTTCTCGTCGTGCAATGGAGTTTCCACGACAGTTCTAAGATTTTTGGTAGCCCAAATTCTGCAGTTGTGGGCGTTGACAGACCCTCGGAGCGTGAAATGAGCTTCGTCGGTCCACAACACATTACTCAGCCAATCGTCATCTTCCGCCAACTTTTGAAACGCCCACACCGCAAATGCCCTCCGCTTCAATAAATCGCCATGTAACAGTTCATGATGCCGATGGATTTTGTACGGATAGCATCGGAGGGTACGCCTCAGTGCCAACAAAACAGTAGTGTATGGAATGCCGGTGCGACGTGCGACTGCACGAGCGCTGACTTTCCCGTGCATAGACGAACCCGCTACAGTCTCCATTTCTTCCTGAACTGTCTCAGCAGCATTACGCCTTGTGCTCGGTCGGCCACTACGGGGTTTCTCGTCTAAACAACCCGTGGCTTCGAACTCCGAAATCATTCTCGCCACAGCTGCATTTGTCAACGGACTTTTACCCGTTCGAATCCCTTTCCTATGGCGATAGGATCGTAACGCTGAACTAGCACATTCCCCATTCTGATAATACAGCTTCACTAAAAGCGCCTTTTCAGGTGACGTCAACATGCTGCGACTGATGGCGCATCTGATTCTCTCTCTCTTTTTTTTTTTCTTTATTGTATTTCAATTCCCCATCGGGGCGGGGTATTCTCTCTCTCATTACAGCTCCTTTTATACACGATTGTCATGCGCAGTCACTGACGTTTTGCTGTCATAGCGCCATCTGTCGGACACTTTGTGAACTTTTTTTTTTTTGTTCTAATAAACCCCATGTCATTCCAAGCATGTGTGTTAATTTGTACCTCTCTACCTACATTATTCCGTGGTTTACTAAGTTTTCAAATTTATACTGACTTTTTGATTACCCGGTAAATAAGACAGATTTAATACCAAATAGATCTTGCCGAGTACAAATTTTAGTTCTGAAACTGATTCATAGACATCAAAGAAATTATGATGAACTGTTAGCTTGTAACTAGATTTAAAAAAGCATATGGCTCAGTGAAACGTAAGTCTTACTTCCAAATTCCGGAACAATAAGATCTTGACCTCAAAACCGTTGCAATTTTTGGTGAACTACTAAATGGTACAAAGTCTAAGGTAATACTGAGAGGAGAAATTTCGGAAAATTTTGGAATTTACTCCATTACTTTTCAATTGCGTCTTAGTAAACGTAATCCAAGAGTGCCGAAACTTAAAATCGGATCTAAAAATAACAAACCACTCATATTAGGGAGAACTAATAGTAGGATAGACTGCTTAGCTTTTGCCGCCGACATAGAGATTCTATTCAGAACACTGAAACAGCGGAAAGACAAAGAGAAATTCTTAAAGAAACAGCAGAAACATTAGGACTCCAAATATCATTTGAAGAAACAAGATACATGTGTAGCAAAAACCAGCCAGCCAAAATGTAAAAAATTAAATACTGCAGAATCGAGCTCAAATGTAAGCCGAATTCATTCAGCAAATTGGCTTGGAAAAGATTGGTAACGAAATTAGCTGACACAAAATGGAAGCCCTTTTCACACTCGCAAAAGACGTCTCCAACAAAAAATTCTTCACGAATTACACATAACTGAAACACTACAATATAGACATCAAACCAGAATATCTTTATGAGGCTAAAACACTCATTCTAAACAGAATAATAGACACTGAAGCAATCAGGAAAATTTTATCTCCAGATTGTACAGGATAAGGAAAATGCAGACTAAGAGAAAATAGAGAAAACTGAAAAAGTACACCGACATTCATTCTGATATGAAACAAAGCAGGCTAAAATTCTATGAGTGTGTTAGCAGAATGGAAGCAACCAGATTAATTACAGAGGATGTGGAATTTTACGAAACCAGTCCAGCTGGAACCAAACGTGGGTATACAGGGTGTTAGGGTGTATATGTGCAGGTATTTCTATTGATTACTGCAGAAAGAGCTTAGAACAACAGTCATGGGATAGCAATATACAGGGCTATTACAAATGATTGAAGCGATTTCATAAATTCACTGTAGCTCCATTCATTGACATATGGTCACGACACACTACAAATATGTAGAAAAACTCATAAAGTTTTGCTCGGCTGAAGCCGCACTTCAGGTTTCTGCCGCCAGAGCGCTCGAGAGCGCAGTGAGACAAAATGGCGACAGGAGCCGAGAAAGCGTATGTCGTGCTTGAAATGCACTCACATCAGTCATGACAGTGCAACGACACTTCAGGACGAAGTTCAACAAAGATCCACCAACTGCTAATTCCATTCGGCGATGGTATGCGCAGTTTAAAGCTTCTGGATGCCTCTGTAAGGGGAAATCAACGGGTCGGCCTGCAGTGAGCGAAGAAACGGTTGAACGCGTGCGGGCAAGTTTCACGCGTAGCCCGCGGAAGTCGACGAATAAAGCAAGCAGGGAGCTAAACGTACCACAGCCGACGGTTTGGAAAATCTTACGGAAAAGGCTAAAGCAGAAGCCTTACCGTTTACAATTGCTACAAGCCCTGACACCCGATGACAAAGTCAAACGCTTTGAATTTTCGGCGCGGTTGCAACAGCTCATGGAAGAGGATCCGTTCAGTGCGAAACTTGTTTTCAGTGATGAAGCAACATTTTTTCTTAATGGTGAAGTGAACAGACACAATGTGCGAATCTGGGCGGTAGAGAATCCTCACGCATTCGTGCAGCAAATTCGCAATTCACCAAAAGTTAACGTGTTTTGTGCAATCTCACGGTTTAAAGTTTACGGCCCCTTTTTCTTCTGCGAAAAAAACGTTACAGGACACGTGTATCTGGACATGCTGGAAAATTGGCTCATGCCACAACTGGAGACCGACAGCGCCGACTTCATCTTTCAACAGGATGGTGCTCCACCGCACTTCCATCATGATGTTCGGCATTTCTTAAACAGGAGATTGGAAAACCGATGGATCGGTCGTGGTGGAGATCATGATCAGCAATTCATGTCATGGCCTCCACGGTCTCCCGACTTAACCCCATGCGATTTCTTTCTGTGGGGTTATGTGAAAGATTCAGTGTTTAAACCTCCTCTACCAAGAAACGTGCCAGAACTGCGAGCTCGCATCAACGATGCTTTCGAACTCATTGATGGGGACATGCTGCACCGAGTGTGGGAGGAACTTGATTATTGGCTTGATGTCTGCCGAATCACTAACGGGGCACATATCGAACATTTGTGAATGCCTAAAAAAACTTTTTGAATTTTTGTATGTGTGTGCAAAGCATTGTGAAAATATCTCAAATAATAAAGTTATTGTAGAGCTGTGAAATCGCTTCAATCATTTGTAATAACCCTGTACATATATATAAATGACGGTACTATCACGTACACAAGGTATAAAAGGGTAGTGAATTGCCAAAGCTATCATTTGCACTCAGGTGATCCGTGTGAAAAGGTTTCTGCCTGATTATAGACGCAAGACGGGAATTAACAGACTTAGAACGCGGAGCAATTGTTGGAGATAGAGGCATGGAACATTCAGTTTCGGAAATCGTTAGGGAATTCGGTATTCCGACATCCGCAGTGTCACAATTGTGCCGAGAATACCAGATTTCAGGCAGTACCACGGACGACGCAGTGACCGGCGGCCGAGAGCAGCGACGTTTGCTTAGAGCTGTCATTTGCTTAGAGCTGTCACTGCTAACAGACAATCAACACTGCCTGAAATAACCGCAAAAATCAATGTGGGACGAACGTAACTGTAAGCTGAGGACGGCGAAATTTGGCATTAATGGGCTACGGCAGCAGACGACCGACACCAGTGCCTTTGCTAACTGCAAGACATCACCTGCAGCGTTTCTCCTGGGCTCATGACCGTCTCGGTTGGACCCTAGATGCCTGGGAAACCGCGACCTGGTCAGGTGAGTCCCGATTCCAGTTGGTAAGAAATAATGGTAGGGTTCCAATGTGGCGCAGACCCCACAAAGCCATGGACCCAAGTTGTCAACAAGGCGCTGCGCAAGTGGTTCCGTAATGGTGTGGACTGTGTTTACGTGGAATAGACTGTACCGCCGGTCCAACTGGAATCATCATTGACTGGAAATTGTTATGTTCGGCTACTTGGACACCATTTCCAACCATTCATGGACTTACTGTTCCCAAACAACTATGGATTTTTTTATGTATGACAATGCGCCATGTCATTAGGCCACAGTTGTTCGCGACTGGTTTGAAGAACATTCTGGACAGTTCGAGCGAATGATAAAGATGTTCTTCCTTTGTTTCCAACTTCGGATTTCCACACACGTTATGACAACTGGTAAATGTGCTCAGTATTGGGTGTGACCACCTCTGGCACCAATACAGGCTTGACAACGACGGGACATGCTGTGAATGATGTAATCAACCCCATGTTGGGGCGACAACGCCCATTCTTCCTGCAGAGCTCCACACAAGGCCTGGAGAGTTGTTGGTGGATGCTGACGTGATACAACCCGTCTCCCTAATGCATCCCAGGCACGCTCTATGGGATTCAAATTGGGAGAACGAGCAGGCCACACCATGCGTGCTCTATCTTCCGTTTCCAAAAAGCATCAATCACCTGTGCTCTATGGGGTCCACCATTAACGTCCATCAGTGCGAAGCCTGGGCCGTCAGAACGTGGCAACAACTGCGCAAGAGATCCCAAGATCTCCTCACGGTACCTGACAGCAGTTAAATCTTGCTGATTCATTCGTACAATTTCATGAAGAGATGTTCGAGTGGTCAACATAATCCCTGTCCACATCATTAGAGGATCCTCCTCGGTATCGGTCTCTTTCCACAGTGCTTGGGTCCCGAAATCGTATTCCACGTGCCCTCCAAATGCGAATCCGTCGAGAATCACTCTCCAGACCAAATAGCGACTCATCTGTATCAAGGACATTGGCGCTCTCTTCGACCGTCCAGGTGGCATGTTCACGTTCCCTTCTGTGGAGTCACATCAGAGGTAACCAGACAGCAGGTCTCCAACAATCAAAGCCACTCTGCTGAACCCTTCTGTACACCGTTTCCCTCGATACAACACGTCCGGGGATGCTGCGAGGTCAGATGCCAACTGCAGTGCAGTAGTAAGGCAGTATTGTCGTGCCCGTACACCCAAATAACGGTCGCCCCTTGGGAGAATGTCGGCCCTGCCCTGGTCTCCGGGATACAGTTTCGGTCTCTATAAACTAGCACCTCGTACGAGAAACAGCAGAACGATTCACATTAAACCATCGGTCTACATCAGTTTGCGACTGTCTTGCTTCCATTCTTCCTACGGCCCACTACATCAGAGAGTCTCTAGGCGTCTTCTCTCTGCCATACTGCACCATCTGTGACCGTGTACACAGCGGCTGTGGATGTGGGACTACCCTGTAAACACTACCCCGCTTGATAGGTGACCTCACGTTATTGCTGGTGTGGGATTCCGTTGCTCGGAATGCCATCTTCCGTGCAGAACACGATCGTAACAACATATGTTGACAGTTTGTAAGATTATATCATGAATTAGATACAGGGCGGGGAAACAACAGTCTGTTCCTTTTAATTTTGAGCACCAGTGTATCGAGGAGACAATCTGAGCAGCCCTCTCAGATTGTTTGTAGTTGATGGAGTCGTTTACCGTCTAGTAATGTCATCAGGAGATCAGAGCGAATTTCAAAATAATGTAAACAAGACATCTGTATGTTGCGAAAGGTGGCAGTTGGCATTAGATAAAAAAAGTGTGAAGTCCTCCATATGAGTACTGTATCTACATCTACATTACTACTCTACAATTCACTACTAAGTGCCTGACAGAGGATTTATCGGACCACTTTCGAGCTGTTTCTGTACCGTTCAACTTGCGAAAATCGCGCGGCAAAAACAAGCGCTTAAATCGTTTTCTGCGAGCTCTGATTACTCTTGTTTTTTAGTAAAAGAAAATATTCGTTAAATTTTGCATACATGATAAATTGCACAAAATTTATCGATTCAGCTAAATAGAGCGGACATCAAAAATTAAGTTACACCCTGTTATGGCAGGCCAAGTGATCTTTATTGAATGTAGTACTACACTTGAAAGTGACACAGTCACATGACACCCCTGTAAGCAATGGTCGGAACGCTCTACAAATTGTTTAGTTCCTCTCCTTAGTCAGGGAGCCATTTGCGACCCGCTGTGACAAATGCTCATCGTTGTAAAACCTCTTTCCTCCCAAGATGTTCTTTCAGAACGCCGAAAAAATGAAAGAAGCGGATGCAAGATGGACTTCCCGACCAGCGTCACCCACACCTTTGCAGCCTTGGTCAAGTTGTTGGCACCATTTCACTACGGTTCGACGCATCATTTCAGAGTGAATCTGCGTGCAGTGTAGACGTTTTGGCCACAAGAGCTGTACTTCTGCCTTGGAGTACGTTTCCAACTGCAGCGAGATTTCAGTCGCACACTGTGATGATGCACATATCGTCAGTACCACAGCGGAACCGTGCCTGCAGAAAACGCTCAACATGTGTGCTTTTCTGACGAAGAGCCACTCTTGTTGCCCAGTGATCTTAACGTGGGACATGTGCAACGTACTTTCTGAAGTGTCTACATACCACGGGACTTGGAAATACGAACAACATTATTTGAAACCACACATGGAAAATGTAGGGATGCGAACCAAAGACTGCGGAACGCGTAGAAGCTGCAACAAATCTGCTAAAGGACCTGTTTACACTACGCTTTTCCGTCCAGTTGACAGTGGTTTATAACTCTCCTTCTCCGACCGAGAAGAACAATCACATTCGCAAATAAAATTATTTATATTTTGAGATCGACAATATGTAGACTAGTAATCCATTGTCAGAATAATAGGCTCGCAGTTCCTAATTCGCGACCGTGTGAATATAAATTATCACAGGCATGCCAACATTATTGGCGCTTGGACATCGGACTTCGTAACGAAATAATAACTGCAGGCTCTGAAAAAGTTTGCTACCATTAGTAGCGATCTGAATGAGATGTAGAGAATGGCTGCTAATTGTTCGTCAGCAAGCCACTAGTTAGGAAAGCATTAGAAATAGTTATGGGAACCAAAACGACCGGTCTGTCAGCTGTGGTAATAAGTCTTGCAATAAATACCGGGTGATCAAAAAGTCAGTATATATTTGAAAACTGAATAAATCACGGAATAATGTAGATAGAGAGGTACAAATTGACACACATGCTTGGAATGACATGGGGTTTTATTAGAACCAAAAAAATACAAAAGTTTAAAAAATGTCCGACAGATGGCGCTTCATCTGATCAGAATAGCAATAATTAGCATAACAAAGTAAGACAAAGCAAAGATGACGTTCTTTACAAGAAATGCTCAATATGTCCACCAGCATTCCTGAAAAATAGCTGTAGCCGAGGAATAATATTGTGAACAGCACTGTAAAGCATGTCCGGAGTTATGGTGAGGCATTGGCGTCGGATGTTGTCTTTCAGCATCCCTAGAGATGTCGGTCGATCACGATACACTTGCGACTTCAGGTAACCCCAAAGCCAATAATCGCACGGACTGAGGTCTGGGGACCTGGGAGGCCAAGCATGACGAAAGTGGCGGCTGAGCACACGATCATCACCAAAGGACGCTCGCAAGAGATCTTTCACGCGTCTAGCAATATGGGGTGGGTCTAATAAAACCCCATGTCATTCCAAGCGTGTGTCTCAATTTTTACCTCTCTATCTACATTATTCCGTGGTTTATTAAGTTTTTCAAATTTATACTGACTTTTTTGATCACCCGGTACATACACCCTATTCGTAGTTAATGAAATTATTATTATCATCAGAAGAAGAAGAAAGGAGAGAGAGTTTATTAAAATGAAGTGATGAACAACTTGCCAAAAATTCGGGATAACGCTTTGTTGATGCTTATCGCAGTTGCTGATATATACGTTTGCCTTCTCTGTCCGTGTGCATAAAAGGTCATTTAATTAAAGAGATTAAATTGCATTTATAATACAAAATATAGACAATCTTCAGAAACATTTGACATAAACAGGAAAAAAAATCGGTGTAAGGTTACAGGACATGGAGAAAGATCAAAGAAAGGCAGCTCGTTTTGTATTGTCACGTAATAGTGGAGAGAATGTCACGGATATGATATACCGGCCGTTGTGGCCGAGCGGTTCTAGGCGCTTCATCTGGAACCGCGCTGCTGCTACTGTCGCATGTTCGAATCATGCCGCGGGCTTGGATGTGTGTGATGTCCTTAGGTTAGTTCTGAGTTCTAGGGGACTGATGACCTCAGATATTAAGTCCCATAGTGCTCAGAGCCAGTTTTGAACGGATATTATATGTGAGTTTGGATGACAATCACTAAAAGAAAGGCGTTTTTTGTTGCGACGAGATATTTCGCGTATATCTGTCACCAACTTTCTTCTGTGAATGCGGAAATATTTTGTTGACTCTCACCTGCGTAGGGAGAAATGAGCATCGAAATGAAATACGAGAACTCGGTGATCGCACGGAAAGCTTTAAGTGTTCTCTTTTCCCACCTGTTGTTCGGAAGTAGAACAGTCTAGAAATAGCCTGAAAGTGGTTCTGCGAACCGTGCCCCTAGCATTTGAATTGCAGCTTGTTGGTGTAGATGTAGGCGTACCACATGTTGTCGTAGTTGACTTTTAGTATGCATCTGTTTGGACAGCCAAGAAGATGTGTTTTGCTTGCTCCTCTTAACCTTCGTCGCGTAACAGGGATGCCACCAGGGCAATTCGAAGAAGATGCTTCTTGCGGGCAGCCGAGGACGAACGTGTGGTGTCTTGTAAAGCTCTTTTTGGATGAAATGTTGTCGGCTGTGGACGACCGTTTTCCGTCGGCCTCGAGCTTCCTGCCGCTACTACGTAATAGTCCGGTGTAAGTGGCGGGCGCGGTGGATGCCGTAGCGAGGGAGGGCAGAGCTCGGCGGGCCGCGGGGCGGCTGGGGGCGTAACGATCGCCGGCGTACGCGCGCCGCGGCCCCCAGACCGCCACACAGTGACGTCACCTGGTGCGCGGTCGATGCCGGCCGTGACGTCACTCTGCGAGGTCAAGGGACGCCGCGGCCTGGGCAGGGGCGGGGCCGCGCCCCGCCGGGGGCGGCGGCCGGCGGGGGCGGATGCACTGGGGGCGGCGGAGGCGCCGGCTGAATGAAGGCTGCAGCAGGCACACGTGGGGGTGGGGGCCACCCACCAGCCAAACCACTCGTGGCTTCTGAAAATTGGACACGAAAATTGGGGCTCGACCAGAAGGGTGGAAAATGCACAGCGGAGAACGTTTACAATGTTACCTGACGTTTTGATAACATTATTCGTACACCGATGAGTAACATTTATGGACGAGTGTAACTTCTGCATGAAATGTAATGTTTATGTTTGGTTTTCAAGGAAAGTAATTCGGGCTTTGTTTTCATTGGATATGTTATACAGTGAGGTGACAAAAGTGATGGGATACTTCCTAATATGGTGTCTGACCTCCTTTCGCCCTTCGTAGTGCAGCAACTCGACCTGAAGTCATTGGAATCCCATGTTGATGCTGCCTCTATAGCTGTTCATAATTGCCAAAGTGTTGCCAGTGCAAGATTTTGTGCACAAACTGACCTCTCGATTACGTCCCATACAAGATAGATGGGATTCATGTCGGGCGATCCGGGTGGCCAATGATTCGCTCAGACTGTCCAGGATGTTCTTCAAACCAGTGATGAACGCCGGTGACTTGGCGCATTGTCATCCATAAAAATTCCATTGTTTTGGGGAACATTTAGTCCATAAATGGCTGCAAATGGTCTCCAAGTAGTTCAGTTGGACCAGAGGACCCAGTCTATTCCATGTGAACACAGACCACGCTATTATGGAGCAACCACCACCTTGCACAGTGCCTTGTCGACAGTTTGGGTTCATAGCTTCGTGGGGTCTGCACCACACTCGAACCCTACCGTCACTTCTTACCAACTGAAATCGGGACTCACCTGACCAGGACACGTTTTCCAGTCGTCTAGGGCGCAACCGATGTGGTCACGAACCCAGGAGAGACGATGCAGTCGATGCAGTGCTGATAGCAAAGGCAGTCGCGTCGTTCGTCTGCTGCCGTTGCCCGTTAACGCCAAATTCCTCCGCACTGCGTTAACAGATACGTTCGTCGTACGTCCCACATTGATTTATGCGACTATTTCATTCAGTGTTGCTTGTCTGTTAGCTCTGACAACTGTACATAAACGCCGCTGCTCTCGGTCGTTAAGTGAAGGTCGTCGTACATTGCTTTGTCTGTGGTCAGACGTAATGCCTGGAATGTGCTGTTCTCGATACACTCTTGCCACTGTAGATCTCGTAATACTGAATTCCCTAACGATTTCCGAGATGGAAGGTCTCATGCGTCTAGCTCCACTGACCATACCACGTTCAAAGACTATTACATTCCATCGTGCAGCCATAATCAGGTCGGAAATCTTTTTACATGAACCACCTGAATACAAACGACAGCTCCACTAAGGCACTATCATTTTATACAATGTGTACGCAGCTCGTGGTCTCGCGGTAGCGTTCTCGGTTCCCGAGCACGGGGCCCCGGGTTAATTCCCGGCGGGGTCAGGGATTTTCACCTGCCTCGAGATGACTGGGTGTTGTTGTGTCGTCCTCATCATCATCATTCATTCCCATTACGGTCGGAGGAAGGCAATGGCAAACCACCTCCGCTAGGACCTTGCCTAGTACGGCGGTGCGGGTCTTCCGCATCGTCCCCTACGCTCTGTTACGGAGTATGGGACTTCGTCTCCCCCATCACACGATACTACCGCTGTCTGCATTTGTATATGTATATGCCTTCTCACCGCAGTGTATTTCGTATTTGTACGCTAAACGTTATTCAGACAGAAGTTTGTAACAGTCGATATGGCACGCCACAGAGGTTCCGAATGCGAGCACTGTGATCTTTGGTTGTCAGCAGCACAGTAACTGCGGTAGCATTCTAAAAGAAGCCACTGGGAGAGGCGGGTGTTGGCGAAGGTGCTGGGTGGTCTGGAATAGCCTGCAGAGCACAGAGATAACAATACAGAAAAGGATGAATTTTGGAATATTATTTTCTGAAGATTAATTTCAGAAATGTATATTACTAGGTACAGTTGTTGTGCACTGCTTGATTGAGCGTAATTGTTATGTGTTTCAGGAACGGGTAGTTTTAGTAGGGTTTTTCTTTATTGGTTTTGCTTGGTTAACTTCAATTTTCAGGCATAATTAAGTAAAGTTCACTGCGCTTGCACTCAGTGGTTATGGATTTTACCGCTCCTTTACTATTTCCAGTAATCACTTGCCAGAGTAAAATGTCTTATGAAAGATAAATTTTGTAAAAACACAATGAATTACAGTTGTCGCAGTACAGTTTTTAAGGAATAAACTACTTTGAGTCAGTTAGCAAATTCAAATTCCACCACAGTCTCTATCACGAAATAATTTCCATATTTTCTGATTATGTGTGTCGCCCCATTGCATAGAGCGGAACACAGTTTCTTAAAAAGTGAAGTATAATCTCAATAGAATAGTTGCACGTCCTTGCATTGGACTGCCCAAGGCCTCTTCTCTCCTACGCGTTGCATATTTTATATTCATCATTTCGAGAAGTACGAAGTTGCCGTTTGCCACATGTAAGCGACAAAAATTTGTTAGGGCCAGTTACAGTAGAGTCAGGACATAGTAAGATACTTCAGAGTTAGGTGTTGCTTTTCAAATTCGTTATTGTGTCAAGTCAAGCAAAGTTCAGTTGATATTTAATTTCTTATGCAGATATTTTTATTTATACAGTGCAGTGTTGCATTTACGTGTGCTTTATACTGTGCTGGTAATTTTGTTTTGTCTGACTGCGTACGTCAATTCACAGGAAGTTTTTACAGATATATTTTGGTGATTTATTCTTTAAAAATTTGATTAGTAACTTTATGGAGCGTTTGTATTCTGTTACATTTGTTTGTTGGAATTTGCAAGTCACGTAATGTGACGTCACGCATTGTAGCTCTGCACAGCACAACACAAAATTCCATTAGAGCACTTACTTGGGTTACATGCTTGCCTTTCTACTTAATTTGATACATTCAACATTGCTCCTCACCACCGTAACACCTAGCCCATAACAACGATCATGTTGGACGATGTTCCTGGATGCATTACGTGTTGCCACCTCTCACCGTACGAGGGTATGTCCAGCGTCGAATAGCGCAGGTAGAGAACGTCATGGAACGAGAGAATACTCGACGAATGGATTGGCCTGCCCGTTCCTTTGACTTAAATATCGTAGAGCAGTAAATGTCAACGACACTGATGGAGCAATGGTACACTGTCGTGTCCTGACTTAGGTGGGAGAAAGAGAAAAGGGGTTTATGGTCAGTCGGTACAGAGCAGAAGGCAGAAGGACAATTCACAGTGAAGGCATTTGATTGATTTCTTCTGTCTGAGCCACCACTGGTGCAGGCATTTACTAGAAATGCAGGTAGTGAGACTCGGTAGGCAACCGTTGTGGAGACTCTTGAACAAACAGGGTTTTGAAATAGTTGTTTATTCCAGACAGGACTAACTAATACACTGGAGGCTAGTTCTAGGGTTAGAAAACGCATGAATAACACTATTACAACAGAAGCCAGTGCGGAAGTCCCAGGAATGGATGCTAACCACAGTAGCAAACACTAGCAGCACCTTAAGGCAACAACTTCGTTGCAAAACAAAACATGCTGAATGTGACGCTGTTCACTGAGGCACTCCAAGTGAGAGAAAGCAGACTTACGCGGAGCTGGACCGAGGCTGGAGTCGATGGACGCGGATTCGGTGCCCACAGCGTCTGACTGAGAACTCCGCCAAAAGTGCGGAATCTAGGGGTTTTAAAGAGTCGCGTGGGGGCACTGTTTTTCCCACTTAAAGCCACCCAGCCAATCCCGCAGGTCTCTTGCAGGCGCCTGCCAATCACGGTTTAGTTAGGTCCCCTCTACTGCTCCTAAAGCGGGGATGTTAATGCAGTTGCATTAACTAATTCCTTATTTGGTATCAACATTGTTCAGCTGAAAGCTAAATGTAAATGCTCTGCCAAATAAGGCTTGCAACATTATTGTTATACGTCATTTAACCCCGCCCCTCGGGATCCTCGGAGTAGGAACTGCTACGTCAACAGTTTTCACTCTCTTTCTAACCCTTGTGAGCCTACTGACGTTCTCAGGGCTGGTATCAAGCTGGCTTTATTCGCTAGTACGTGCCTGTTGGTTATAAAGTTCTACGGTGGCAACCTACCACAGCGCCTAGACGACATATGAAGTTACATGTTAATTCCTTGAAGAGTAACTAGCGCCCTTGTACCGCATCTGGGGGCGTCTGCATTTTCGCAGGGTTCTCCCCTTACGGTTTACTTCATGTAACGATATCTCTCCTAGTTTCGTCTGCCCTCAGCATCGTCTCTGATTCCGCGCCTTGGAGCGCCTGTCCTCCTTTCTCACAGCTTGAAGATAACACTACAGTAGCACGGAATAATCAATATATTACAACACCCTACCACGAGAATTCTTTACCAAAACTGCGGCACGGGTGTACGTTGCAGAGAATGCATTGCCGTCCGAAGTGATCACACATCCTACAGAGAACATTGTCCCGCGTTTTGTAATGTCTAGGTGACCATAATGGCCAACGGCCTTGCCGCAGTGGTAACACCTGTTCCCGTCAGATCACCGAAGTTAAGCGCTGTCGGGCTGCGCTAGCATTTGGATGGGTGACCGTCCCGTCTGCCGAGCGCCGTTGGCAAGCCGGGGGCATTCAGCCCTTGCGAGGCAGAGTGAGGAGCTGCTTGATCGAGAAGTAGCTGCTCCCGTCTCATAAACTGACATACGGCCGGGAGAGCGGTGTGCTCACCACATGCCCCTCCATATCCGCATCCCGTGACGCAGTTCGGCTGAGGATGACACGGCGGCCGGCCGGTACCGTTGGGCCTTCATGGCCTGTTCGGGAGGAGTTCAGCTCTTTTTTTTTTTTTTAAGTGGCCGTCATGAATCGGCGTGATGTCAGTGTAATTACTGTGGTGGATAAAAGTGTCACATCTGTTCGTCTCATTACGTATTTCTTTCAGTTACCTTCTGTATTGTACTGTACTGCACCATAATTTAGCAGTAGCACAATTTGGCAGTGACACACGACCGAAAGTTAATTTGACTCTGAAGTTGTTCTCTCCTGTGTTAAGTATCTCCGGTGTTTCAGAAGACAACTACGGGAGAGCTACAAAACATGCAGAAAACAGAGGATAAAACATCGCTCAAAGTTTTTAAGTTACATTCCAGATGCTTAGCATAGCCATTCAACGAACCTCAAAAAATTAGTGCAGTTCACTGAAATCGCTGACATGAATGACCAGGTGCGATGCGACGGCAAGCCGCTATGGAAACCTCTTCTTTTGGTTGCCTATTTTATGCGCGAACTAATTCGATGCTACAGTTATCGCTATCGCCTTTGTCCCGCATTGTGCGCGGGGTTGGCGTTGTTAAATCGGAGTTGGCGTGTTAATGTGACGGGGTGGCCGGATGCCCTTCCTGCCGCCACCCCATACCACCCGGGACGGAATTAGTGTACCCCAACTGTCTGCGTCCAGTGTAAATCATGAAAAAGTGCGGATGTGTTTCAAATGTCTGTGAGTCGTGTAACTGAGGCGGGACGTGAGGATCAGCCCGGTATTCACCTAGAGCGGTGTGGAAAACCGCCTAAAAACCACACGCAGGCTGGTCGGCAAACCGGCCCTCGTCGTTAATCCGGCGGGCGGATTCGATCCGGGGCCGGCGCGCCTACCAGAGTCCAGCAAGCAGCGCATTAGCGCTCTCGGCTAACCTGGCGGGTAATTCGATGCTACTGTACGGAGCGGATAATTTGTCTAAGTTCTCTGACAGGCCTTAATGCTTCTGCAGCTATTTCACGGCGTGTGTTACGAATCTAAACTTGAAAAAGATGCTCTAAACATGTATCATTTCTTTGTATGTCTTGTACTTTCGCGCATTTGTTTTCCAAAACTCAGGAGGTATATATGAATTACACTGCATAACCACATAAGCTAACCAAATCGGACAAAACGGTATTCATCACCTTGAAACGCGTAAACTTATTCAGTACCAGCGATGGCAAGGCATGACAGAATCTCTGACCAGAGAGTTGTTTATCGTTGCTAGTCTGCGCTTGACTGCGCGAGAGTTCAGTTCCAAGTTGGACGCTGTTCCGTGTTGGACTCAGCTGCGAGTCGGAGTTGTGTGTGAGGAGTCGGCGGGCGTCGACATGGGTCTCTGGTCACGATTCAGGACGAGGTATATTGTTAAATAAGGTAATGAAGCAGCATTGCACACATCTGATAATGTAATGTATGTCAACTGTAATTAATTTGTTCAAGAAATGCCCCCAATAATAATTTTGTTTTCAAAGCAATCTTTTTTAAGAAAAGAATCATTGCAATTGAAACAATATTTCCTATGCTTTTCCTCCCAGAATCAAATTATCAGATTAATTATTGCACAGGGCCTAAGGTCAGCGATGCTGCCCTTCAATTTATCAGATTAATTATTGCACAGGGCCTAAGGTCAGCGCAGCTGCCCTTATAAAATTTATCAGGTTCACCTTAACGTTAATTTTGTGGGGACTTAACATTTTTGCACATTTTATTATCATTGAGTTTTATTACTGTGGGAAGCTAACATTTGGCTCTATTTCATTATCATAGACTTTTCTTTTATTTCTGCTGGGAGGTTACGTTTAGCACGATGACAATTCACATTTAAATATTTTCATAAATTTTTGTGGGAAGGTTACAACCTGGAAAAATCGTGCTACTACTATGCAATCATACTGAAATTTTAAGAGGGAATGACTGTGGATGCACCACAAAAAAAAATGTTTAAAAAGGTCTTTTCACCATCAGTGATTATCTGTTTTCTCACGGCCGGCCGGTGTGGCCGTGCGGTTCTAGGCACTTCAGTCTGGAACCGCGCGACCACTACGGTCATAGGTTCGAATCCTGCCTCGGGCATGGATGTGTGTGATGTCCTTAGGTTAATTAGGTTCAAGTAGTTCTAAGTTCTAGGGGACTGATAACCTCAGATGTTAAGTCGCATAGTGCTCAGAGCCATTTGAACCGTTTGAATATCATTTCTTAATTTTTTATTGTTGTCTCTCTAATTCAGCTAGGCAGTGGTAATCTTAAAGCTACACTGCACAACAGTGTTAAAGGATCACTTTTTCGAAATTCCGTAATTGTCTCCCATTGCGACGCTTCTGACTGAAATGTTGCTCAAAGATATGTACAACATTCCACCGTAATGGTGTAGAGGCGTGGAGACCTCAGACGATGGAAAGGTCGTCACGCCCCCGCTTACCGACATTTCGTCTCTTCTTTTGAAGCTTCCACGATGGAGATCAGTACTGCAATGCCCATCATTGGAATCACGCGGTATTCTTATAGGTGACTGAGGAAATCATTTGAGACACAGCGCTCGGAATGGATACGAGAAGGGCTCAGGAGGTGGTGTATAAAGAGCGTCAATGAAACCACGCCTTCGCTTGAGCCGCTGGTTCCTACGCTTTTCACGGCCGAAAACGATAGTTTACGTGCCATGAGTAAAGGGAGGATGTTCGTGGCAACGTTCGAAACTACTTACAACTTCCGGACGATTACAGCCCTTTCGTAAGGATATCGTGGGGCTCCAGCTGCACCGGAAGTCATCTGACCTATTTGGAGTGAAGCACGACCGCAAGTTTTGCTTTGGTATACAGTGTAGAACCATTAGGACCGTTCAAAACCATTCGACAGCCCTTAGATGCGGCGTGGGTGCCCTCAGACAGTAAAGCAGCAGTGGAGCGCATCTTCTACATCTACATCGATTCTCTGCAAATCACATTTAAGTGCCTGGCAGGGGGTTCATCGAACCACCTTCACAATTCTCTATTATACCAATCTCGTATAGCGCGCGGAAGGAATGAACACCTATATCTTTCCGTACGAGCTCTGATTTCCCTTATTTTATCTTGGTGATCGTTCCTCCCTATGTAAGTCGATGTCAACAAAATATTTTCGCATTCTGTATAATTTCTGTGACACTCTCTCCCATATTTCGCGACAATACAAAACGTGCTGCCTTTCTTTGAACTTTTTCGATGTACTCCGTCAGTCCTACCTGGTAAGGATCCCACACCGCGCAGCAGTATTCTAAAAGAGGACGGACAAGCGTAGTGCAGGCATTCTCCTTAGTAAGTCTGCTGTTACATTTTCTTAGTGTCTTGTCAAGAAAACGCAGTCTTTGGTTAGCCTTCCCTACAACATTTTCTATGTGTTCCTTCCAGTTTAAGTTGTTCGTAATTGTAATACCTAGGTATTTAGTTGAATTTACGGCTTTTAGATTAGACTGATTTATCGTGTAACCGAAGTTTAACGAGTTCCGTTTAGCACTCATGTGGATGACCTCACACTTTTCGTTATTTAAGGTCAACTGCCACTTTTCGCACCATTCAGATATTTCTTCTAAATCGTTTTGCAGTTTGTTTTGATCTTCTGATGACTTTATTAGTCGATAAACGACAGCGTCACCTGCAAACAACCGAAAACGGCTGCTCAGATTGTCTCCCAAATGGTTTATATAGATAAGGAACAGCAAAGGGCCTAGAACACTACCTTGGAGAACGCCAGAAATCACTTCTGTTTTATTCGATGACCTTCCGTCAGTTACTACGAACTGTGACCTCTCTGAGAGGAAATCATAGATCCAGTCACATCACTGAGACGATGTTCCATAATTTCACTACGAGCCGCTTGTGTGGTACAGTGTCTAAAGCCTTCCGGAAGTCCAGAAATACGGAATCGATCTTAGGTGAATGTGTGTGGAAGTATCTGCGCAGGTACATTTTTAAAGTCCGCAAGAAATTGCGCGAGGGGCACCGACAGTTTTGCCGAAATTTAGGGGTCTGAGGGCCTGAGAGGGATTCTTTGCAGTTTTATTCACGCAGGTGTCAATTTCGCACCTGCCTGTGATGACGCCACAGAAGGCCACGAAAGAGGCCACACGTTTTGCTGCTGCACCCAAGGTTCAAATTTCGTCGAATGGTTTTGATTAGCCCTTAGCGGTTCCATACTGTATACCAGAGCAAATATTGCGGTCGCTCATGCCTCCAAATTGGTCAGACAACGTTCACTGGCGTTGCAGCCCCACGATGCCTTTGTAGAAGGGTTTAGTCGTCCGGAAGTTTTCTGTTGTTCATATCGCTGCAAACTGTCGTTTTCGATTGCGAAATGTGTGGGAAATAGCGTCCCAAAGGAAGGAGGGTTTTATTAAAGCCATTCTTGTCACCTCCTGAGCTGGGGGACTGATGACCTTCGCTGTTTAGTCCCCCTTAAACATCCCAACAACCACCACCACCTCCTGAGGCCTTCTCGTGTCGATTCTGAGCAGCAATGAATCTGAAAGGGTTTCCTTGCTCACCCATAAGGAAACTGCCTAATTTCTATAACTCACGTAGCAGTTCTGGCCTCAATTGTCGAGGTATCTAAAGAAGAGGTCGTGTTACTAGGGCCTCCAGTCGGGTAGACCGTTAGCCGGATGCAAGTCTTTCGATTTGACGCTACTTCGGCGACTTGCGCGTCGATGGGGATGAAATGATGATGATGAGGACAACACGACACCCAGTCCCTGAGCGGAGAAAATCTCCGTCCCAGACGGGAATCGAACCCGGGCCTTTAGGATTGACATTCTGTCGCGCTGACCACTCAGCTACCGGGGGCGATATGTGGGTAAGTGGGGAGGGGGTGGGGTTTGGAGGGGGCTGTGAGGACATTCTCATCTAGTGACACGTCCACAATGGAGTTGGGCGGAATTGTGATGAAACTTGGTGCCAATGTGACAACATTATCCCACCTTACATCTCATATGAACTTAGAGCTCTGGCCTTTTTTCGCAGGCGTTTGGAATCGTCGCAGAGCCCGAGGATGACGTCACTGGCCGCCACGCCTTTGCATCATTATAGAGGATTGATGTAGGCATCTTTGAGCAAAATTTGAAACTTACGCGTCATAGCGGGAGACAATTACTGGGTTTCGAAAAAGTGATCCTTTTATTTTCTTGTGCAGTTTATTTCAGCTTCGGATGAGATTGTTTGCCCATCTTGTATTTCCCTTAAGTGATTTAGCAAAGCTACAAAGTGGAGTGTGTATGCCAAGTGGAAATAAGTTGCCATATTAGAATCAGAGACAAGATCGACGCATTTCAGCAACTGTGAGTTTAGGTAAGATTCTTCCCTTCCCAGATCTGTAGTTATTCTCTCAGTGTGTTTTGAGGCTAACTCCGCTTAGAAAATGGATTAACCGGGGAGTACGGCGCACCGACAGTCTCACGGTTGTCTCTGAGAATGGAAATTCTCACTCTGTGAGGTGCGACGTCTGAAAGAGGCAGGGATCCGGGTTCAGATCTCGGGACAGCTCACAGTTTTAGTCTGATATGCAGTGTGTACTTCTCGTGGAGCATGACAATCAATACTCCACACATGCTTGCACGGGCTATGCAGGCCGAGGAAACCTGCAGTTGAGTGCAACGTGGTAATGAAATGCACTAAAGCACGCAAGTGAACTTCTGATTACCAGCGTGCCATTTCGTTCAGGTTTATAACTAATTCATTTGACGAGACGTGAGGCTCATACCTGAGTATCAGTTATTATCTGTGAGTGTGAAAATAATTTGCATGTTGTTATTTTCTTACTAATCTTAAAGCATTAGGGAAGATAAGTTCTGAAAACACTGTCTTCAATTTAGCCGTGGACCAAACACTGAGCAGTTTTACATTTCAGTATATTTTAATTACATTCCTGAAAGTGGTATACATATTCCTTCCATTTGATATTCTTGTAAACGCTACACTCAAGATAATGTTTTATAGTTAATAAATGCAACTATTATAAAATAGGTTTTCAAGATGCATGAATAATAAATGTATAATCCAGAAAAAATTAGCTTTCCAAAGTGGGCTTCACAAATTACACAGTACTTAAAATAGCTCTGCAGCGTGAGACCAACAACGAAAAGCGATAATCACAAAACCCCCGGTCACAGCCTTAAGACACCAAAATTATATCCTTCTTAGCCAAGAAATGGAATTGCGCAAAGTGAAAACAAAACCGCGCCAAAAATGTTTATACTACTGACAGGATATTTATTCGACACGTAAAGCATATAATTTACTTATTAAGCAATGACCCTAAAACAAAATAATTACGTCGAGTTGTTATTAACGAAACAGTAAGCGTAGACTTTAGAAAGTTATTGAAACTTCCTACAGAATGGATGCTGAGCTATCGCACGCAAAAGTAACCCATTTATACAATACTTTATTAGAATTATAAATGATGTAAAACGCTGTTAAATCTTCTAAGACGTGATCACTTAATAAGAGAAATGAGCTACACAGAAACATTATACTGACAGTACTGTCGAATTGACCTCTAAGTGGAATACATCTCGTGTGAATATGCGGTCTATTAATGAAATTGTTCATAAAAATGAAACTTTGCAAAGAGGAGAGTCTCATTACTGTGTAACTATATGCGTTTTGCCTTCATATGGAATTTTGCATTTCGCAGCTGAAGCATAGGTTGTTTTCCCACTCCGTTGAAAATGATTAATTTGCATCTTCCATTCGTATGGTGACAGAGGGAGAGAGAGTTATTGGGGCGTTTTATGTGGAATATACTGAACTGTCGAGACCATAATCATTTAAAAAAATGTTGGAACTCGGTTCTCTTCATGATCATTAAATCATGTGAAATGTGTTCCAAAGCTGCCTATCGTTAACTGTTTAAGAAATCGATAAGCTATTACAAACTCATTTATTGGCCACAGAATCGGTAATTCATTTCGCACGCAAAATTGAAAAGCTGAAATGAACCTCATTATAAATTTACGAACAGACACGTAATTTGCGTTTGACCAGCGCCTATAAAATACCTGCATCGAACATGGACGTTCACTTTAACACCAGACTGACCAGATACGAACTAAGCCCTAGAACACCCAACGGAAGTCAGTTGACCGCTTAGGTTTTTATCGCATTTTAAGCATTTTTTTTAACAGAATAGATTTATTTTATTTACTCGTTCGGCACTCACAAAGGAATTCATCACAAAAAGTATTAACTAAAATATTTCGATAGTTCTATACTGAGTTACAATATCTGTGACATATGTTCTTTTAATGGTACATAACATTAAAAATATTCTTGAGCCACAACTTCTGCACTTCTCATACAGACTGACGAAGCAGACAGGTGCTAGTGCTGAAGTCCTTAATGTGCTTGCTCCACAACACCATGTCGTTCCAGATAGTTTAGACGGGACGGTATTACGAGATCTGTATCTTCTAGATGTGAATTATGCGTTATTCTCATGTATGATGCGTTGGCCATTCACAGAGAGTTGTAGTTTTCTGTTTGTGTCTCTGTCACTAAGGTGCGTTATTATGATGCTCGTTTTGTCTAGGTCGTTAAAATTTTTGCTTTGATACGCGGTGGCCAGTTCGTCCGCGTACACAAATTTACGAGGTTTTGTGTCTGGCATGTAACATTATTTCGTATTTTTAATATTGCTATTGTTATTTTTTCATGTATCAGAATTAAGTGGGCGCACTTTTATTTGACCTTGTTAAATTCTATTGGTTTATGTTACACTATACCACAATATGTGTCACTATATTAGAGATACATACTCGCGAAATTGCTTGCATTTTCATTGTTTGTGTTTTACGTCATATAACTATACGTGACAGTTATTATTATATAGAGTTGCTTACCTGTTCACTAATTACACTTTTATCATGTAACATATGAGCAGCGATTTACTAGACACTTCTGTATGGAGAACTCTGTATATTCAGAGAATCTCAGTTATGCTGTTTGGATACAATTTTGCTGAGACATGAACCAAATGTAAGTTTTTTAAATGTAAGACAGTCATCTCCAATTTTTGTTTTTCTCTCACGGTTCAACTCAGAAACTTCTTAGTTTAGCACCTTTAGGTGTTCCTTCCGCTCCGTCGGCAGTCAAAATAAATAGTGTCTGTAGTTACTGAACTCCTGATTTGTATCAGCAATGCTTATACTTCTTCATTGTGAAGGACTGTCGACAGATGGTAGATCCAGATATTCACTTGTACAACGTGTGGGCATTGATCATAGCCAGATCTAGAATCTTATAGGAAACATGTACCGGCTGGCGCTTTGTCACGCCTCTTACGCTATGTTAACGTGAAGTTTGATCTATCTTATCTACGCCAAAATTTGAGTTATTATGAATATTTATTCTACACTTTCCTTTTGTGGAGACTCATTGACTGTTACACTGGAGTACATAGAACTAGGAATAAGCAAATTTTTATTAGGCTTCCCTTTTCTAAGATGTTAGAGTAATGTCATCAACCTTATAAACCACACCTGAATGAAATCTTTGTTGTCATTTTCCAACAGATGGTTACACTTCCTTTCTGATACTGTTTAAAGTGGCAACAATGGTTGTATCTCTCTTTTTCAACTCTTCTGCCAGCTCGAGAGAACTGAAAAGCTGTCTGATGTAATATTGCTTCCCTTTCGCAAAAAAGGTTCCATGGGATGTAGCGTAATATGCTCTTCCAGTCTAGTACCCGCAGGTTCTCGTTTCGTCTCTTCCCAAATAAGGAAAACCATTCAGATTATATTAAACTTCAGCGTCTGTGAACAAAGAATGCTTTATGTCGTTCTTATCAGATTTGGCACTCGTGTACTGTGAGTGAAAGGACATCGTCAGTTTGTCGTTTATAACTGCTCATCTACAGTTAGGAATTCAGATAATTGTAACATGCGATGCAATTACCTATAAACATATACCAGATGCCAAACAAAACGTGCTTGCCTCTTTACGTTGGCATCCAGTAGCTCTGATGTCAAAGCGAAGAAATCGCATGATATCTAAAACTTTCTTTCTCACCGTCGTTTGAATAAGGTATGTCCCCACTCAAGACACCACACATCTCTTACACACAGATGCCGTGCACCATACGCCCCTCGAGCCTAACTATGGCTATAAATGCTTCCAGCTCCTCTAGATTCACGAATTATCATTGAGTACAACGAGTGCTTCTAGTTCAGTGATTTTTTTCACCTTGTGCCATACATTTTCTGTAACGAATAGGCTGGAGATTCTTCCCCAACGGTACGCCTTGCGTGTCCTGCAGGGCCAGTAATCTGACGAATAACATTTGCTGACTCTTCCTTCCTGCATTTCGTAAGTGCAGTGTGTGTCCATGTTGTTTCATGAGTCCCAAACTCTTGGTAACCTATATCAGCTGACCTTTCAGCATTTTGTACTATAAAATCTGCAAAATGCGGATATTATGAAAAAAATGAACGTAAGGAAATCAAAATAAAATTTATAAATGAATTACAAGATGCAGAAAGGACACATCTAACAAATGTGAATTTTTTCAGTGGACACAAAAAACTTCATTGATAGTCTGAAAGTCAAAATTTACTCATGAAACTTTTCTGCAGCTCTGCAATCGTGTATTGTCACTACACTGAAAGGAAGCTACTATGACATGTGGCATATAGGCAATTATTTGCATTATACGTATTCCACATGAAATCATAGGGGTTTTAAAAATTGACATTAAATAAACAATTAACTGCCCGAAAAACTTTTTATTGCACTATTTCACATGATAGTATTAGGAATTGAGCAAAGTGAAGAAGAACCTTCAGAAAAACATATGAATAGAGTAGTTGCAGGTAGTTTTTCTTCTTATTCGTCGTCTCGTCTTATTCTTCTCCTGTGTATGTTGTGGACCATTTGAAAATTGTCTTATAAGACCCACTCTATCCTGCAGGAATATGTTGCACAAGTTTTCACAGATCCTTCACTTTCTTTATCTTTACTGGAATACTACCAGTGATGTAAGCTTTCTCATGAGCTAGACTCGGAGGGATATCGTAGCGTTTAAGAGAAAAGTGTGCTAGGCTAGTCCATCAGCATACTCGAAACAACAATCTCCCCTTTCATATTTGATTTGTATTCAATTGCGTAATTGAAAAGTAATTTTATTTTTCTTAGGAATACCTACTCCTGCTGTTTCCTCTGGAAGACCTATCTAACCTCCCAGTAATCGTGCGCTGTGTATATTCTCTCATCCTTCCCGTTGAGCCGTTTAATAGCCTCAAAGTCCCTGTCACAGGATAGAATCGAAGGTCGCCGACAGAGAAATAGTGGGTTATACTTTCCAACGCATTTCCCACGATAAAACAATCCAGTATATGATTTCTATTTTGTCCAGGACGTGCGTCGATGAACAATATTAGATGCTGAACATCATGCTCTTGATTATTTTGTCGATTGTAGTCCAACAAAGAGCTACAGACTTCTTCAGGAGTTCTCTTGCCACTTACTTTTTGGTAAACATACAGTAGGAACAATGAGAAAAAATCAGTGATGACATGAATGCGTTCATGCCTACCATAACAAAACTTCACCATTCCCTAGTTTGGAGAAAGGGAAAAGTTGTGCTATACATGTCCCTTCTGCTTCTTTTAAGTTAATCAAGAGCCAGCGACATCATGTTGCATTGCGTATATGTGTGACCCTTCTGTACAGTGCATAGTTACACTCCAGCTATCGGTTGATGCAAAGAAACGAAATTTTAAATTTTGGTTGATATGTCCTTTCCTGCACCTTGTAGTTAAAATACAGATTGCACAGGAAACGTGAATAATATAAAAATAAACTTTCTAGAATTGTTCTAATTGTAATATTTTAGTCACCTGTTCCTCTCCGTCTACGACGAGTACCAGTATCTGCAGGTCACAAACCAGTAGCGCTTGCTCATTATCATCACTGTTTTATAATGAATCATTACTTGAATGTGCAGGAAGATGGTACTGATTGCCCGATGTGTCACTTTTGCCGTGCTAGCACTGAAATTCTTCTGCTTCCGATTGACTTGGGGATATGTGAAGAGCTTGTATAATTTCAGCTTCAGGAAGGCCACGACTGCGATAACGTTCCATTACTGTCAGCAATCGAAGTCTTAGTGGCAACACACAGACGCGCAAAAATGTCACAACCAACTTTGAAGTTTATCGTTGCTGGCTAACAAAAACACTAAATAAACCGAAGGAGACACGAACCTCGAACATCTCATTCAACTTGTTTAGGAATCAGTCACGCTACTCAGTACGCTGCACCGACAACCCGTATATTGTAGCCAATAGTAGCATGTTGCTACTTGCTAAACGATTAAATCGTAGCTATGTTACTAATTGAAATTTAATTATAAGAAATTGTACCATGAACAATGCGCTTTTGGTGGATCCTCAGTGTGTCGTTGCCTTCAAATGGCATAGTCTGATAATATGCAGGTTACAATAATTCTTTTGCCACGAATATGATGTTTCTCATTATTTTGCTGCAACGAATCACACAGTTAACAAGTTTTCGAGTGAGACTCAATTTTTCTGGTGCTCAGAAACGCTTGAAATGAATGCCAATATGGGGCCCCACAACTCCGTGCTGAAGGGAGATGTGCGTGTGACGTAGGTGGCGTTGTGCCACCTGATTGGTCAATGCTCAGACTCACGCTCAGAATATCTGACATGTTGGATGTTGCTCTGCACGTTCGGATAGACTCCCGAACGTGCTGTTCCACGCTATGACGTCAGAAACTCGGCACGCTCAACGCTCGGATGCACGTTCCGTGTGCCGACGGCTTAATGATGTGTCGACGTCACAGCTATGTCCTGAGAAATACACAGTCCAATCAGAAGTAGCCGAACACCTGTTAGTGGACATTAAGATGGGGTTTGCCCACCCTTCCTCTTTATGACGGCCTTTCATTGAATGCGGTGTCTAGATGTCTGTGGAGGAAGGACAGCCGAAACCAGAAGAGGTAGTGATATTGGCCGTTGGAATCTGGAGTGAAGTCGGCGTTCTAAATCGTCACAAAGATTTTCCATTAGTTTCAGGTCGGAACTCTGGCCAGGCCAGTCCCTTTCAGAAATATTATTGTCCAGAAACGATTGCCTCACAAATGCTGCTCGTGCTCATTTCCTTCCGCATTTGGCGTCTTCTTAAGTACAATAAGGGAACCACATCCTGACCAGGAAAAACACCCGAGTACCGTAACACCAAGTCCGCCGAACTTCACTGGTCTCTACGTATTCGCCAAAGCCAAAGTCTTCTCTCGGGTTACCACAGGGTGTACTGATCAGTGTAAATCACTGGTTTTCAGTTATCCACTGTGCAGTGACGTCGCCCTGTATACCACCGCAAGTGTCGCGTGGCACTGGCTACACAAATGTGCTGTTCAGGAACAGCTGCTCGACCACCGTACCCCGGTCTTTTTAACTCTCTCAGCACTAGCTGGACTGCTGGCAGCACTTTGGAGCTTACGAGTCATTTCTTCTGACGATTTCACGTGTTTTTTTTTTACAATCCCTGTCCGCAATGTTGGACGGTCCCCGTGTGTCAGCACATGAGGTCTGTCTGGGCTCGGTCCAGTTGTGGTCGTTCCTTCACGTCTCCACTTCTCAGTCACATCACCAACAATCGACTTGGTTAGCGTTAGAAGAGTTGACATCTTGCGGCGGAGCGGTGTTAAGAAGCTCGCTAGCACCGAGTAAGGCAAGCTGCAAGCTGCTACCTCAGTACAGCGTTCGTTCACCATCCGTTGCTCTGCATTCGTAGGTACTATGTAGACGACGTTAAAAGCAGCGTTGAAGAAAACCATCCTCCATATTTACGGTTGCATAGTCCGTGTAACTCAGGTAACAGAATAAACCTGTAAATCTCTAGTAATAACGGGCAAAAGTGGATGCTTCCTTCCTTCCTTCATTGAAAATGTCGTTTCTCGTTACTAATGTTTTTATTATCTTTTAGTTATTGTGTCAACAAGCCCACATTCACTTCGATAGCACATCTACTACTAGTTCGTGCTGCTTATATCAGACGCAAGACAGCCAGAAATGTACCAAGTCCAACCCGAAATATTACGATATTAATACAGTCAATACTCTGTTACGAAATGAGTTTCACACTTGGTCCTTTTCAGTGGATTCTTCAAAGGAAGATACTCGCCAAAAAATGTTTTGTAAATGCATACTGAACACGCCACGCAAAATTCTTCACAAAGGCTGATAGTTTCACACGCGGTTTTCCCTACAACAAACACACCAAAATCTCCCAAACTTCACAGAACTGTCCGTAAATGCATCTGCTTGCACGGCGATATAAACCGAACGCGAAATAACAGTTACTTCTTCATTTTACAAATAACTTTTTCGGACACTTCTAACATGACCTTCTCGCCCGGTAGCTAGTCCACGACTGTCTAAATGCCGTTGCTTTCAGGGCATACAACTCATTCCAGTGCGCGGTAAAGACTTTACTGCTCTGATTGGTTGATCAAAACGAACAGGCAGTCAGATCAATCTTTCAAGATCGTATTCGCGCTTAAACTATTTTACTCCAATCAACATTCGCAGCTTCATTTACGTCATCTGATGCTGCAAATATTAACAAAATGTTCCACCAAACCAAACCAAACGAAAACTAAGAGAAAACTATGCTTGAAATACACTTTAGAGCTGATTATCCTCTTGCCACCCCGCGTGGTCGAGCGGTTCTAGGCACTTCAGTCTGGAACCGCGCGTCAGCTACTGTCGCAGGTTCGAATCCTGCCTCGGGCATGGGTGTGTGTGATGTCCTTAGGTTAGTTAGGTTTAAGTAGTTCTAAGTTCTAGGGGACTGATGACCTCAGATGCCAAGTCCCATAGTGCTCAGAGCTATTTGAACCATTTGATTATCCTCTTATTACGTTTCTGGCTACCTTATTACAAAAGCAAACTCTCGTAGACATACGTCATTCGCCAGTTAGGGGGATTTACAGTTTTCATGACACCCTGGTGGCGTAGCACTTGCTAGTTACGTAAGGTGTAATACAATATAGGATTGAAATTTGACGTTTGTCCCACATACACACTCACATTCACTGTCATTTACTCTCACCCTAACATAAAATATGAATATTAACTTTTAACCTGTTATTTTCATTACGAAAGAAAAATTATCGAAAGTTTAGAATTGATATCTGTATAAAATAAATCAGCACAATGAGAGTGCTATTACTGTTTTCAAAGAACAAAAGAAATATAAACTGTTATGGTTCCTATCTGAATTAACTTTCGTAAGTGTTGCTTAAGTACTTTTTAATGGGTTTCTTATATCTGCGGAACTACTATAGGTAGCGGTATCAAATTTTGACGCAAAGTTCGTCTCAATAACAAAAGGTCATGTACCAAATTTGGAATAAAACACATAATATTTAACATAGATCTTTAGTTTCTTAGGTGAGGTCAATAAGTGATTTTAGCACGCGCCATAGTGAGCAATCTCACGGTCCGCTTTAGCGACAGGTGTGGCTATGACGCATACGGCAGGCCACAAGTCGGTCACCGCCGAATGCTACTATACTGCAGGCTTCCAAAACAGCTTGCCATAGCGTAACAAAACTTACTGCAAAAATCTGCAGTCACGGTAATAGCTGCGACGCTATAATGTCCCTGACGGATTTTTTACTCAGGTGACGTCCAATGACTAGATCGCGCTGGAAGTCACTGAGCTGTCCTGGCCAACCCAGTCTACTATTATTGCTCCTCTATTGGCAACACAACATTCCCCGCCTGATTTTATACAGGCGAGTGCGCCTCTCGGGCTGTCTAGAGGTATATTTTCCATTATACAGGGGTGTCCTCTGTGAGTCCGCTGTTCCCGTTTGCGAGTAAATTTACCCTGGGAGACGCTCGCGTCGTTGCGAGCCACGGCGCCAGACTGCGCTGGTGTCGTTGTTTACCTCCGTGTTGCGACTCCCCCCACCTGCTGCGCCCCACCGCTGCACGCCATCAGCACTCGACGTTAACGTGATTAGGGACTCGGCGTCCTGTTAACGCCATAATGGGGTGCGAAGCGCCGCGACCCGATCCGACCCCGCCTCTCGGCGCGCGTCTCGCAACCCCAGGTCTGGCCCGACTCTGGCGCGCACTTTTCTCCTATAATGAGATCCCTCGAGTAGAGATGCTTTCCGTGTAACGCGCAGCTCGAATCCGCACCTTTACACATATACCTTGCAAACAGCTGTACAGTGGGTGCTTCGCACTGTCGCAAGTACTTCCCGTTCCATTCTCGTATGAAGTCCGGAAAAACCGATTACTTCAGTGTCCTCGTGCGTGTCGTAATTAATCTCGTCTCCGTGCTCAGCGATACTCCGGGAGCTGTAATATATTCCAAGAATCCTCCGTTAATGGCGTCCTCGAGCCACTTCCAGTTCACAGCTTTCATTTCCCATAACGCTCGCGCGTGAGTCAAACACACCTGTGACTTTGGCTTCTCTGTATAAGTTCTGCATACCCTGTTACTCCTATACGGTGCACGTCCCGCACCCTTAAGCAATATTGTAGCATGGGTAGCGCAAGTGTTTTGTAACCAAGATCCTTAGTAGACTGCACGATTCGATCGATTCCACTTGTGACTCACTGATATTATAGGATATTACATCTTTTCGCTTTGTGAAGTGCAAAATTTTAGATTTCTGAACATTTGAAGCAAGTTGGCAATCTCTGCACCACCTTGAAAACTTATCAAGATCTGTCTGAATATCGGTGCAGCTTTTTTGAGACAGTTTCGTTATATGTAACTGCATCATCTGTGAAACATCTGTTAGTATTAATACTGTCTGCAAGGACATTAATATGAACAACAATGTCTCCAACATACCTGTACGTCCCTGGCGCACACCTGAAGTCACTTCTACATCTGTCAATGAGTTCCCATTCCAGATAACATGGTGCTTCTTCCCTATCAAGAACCCGTCAATATAGTCACAAACTTCGGCCGATACTCCGCACGACCGTACTTTCTAGACTTCGCGTGGCTGCGGTTCTGAGTCGAATGCTTTTTGGAAGTCAAGAAAAACTGGACCTCCCTGACTACCTTGATCGATGGCTCTTAAGTTGCCAATTGAGAAATGTGCGAGTTGGGTTCCACAAGATCAAAGATTTCTGAATTTTGTTCGAGAGAGTTCATTCCATTTGAGCTCAGAATATGTTCTAAGATTCTATAACAAATGGATGTCAACGATACACGGTAATTTCGTGGATCAATGCTGCCGCCCTTCTTGTAGACTGGTGTGCTTTCTTCGAACCATTGCGCACAGTGTTTTATTCGACGGATCCACTGTATTTTTAACATTGTCAGCTGTTCAAGAGCGGTATTACGAAACTATATATGGTCATTCGTAAGGATATGTGGGGTTCCGTAGATGACAGATTGAAAAGTACAAAACACAGTGAAAATAGACAGTTATCAGTGGACAGACCATATCTCCAAGTTTAACTCAGATCACAGATGCTCAATGTGGGCACCATTCCTGAGGTGGCTAACATTTATACGTACGTCTAGTTCATTGAAGCCGCTGCCCAGGGAAGTGGTACAGCAGCCCGTCACGGAAATCTGTTAATTGGGTTGCCTATATCGAGGCGTAAAATGATTTGATGCGACAATACGAAGCAGATTGTTTGACTATACGTTGTTACACAACTATTCCACGGCTCGCATTTCGAAATGAAACTTGGTGAAATGCTCTGTAGACTGATATGTGTCATTTTTCTGTTTGCTTGTAGTTTTTGTAGTCATCTTTCGAAATCCTGGAGGTACTTATATCACCACCACCACCATCATCATCATTGTAATCATCATGATCATTAGCCAGTTCGATTACTTGTGATGTAGCCCCTTTGAGTCAGTGTGCAACATAGGATCCCTGCAGATTCTTCCACTTCTGCCTATCTTGAGCTCCCTGTTGCCAGTTCCATACAACTGTTCTTCTTAAGTCTCTATCCCATCTTTACGGTGTTCTCTCCCTTCGCCTCTTTTTTGTAAACTGGGCTCCAGTCTGGTACTTGCTTTGAGCACCTGTCACTTTTTCTACGAACGACATGGCCAGCTCACTCTCATTTCGAGGTATTAACTCTTTCCATTATATCACTAACATTTGTTGTCCGTCTAATATCAACTGCTTTATTCCCTTTTTTGTGTAGCTTATCTTCGATCTTTCCATTCATCTTTGGATTACTATTAGTTGTATAACAATGAATTTGATTAATGTCTATGTCTTACAGCCATAAGTTATTACCGGAGGTACAAATTGGTCAAAAACCTCAAACCCGAAGAGTATCTTACAGAAGCTTGCATGTGTAATTTAATAAGTCGCAATATTTCGGGTTTACTACTCCTTTCATATTTGGAAGTTGATCCAGATAGACAGATTTTGTGATTCTTTGTGTATGTATTCTTCCAACAGATAGACTTCTCTCCCATGTCCATTCATCGTCATGACCTTGGTTTTATCATGGTTCATTTTTAGACTATCTCCAGAGCAGGCTACCACATGTTCGCATACCAGTATGTGAAGTTCTCCTGTACTAGTTGCAAACAGAACAATATCTTGTTTTACACATTTTCCAATGGGAAATTCATTGGTTTCTTCAACAACACTCACGAACGTTGTGGAACTTTTTTATGTTATTAGGACTTTAATATAGCCATGTTATATTTCTTCTCCTATATAAACAGACACCTGACCAAATTCAGTTTCGTGCCAGAACCTTTTATCTGGATCTAGTAGAAATCTCTAAGCCAGAGTTGCAGGGCAACAGAAGTTATTCCAAACACTTTCTTTGTGGTTTTGGAACAGCAACAGCTGTGTTTCGATTATCTACAGCAACGTTGAATCGATAGCTTTAACTCTTCTGACTAGCCACTGCCTCTCGAAGTGGTCGGTAATACTGTACCCACCAGCTGGAAAGACATAAAAATCCAATGGGAGACCACAGGTTACTTATATCAAACCGGAAAATATACCTGAACCACCTCCAAAAGTTTGTCGCCTGAGTTCATGTTCGTAAAGTAGATGCGCTGAGATATCCTGTAATTATTACGTTACCAGAAATAGTGACTCCTTGTTTTCTTAGATTTGTTCTACAGGATTACTTGCATCCAAAAGCAGTATACAGAAAATGTAATTGTGAAAGCTGGATATTTAGGCGAAGTATATCTATATTGCCGACAAATCACTATGACGATGCTGCCGATATATCAGCAGTGAAATGTCAGTGCTCCTTATCGAAGAAAAGTGAATTGAAATTCCAACATTCACCTTGATGGATTTAGCAATCCACGAGAAACGTAAATCGGGATGGTTGAGCGGGTATTTGCAGCTCTCTGCAGTGCCGTATACGAGAGCGGTGCCCCGATCGACTTCTCGCTCGCCGTAATTGAGGTGCACGTGATCACCGTTCACTCATTCTCTGCCGCACCACGTCCGGATGGCACTGTATGCCTTTGACGCTGAGCTTTATTCGTTTTCCTCGTCAGGTGTATTCGTTTTCCTTGTCAGGTGTAGGAATGGTTTTTTATTATGTGTACAGCGAAAAGACACGCCTCAAGTGAGTGCAGTGAACCTACTGCATGAAAGGAAAAAGGGAGTAATAATAACTCCTCTTAAAGTCTCACGTATTTCTTAAACTAATTTTAGCGAACAACGTATTTTCGGAATAAATGTCTTCAGAGCAGTTTTAGGTATCGTTAGTTGTCTAATAAGGTCAGTATGTAATTTATGACTCGTAAGCCCTACTGTACGAAAGGCAACTCTTGCCTCATTTTTTTCCAAGCTTTTGGCCACGATACGTAGAACGGTTACTGTTTAACGAGCCATTGCAGTGGGAGTGTCACGTATAAGTTCTGGGTTTGAGTTGTAATCCTGCGAGCTATAACTATTGCAATATTTTCACTCTGGAAGCAAACATGAAGTCTGCGGGTCAGGAATGATGATTGATTCTGTATTTTTTTTTTTTTATTTTGTATGGAAGAAACGCGTTACTCCTCTCAGAAGCGGGTCAGGAATGATGATTGATTCTGTATTTTTTTTTTTTATTTTGTATGGAAGAAACGCGTTACTCCTCTCAGAATATAATTGGTTCCTCAATAAAAGCAACGTGCACATCAGCTTAATTTAAAACACCTACATCGGGCTAAATAAAATATGAAGAAACATGAGAGAAATGGAAGTGATAATGTAATAGAATATGGATTAGGTCGGATGCAGGTTCCCATATAGTCAGTTGCAAAAACGAAAATGTGTTCTGCAAAGAAGTACGATATACAAAAGTAGATTCGTGAAGATGGCCATTCACTTATATTTTAAAAACACCTTGCAGTTATAACTCACTATCATAAGAATTCAGTTGATAGAAGTTAAATAATACCTTTGCATACGGCTAGTTTGACGTTCTTGTCTAATTCAGAACGACGATATAGTTTTACAGACTTAATCAGTTTCGATAAAAGTTACCAGCTTCCGTAAACTTCATCGCAACAAAACTGACAGAGTACTCTGATTAAGACAAAAGAGAAAATCGTGGAACATCTGTTGTTGTGAAGCTTCAACGATAAATTTCTAATAAATTCGGTTCCAAGAAATCTGTTTCTTACTCGACAAATTCGGTGGCCACCACATGCCGTAATTGAGGGAAATAAGACTAAACTTTTGTCATCTAGGAATGAGTTTTGCAAGGTGATAAATGATGTGTGGTAGCCTCCTGCTGACTGGGTGTTATGGGGTAGAAATACCGGTTTCGTATTATACAGGGTGATTTTTTCCATCGTGTACAAACTCTAGGGCCTGGTCGACGAGAGGATACGGATCAGAAAAGGTCTAATGAACTTATGTCCGGAAATACATGGTTTCCGTGCTAGAGACCATTTATTCAGTCATACTCTGTGACAGAGGCTGTGGTCTAATACGCACTGTACCATGCAGCCACAGTTACATGGTACTCCGCTACAAGTTGTTCTGTTCCTTATACGTCATGCCCTAGTGCCCTCTCCAGCCTTAGTAATTGGTAATGCTGTGTCCGATTCTCTTTTCTTGCTGACTCGGCTTGTAGTGGGTGTGACAACAGTGTTGTACACAATGGTCCCGTATTCGAAGAGAGGGCTTGCCGACATGGTGTTTACTTACGGAAAGGCAAATGGCAACGGGCGGCGAGCAGCAAGGTTGTATCAGGAGACCCATCCCCGCCGACAACCACGACAGCATTCACTGTTTGCAGCAGTGTTTAGTTGTTTGTCTGAGACAGGGTCGTTTCAGGAAGCAGGAAATAATTAAGGACGTACCCAAAATGTTCGGAGACCAGACTTGGAGGAAAATGTGATTAACACTGTGGAAGGCGACCGCCGTGTCAGTACCAGGCAGTTGGCCCGCCTCTACAGGGTAAGCCAGACGACCGTGCGCAACATTCTCCATGACAATTGTTACTGCCTGTATCACAGTATGTGCAGGGCTTACTAGCGACAGACTTCCCACATCGAAAGCAGTTTTGTCAAGGGTTTCTTCACGAGGTAACCACGATTCCGGGACTCGTGTCATCCATGCTATTCACAGATGAGGCCATCTTTACGCGTAGCGGTATCTTCTACTTTCATAACAGTCATCTGCTCCTATATGTATGGTGACAGCGAATCATCAGCATCGGTGCAGCCGGAATGTATGAGCCGGGTGGCTGGCGACCGTATTCTGGGATCAGTCTTCCTTCAACCAAAGGTAAAGAAGTTACATGTACGCATATACACAAATGTTGATATTCGGAAGATGGTACAAAGACATTACATTTTTATATGAAGATGTAATTTGCAAAAAAGTTATTGTGCACACATTTGCCGTGACCATATTTTGTAGAATGGTTGCAGGTAAATGGGCAGGAATTTGATAGCTTCAAACATTTTACAACATAAGTTCACACCGTTACGAAAATTCGATTAGGTACGCTACTACACGCTTGAAAACATTCCCAGAATATCTTAATTTTGTCCATCGTTGGCACTGTTGCTGCCGCGGCGTTCGTAAAAAGCAATACAAACCGACTTCACTCACAAAGATATTACACTGTTATTTATATACATGTGTGATGGGAGAAGCGAATTATTTCTACAGACACCAGATGCGACTGTATGTTGTAAAATGGTTGCAGCTGAATAAGCAAGAATTTAATAACGACAACATTTTTACAACTAACGGCCATTGCTGACATTTGCTGAAACAATTTCTTTTACAAATCACATCTGTGGATAAATAATAATATAACACCAGCGCGGCTAACGACAGACCGTCTCCTGTTTTACGAAAGTCGCTGCGTCAACATTGACAACAATAAGCAGCGTTAAGATGTTCTGGTAGTGTTCTCAGTGGTGAAATAGCCTACGAAATTGAAAAATTAAATTTTCGTGAAGAATTAGAAACTTATATCCGACAAGGGCTTCGTTACGGAAGCTTTGTGTTTGGGCAGTGACGGGGCAGTAGGGTCGCGGCGCATGCGGCATCCTCTACCCGCAATTCCCTGCCCCCCTTCCCCCCTCCACAGCACCACTAGTCTTTGTGGCCGTGCGTGACTCACCCCCAGCGTCGGGGTGGCTGCGGTGTTGACACAGGGGGCGCGGTTCGCCTTCTGGCCGTCCACATCTCTTACAGCGACTCGCAAACGGAACAGCCACCCTGGCAGTTGCCAGTAATACGCTCCAGACTGGCTGAAACATGTTTACTCTCGGCAATGACCACAACAACAAAAAGACTTGTTGGTAAAAAATAGGACCTGACATCTGTGAAATTATATATAAATTCACTGTGACGAATTCCAGGGGTGACACGAATGTCACCCATTAAAAATACACTGAGGCGCCAAAGAAACTAGTATAGGCATGTGTATTCATATATTGATACATTATGTAACCAGGCAGAATACGGCGCTGCGGTCGTCAGCGACTATATAAGACAACAAGAGTCTGGCGCAGTTGTTGGATCGGTTACTGCTGCTACAATGGCAGGTTATCAAGATTTAAATGAGTTTGACCGTGGTGTTATAGTCGGCGCACGAGCGAGGGGACACAGCATCTCCGAGGTAGCGATGAAGTGGGGATTTTTCCATACGACCATTTTACGAGTGTACAGCGAATATCAGAAATCCGGTAAAACGGAAAAAGATCCTGCAAGAACGGGACCAGCGACGACTGAAGAGAATCGTTCAACGTGGTAGAAGTGCAACCGTTCCGCAAATGCTAGGCCATCAACAATGTCGGTGTGTCAACCGATATGGCTTTCAGGGCCAACGGTCCACTCGTGTACCCTTGATGACTGCACGGCACAAAGCTGTATGCCTCGCCTGGGCCCGTCAACATCGACATTGGACTGTTGATGACTGAAAACATGATAAACATGTTGCCTGGTCGGACGAGTCTCGTTTCAAATTGTCTCGAGAGCATGAACGTGTACAGGATATGGAGACAACCTCATGAATCCAAGGACCCTGCATGTCAGCAGGGGATTGTTCAAGCTAGTGGAGGCTCTGTAATCGTGTGGGGCGTGAGCAGTTGGAGTGAGATGGAACCCCTGATACGTCTAGATACGACTCTGACAGGTGACACGTATGTAAGCATCCTGTCTGATCACCAGCATCCATTCACGTCCATTGTGCATTCCGACGGACTTGGGCAATACCAACAGGACAGTGCGACATCCCACAAGTCCAGAATTGCGTTAGATTGGCTCCAGGTACACTCTTCTGAGTTTAAACACTTCCGATGGCCACCAAATCCCCAGGCATGATCATCGATGAGTATATCTGGAATGGCTTACAACGCGTTGTTCAGAAGAGATGTCCAACCCTTCGTATTTTTACGGATAGTCCTGCAGGATTAATGGTGTCATTTCCCTCGAGCACTACTTCAGACATTAGTCGAGTCCATGTCACGTCGTGTTGCGGCACTTCTGCGTGCTCGGGGGAGCACTTCTGCGTGCTCGGGGGAGCACTACACGATATTAGGCAGTTGTACCACTTTCTTTGGCTCTTCAGTGTACAGCAAGGTCATAGGTTCCGGAGTTTTAATTTTCAACACGATTTTGATTGGTAATTCGGTAGACAATACACATTCTATAGTATGCCAAGTGTAACTTCAGTTACGGCATGGATTCTTATACGGAGTTCAGAAAGTTCTGGTGAGGTAAAGAACACATTCTTTTACAAATTTTACGTACTTAACATCAAGAGGTGTGAAACACAACGAACGAATTTGTGTGTACGGTGGTCCGAGCTCGAACCGTCTGCCATGCCAGAAATTGAGAAAATCCCACACTTCGATGAATCAGTGCAACTGTGTGCTGTACGGCCGGTCGGAGTGGCCGTGCGGTTCTAGGCGCTACAGTCTGGAACCGCGTGACCGCTACGGTCGCAGGTTCGAATCCTGCCTCGGGCATGGATGTGTGTGATGTCCTTAGGTTAGCTAGGTTTAAGTAGTTCTAAGTTCTAGGGGACTGATGACCACAGCAGTTAAGTCCCATAGTGCTCAGAGCCATTTTTTGTGTGCTGTACTGTTCGAAGTGTAGGCTATATGCCGTTCCATACCGTCGTCATCAAATTGTGGAAGTGAAAAGTGTTCCATCAGATCAAAGTAACCTAGTTCATTTACTGCTCTCTTTGCACTTGCATACTCTCCTCAGTCATGATTTCAGAGTTTATGGAAATTTGGAAATTTGTGGTATGTTCCTATGGGAGCAAACTGCTCAGGTCATCTGTCCCTAGGTTTCACACTACTTTATCTAACTTACACTAACTTGCGCTAAGGACAACGCACACATTCATGTCGGAGGGAGGACTCGAACGACCGAAGGGGACACCCGCGTGAACCGTGGCAAGGTGCCTGAGACCACGCGGCTACCCCGCGGCAGAGAATTTATGAATCAAAAGTCTATACTTGTGCTCAATGCTTTGTTCGGGACCAAAAAATGCAACACTAAATTCAAAACAATTGTGTGATTCACCAAAATTTTAGCAGATGGACGGAATGTGCTACATCACAAGTCAAATACCTTTCTTATCGTAGTAATAAAATGCTTTTAGGGTTTACTTTTGATTGATTTTGTTTCTAAGCCGACAGCTGAAATACGCAAACGTTTTCATACAAGTACCATCATATGTTCACCTCCATAGTTGTGTGGTCAACGCAGGTAACTGCCTTGCGGAGGAGTCGGCAATGATTCCGTTTCCCTTGATGGGAGGACGGGGACAGGTTGCATCAGCGTAGTGACGCCAATTAAAGAGCTACTAGAAATAGCGGCGGCTCCGGATTACAAAAACTGAAACGGCCTGCTGGGAGGGGGGGGGGGGGGGGGAAGGCGGGGGGGGGGGGGGGGTTGCTGACTGCTGACCCCAAGCCATTCAATACGGTGTCCAGTGACGCCAGTGAGAGGATGACACGGCAGTCGGTCGGTAACAATGGGCCTGCTAGGCTGCGCGAACGGAGCTTATGTTTACCGTAAAATACTATTCTATTATTATATGTGAAATTTCAATCAGCAAATTATTCATAACACAGCTGTTTTTTTTATGGAATTGGTAATCGTTTTTGTGGTGTCACCGCCAGACACCACACTTGCTAGGTGGTAGCCTTTAAATCGGCCGCGGTCCGTTGGTATATGTCGGACCCGCGTGTCGCCACTGTCAGTGATTGCAGACCGAGCGCCGCCACACGGCAGGTCTTAGGAGACTTTGCTAGCGATGGTTCACTGACAAATTATGCTCTCATTTGCCGAGACGATAGTTAGCATAGCCTTCAGCTACGTCATTTGCTACGACCTAGCAAGGCGCCATTATCATTTGCTATTTATCTTGTGATGCATGTACCCTCAGACCGATGTTCACCAATTATGGATTAAAGTTATTCCACAGCTACGTCCTGTTTTTGCTAGTTCATTTCCGTGTCCTGTTCCAGACCTCACGCCAGCCTGCGTGAGCTTAAACGCGTGCCTTTCGGCTTCCTGTCCTAGTGGCTTGGCTGTCTTGCCAAGTCACAACAGTTTTTACTGTAAAACAGAGAAAATTTTGCATTTAGCGCACTGCTCAAACCCTTACATCCAGACACCTACATCTGAAACGACGTTTCTCCGGTTTATTTATCATCTCAGGTAGATGCATGGCTCGGAACTTCTTTTCCGTTGGCGATGGTATCGGCTTTGTTGTTCTGAGGCGTATCCTCATTGGAACTGCATGATCTTAGTCATAACATTCCTCCTCTTCTTTTTCCTCTCGCATTGTCTTTTCTGAACGTTGTGGTGCCGTTCGAAGAACGAGGTACAGTAACAGGGTTACCATCTCGCGACGGAATCCCAAGGGAACATAGTCGCTAGGCAGAAGCAGCGAGGTGGCGCAAACATGTCCAGAAGAGATTCCATGCGCCACCGCACCAGATCGCCTGCTTAAATCTGTGGATAGAACCGCTCAGCCCAGAGATCAACCATAGCCGAAGACGCCGCTGTAACGAGTCAGTAATCCCGGGTTAGATTCCTGGTCCGGGGACTGAATGTTTGTGTTGTCCTCATCATCTCATCGTCGTTCGAGACGTGGCGAGACTGGAAATGGAAAGATTGAGAACTTGTGTGAGCGCTGACGACCACGATGTTAAGCGCCCCACAAACCAACATCATCATCACCGAGTCAGTAGTGGAACAATTCTATTATGCGGACCTGATTATAAAAACACGCTTTCAACTGTACTCTATGAGAAGACGCTAGTACCTTGTTCTCTATCGAATTATACGTTAATGTTCAATGACGGTAATGAATACTCGTGACATTCCTGTGATGATGAATTGTAACACAGTTAAGTATTTCATCTTTTTCATGTTGTAATAAAGTGATCTCTTGTTCTATATATTGTAAAATGATCCTGGCCGCTCCAGGAGTAAAACCAAGGACCTACCACTGTGTTATTTGGCCCGGTGCGATAAATGTCACAATACAGGTCGTTGCGCTGTGTTGTTGTGATGAAATAACCAATCACTTCTCGATAATGTAGGGTAAATTAGCATAATACAGCATATTCTAAACACATTCTAATTACCAATTACTAAAAACAATCAGAAATTACCCTTATTTCGAGAAGCCACGCTGACACTCCCGAAACGAAAACTAGTAATGCACCGAAAGTGTACGGTCCGCAACATTAATAGTCAACCTGATTCCTACCGCCCACTAGTGAGCGTCTCAGCTTTCATTATGGGCGGTAGGCAGAAGGGCTTGTGGAAAAATTTCCTCACGGTTTTCATAAAGTTTTGACATAAAGTATTTGGTAAGTAAATTATATGCTTTAACTTGCGGTAACACTGCTTCATAAACTTTGTAAGGCAAAGTTTCTTCCCTTCTTTATAAATCACCATTACTGAGAAAGCATTGGGCAGTTAGAAAATTTTACTGCTACCGGAGATGCAAAATGGGGAGGCAGGTTAAAAAGGTCCTCCCTGACGTCAAGTCTACGCTACAATCAGTCACAGCAAGCTTACTTAATTGCGTGAAGCAGAAAAATAGAGGTTGGGGGTAGCTAATATGTTCCATAAGGACTGAGGAGCTTGAAGGACAAGAGACATTAAGTTTTGGGTTCTCATGAATGTGAGCTCAAGATCGACACAGATTTTCACCGTACGGTACCCGACAGTTATGTGTATTCAGTGTTCTGTTCGCTTGCAATGGCTCACACCGATGAGCCAAAAAAATATGGTCACCTGTTTAATAGCGTGTTGTTCCACTTTTCAAACACAGTAAATCAGAGATCCTGCTTGGCATGGATTCTACAAGTCCTTGACAGGATTCCAGAAGTATGTGGCACCAGATGGTTCCTCAAAGATCAAGCATTTCCCACAAATAACGGCATGGTGGTTACAGGCACGCAGCTGACATCCGAAATGTGTTCCAGTGGGTACAGATCAGGCACATTTGTTGACCAAGACATCAATGTCTGTAATGCCTCTCAAACCACTGTGCGCACGATTCTGACATTGCAACGCGGACGGTTATCATGCTAGAAGATGTCACCGCTACGGGGGGAGACTTCCATCATGAAGGATACAGGTGGTCCGCAATAATGTTCATGTAGTTAGTTGCTGTCATGATGCCTTCGATTACCACCACAGATCCCATGGAAGCCCAACTGTATGTACCCCATGGCATAATACTGCCCTCACCGGCCTTCATCTGTGGCGCCGTGCATGTTTCGTGCAGCCACTCGCCTGGATGAGAGCGTATAGGGACCCAGCCACCGATCTGGTGCAGCAAGAAATGCGATTCATTCGACTGGCCGCACGGCTCTATTCATCCACGGTGAAAACTTAGTATGCGGTGCCCACTGCAGTCATAACCGACGATGTCGTTAGGTCAACGCAACAACACGTAGGGGTCGTGTGATGCGAGGCTCCATGTTCAACAATAACCTTTGAACTGGGTGCTCCGAAACACCTGCGCCTGCACTAACATTGTAGTCTGTCGTCAGATCTGCCACAGATCTAGGACTCTTGACATTTTTAAAAATATCGGGCATCCGATATAATGACATTTAAAGGGATATCGTTATTGATCGTCGATATAAGGAGAACAGTATCGATATATAGACGTATCTGCCTGTAAAAGTATCGGCTGTATATTGTAAATATACAGCCGGTTTTAGATCCGAACATTCAGATATTGATTTATTATTAGATATTCTGTATATCAACAAGGTAGCAGCCTACTTATCCCCCCCCCCCCCCCCCCCAGAGCAAGAATTCAAAGGACAACAACGATGCATGTTCACACGTGGCGATAACCATTTGCTAACAATGATAACTGCTGGTAAGTGCCACAATGAAAGATGTCCGATGGGTCTGTCGTTCGGTTTCGTCACATATCGGATTTGTCCAGAACACTTCATGTCTACTTCGCTGGTTTTTTTTTTTCTGCAAACACCAGCGACCTAGCAGTTGTAGTGTCAAAATAGTGTGGTGAAGCTATACGTTGCAGTTTTGTTGCCAGCGCCGATTACGTCAGGATTTCCCTTCACATGTCTCTGCTAACCGAGCGAGGTGGCGCAGTGGTTAGCAAACTGGATTCGCATTCGGGGGGACAGCGGTTCAAACGCACGTCCGGCCGTCCTGATTTACATTTTCCGTGATTTCCCTAAATCGCTTCAGGCAAATGCCGGGATAGTTCCTTCGAAATGGCAACGCCGATTGCCTTTCCCATCCTTTCCTAATCCGATGGGACTGATAACCTCGGTGTTCGGTTCTCTTCCCCAAATCAGCCACCCACCCAAGCGCCTCTGCCTACGACAAAGCCCAATCTTGTCATTAAAGTTTTGTTCACTGTTTCAGCGACTGTTTTTGAAGAATGCCGATGTGGAGAAGTAGCACACTAGTTGCGTTGAAAATTGTTTTCTAACCTAACTGGTGAGTTATTTGCCTCACACACTCAAACAGAATGACTGGACGCGATGAAAGCTCAAAAATTAGTAAGACTCCGCAGTGAAAGTAATGTTGTATTACTATTTCAAAAGAACAGTTTCAAATATTTACCGGAAATTGCGAAAAGAATGTAATATAAAATAAAAATGTCGGCACGAGATATTGCCATTATAGTACCGATATTCTATATATCAATATATCGGTGAGGAAAATATAGCCTATACGTATCGATATTTTTTGGAAAAGACGTAAATATTTTATCAACAGCCCCACACAGATCGCAATCTATCCTGGGTTACACAGTGGGGGATCCTCCACCTCTATGTTTTGTTATGAGACGCTGTCGCCCAATGATTAGATTAGATTAGATTAGATTAGATTAGTTTTTCATTCCATAGATCCGTGCTGAGGAGATCGTCGTGGATGTGGAACATGTCAATTTTTTAAGCTGAAATAACAATACTAATAGTATGAATCGTCAATGGAGTAGAAGGAGTTGGCCACTAATAAGTCTTTCGGGCTCCTTTTAAACTAATCTTTATTTGTAACTAAATATTTTATGTTTGCTGGCAAATTATTGAAGATGAGTGTTCCTGAGTAGTGGACCCCTTTTTGGACTAAAGTAAGTGCTTTTAAGTCCTTGTGCAGATCATTTTTGTTCCTGGTATTGTATGTATGAACTGAGCTGTTTGTTGGAAAAAGAGATATATTATTTAGGACAAATTTCATTAAGGAGTAAATATACTGAAAGGCAGTAGTTAGTATACCCAGTTCCTTGAAGAAGTTTCTACAGGACATCCGTGAATTTACTCCACAAATAATACGTATTACACGCTTTTCGACTCTGAAAACTTTTGTTTGACTTTGAAGAGTTACCCCAAAAATTATACCATATGACATTATGGAATGAAAGTAGGCAAAGTATGGAAGCTTTTTCATTTTTATGTCGCCTATGTCTGCTAACACTCGAATTGCAAATACAGATTTGTTAAGGCGTTTCTGCAGTTCTGTGGTGTGCTCCTCCCAACTGAATTTATTATCAAGTTGTAATCCCAGGAATTGAAGACTGTCAACCCCTTCTATCTGCTCTTCTTCATACTTAATGCATATGCTGGGTGGAAACCTCTTACAGGTTCTGAATTGCATATAGTGAGTGTTTTCGAAGTTTAATGTCAGTGAGTTGGCTTTAAACCATTTATTAATATCCATGAATACATCATTAGCAGCAATACCATACGGCCATCCTTTAACCGCTATCCATAGGTGCTCACGACCGTAGTACACCTTCCGGTGGCCAACTTCGCCGTTTTAGAAAGTCTCGTTTCCAGCGAAATGGCCATAAAATTTGCCATTTCCCAGAACCGATTATATCAGTGGATGTCCGCATTTGCTGCCCGCATCTTTGCTATAAAGACTGTCCATTCGTCTCTCTTCCGCTTACATTCTTTGCTTACTGCGTCACGCGCCCGCAACACCACCAGGTGGTATTCAACATCTGGGCAGTGGTCATTATGTTTCGGCTCATCGGTTTATGACTAAAGGTTGTTTCCAGTATAGTATACTACTTGTCTACGAGCTGCCACTCAAAATTTCGTCATAAAACACCTTTATCACCTACCACTTTGCAGTACATTGTTACTTGATATTTGTACATAGTAGCCACCCTGTTTGCACATTACAAGAGTCAAAGTTTATGCAAGCACTTTTTGATTCAGTCTGCACACACAGAAGTATCCTCGTGCCTTCCACTTGGCAAGTACTCCTCACCAGCGGGTCATTGTACCTGCAGCTACTCCTCTTAGGCCGCTATCGTTATACATTTAGGACACCTAAAGAAGAATGATGAGTGGGGCAAACTCGCCTGACAAAACTCGTTCCAGGATGGCAGCGAGCGTTGTAAGGGAATCGTCTGTTACAAGCGGAGTGACTGGCTACCTGAGGAGTCTGTCAAGCACGACAGGCCGTGGAACCTACTGGCCTCGTTTTTTTTTATTTTTCCCGCTCTCATTCTTTTGTACCGTCGGCCGTTTCCGCCCTGCCGGTCGCGCCCTTCCGGCTGGCCATCCCATCGGTGGCGTCCAGCGAGTTGCCGGAGTAGGAGGAGGGGGGTGGGCGTGGGGGTGGAGAGTGGGCCGCCGCCTCCGGTCTGCTCTCGCTGAATATTTCAGCCCGCCGCTGCGTCCCGCTGTCCCGCACCCCTGGCCACTGCCTACGTAGTTCCTGCACACTCTGGGCTTCTACCGCCGGCTGCCCAACGACGGTTCAGCAGCCAGTTCCAGATTCTCGTATAGCGTACTACGCGTAGAAATTGAACAACAAAAGTGGGCTAACAAATACTGCGAAATTCTTCACCTCAGATTCCATCCACATCCAGAAACGTACCGTGAGGACATGTTGTTCAAATTCCACTGGAATACGTTCATCTACGAGGGTCACTCCAAAAGAAATACACACTATATTTTTTAAAATCCATCTTTTATTCTACACTACTGGCCACGAATATTGCTACACCAAGAAGGAATGCAAATGATAAACGGGTATTCATTGGACAAATATATTATACTAGAACTGACATGTGATTACATTTTCACGCAATTTGGGTGCATAGATCCTGAGAAATCAATACCCAGAACAACCACCTCTGGCCGTAATAACGGCTCGATACGCCTGGGCATTGAATCAAGCAGAGCTTGGATGGCGTGTACAGGTACAGCTGCCCATGCAGCTTCAACGCGATTCCACAGTTCATCAAGAGTAGTGACTGGCATATTGTGACGAGACAGTTGTTCTGCCACCACTGATAAGACGTTTTCAACTGGTGAGGGATCTGGAGAATGTGCTGGCCAGGCCAGCAGTCGAACATTTTCTGTATGCAGAAAGGCCCGTACAGGACCTGCAACATGCGGTCGTGCATTATCCTGCTGAAATGTAGGGTTTCCCAGGGATCGAATGAAGGGTAGAGGCACGGGTCGTAACACACTTGAAATGTAACGTCCACTGTTCAAAGTGCCGCCAATGCGAACAAGAGGTGACCGAGACGTGTAACCAATGGCACCCCATACCATCACGCCGGGTGATACGCCAGTATGGCGATGACCAATACACGCTTCCAATGTGCTTTCACCGCGATGTCGCCAAACACGGATGCGACCATCATGATGCTGTAAACAGAACCTGGACTCATCCGAAAGAATGACGTTTTGCCATTCGCGCACCCAGATTCATCGTTGAGTACACCATCGCAGGCGCTCCTGTCTGTGATGCAGCGTCAAGGGTAACCGCAGCCATGATCTCAGAGCCGATACTCCATGCTGCTGCAAACGTCGTCGAACTGTTCGTGCAGATGGTTGTGGTCTTGCAAACGTCCCCATCTGTTGACTCAGGGATCGAGACGTGGTTGCACGATCCGTTACAGCCATGCGGATAAGATGCCTGTCATCTCGACTGCTAGTGATACGAGGCCGTTGGTGTCCAGCACTTTCCTCATGTCAGCACGTTGTAGGTGTCGCCACCGGCGCCAGCCTTGTGTGAATGCTCTGAAAAGCTAATCATTTGCATATTACAGCATCTTTTTCCTGTCGGTTAAATTTCGCATCTGTAGCACGTCATCTTCGTGGTGTAGAAATTTTAATGGCCAGTAGTGTAATAGAAACTGTCCAGTGATGTTTTGTGTAGTCCTGTCGGGTGCGCAGACATATGCGAGGCCTTGCGTTGTGATGGTTCGTCGATGGTGTCGAATGAGGGTCTCCGCACGATCCAGAATTGCATCAGTCACAGCTGGGTGCGGCCGGACGGCGCGAGGGAGATGGGACAGGCTTGCGCGACTTTGTTGAGATGATGACTTACTCGTCGCTCAGCGACACGCAGTGCTTTTGTTCATCGCCAGGTCTGACATCCTATCAATATATGCGATGCTGTTATTTTCTGTCAAAAGGAACTCAGTGACAGGTACGCACCTCCGCTAAAGACACCATTTTGAACGCTACGTAAAGCGCGGCCGCTTGTCTGTACTTCATGAACCAATAGGAGCTGAAGCGGGAATATTCCACCATGTCCCACAGGAAGTTCTGCATTTTTTCAACCAAAAGTGGCCCAGAAAAGGAAGCGTTGAATTACTAACGGAACGCCCCTTGTAGGTTAACAAAAGGAATTTTATATCTTGCTTACGTCATTTTTTTGCACCTGCGGGTATGCCTTTATATTCACGAAACTGGTTGTGAACCAGTAGGTGAACAGTAAATCTGCTCACGGCAGCTATTCCGGTTATTTACAATGATCAGTCAGAACATTATGATCACCTGCGTAATAGCCGGTACTTCCACCTTTGGCACGGATAACAGCGACAACACGTCGTGTGATAGAAGCAATGAGGCCTTGGTAGGTTGCTGGAGGTGGGTATCACCACATTTTCACACACAAGTCGTCTAAATACAAGGTCTGACACTACGTTCAATCACATCCCAGATGTGTCCCGATTTGGCGAGTTGGGGGGCGGGGGGGGGGGGGGGGGAGGGGGCGGCGGGGGGGGGGGGGCAGCGCATCAATCGGAACTCGCCACAGTGTTCTTCGAACCATTCCATCACACTTTCTGACCTTGTGACATGGCGCGTTATCCTGTTGAAAAATACCACTGCCATCGGGAAACATGATCGTCACGAAAAGGTATACGTGGTCTGCAAACAGTGAACGGTACTCCTTGGCCGTCATGGTGGTTTGCAAGATCTCCAGTGGACCCATGGATGCCCACGTGAATGTTTCCCATAACATAATGAAGCCGCCGCCAGCTTCTTTCTCCTGCGTTTCAGATGTCAAGAAGCTGTTCCCACGAAACACGACGGATTGGCGCTCTCCCATCGGCAGAATGAAGAAGGTATCGGGATTCATCAGACCATACAACGCCCTGCCATTGCGCCAACGTCCAGTGCCGATGGTCACGTACCCAATCAGTCGTAGTTGCGATTACGTGGTGTTGACATTTTCACACGCATGGCTCGTCTGCTGCGGAGGGGTATCCTGTGTGTTCAGACACACTTGTACACCGTCCAGCATTAAAGTCTAATGCTAGTTCCGCCACAGTTCGGCGCCCGTCCCTTTCTACCAGTCTGCCCAGCCTACGAAGTGCGACATCGCCCAACCACACGACGTCTGGACGTGGTTTCTTCTTGATTTCGCCACGTCTTGAGGACACCCACGACAGCACTCGTCGAACACCCGACAAGTGGTGCAGTTTCCGAAATGCTCGTGCCGAGCCTCCGGGCCATTACAATGTGCCCTCGGTCAGACAGACAGATGAGGCAGTTTCACCATTCTACGCAAGGACACCACCCTCGCTGATATTACGAGGGTGAGTCATATTTTTTTATTTTTTATTTTTTTTTTTTTTGGGCATCAGTCTACTGACTGGTTTGATGCGGCCCGCCACGAATTCCTTTCCTGTTCTAACCTCTTCATCTCAGAGTAGCACTTGCAACCTACGTCCTCAATTATTTGCTTCACGTATTCCAATCTCTGTCTTCCTCTACAGTTTTTGCCCTCTACAGCTCTCTCTAGTACCATGGAAGTCATTCCCTCATGTCTTAGCAGATGTCCTATCACCCTGTACCTTCTCCTTATCAGTGTTTTCCACATATTCCTTTCCTCTCCGATTCTGCGTCGAACCTCCTCATTCCTTACCTTATCAGTCTACCTAATTTTCAACATTCGTCTATAGCACCACATCTCAAATGCTTCGATTCTCTTCTGTTCCGGTTTTCCCACAGTCCATGTTTCACTACCATACACTGCTGTACTCCAGACGTACATCCTCAGAAATTTCTTCCTCAAATTAAGGCCGGTATTTGATATTAGTAGACTTCTCTTGGCCAGAAATGCATTTTGTGCCATAGCGAGTCTGCTTTTGATGTCCTCCTTGCTCCGTCCGTCATTGGTTATTTTACTGCCTAGGTAGCAGACTTCCTTAACTTCATTGACTTCGTGACCATCAATCCTGATGTTAAGTTTCTCGCTGTTCTCATTTCTATTACTTCTCATTACCTTCGTCTTTCTCCGATTTACTCTCAAACCATACTGTTTACTCATTAGACTGTTCATTCCGTTCAGCAGATCATTTAATTCTTCTTCACTTTCACTCAGGATAGCAATGTCATCAGCGAATCGTTTCATTGATATCCTTTCACCTTGTATTTTAATTCCACTCCTGAACCTTTCTTTTATTTCCATCATTGCTTCCTCGATGTACAGATTGAAGAGTAGAGGCGAAAGGCTACAGCCTTGTCTTACACCCTTCTTAATACGAGCACTTCGTTCTTGATCGTCCACTCTTATTATTCCCTCTTGGTTGTTGTACATATTGTATATGACCCGTCTCTCCCTATAGCTTACCCCTACTTTTTTCAGAATCTCGAACAGCTTGCACCATTTTATATTATCGGACGCTTTTTCCAGGTCGACAAATCCTATGAAAGTGTCTTGATTTTTCTTTAGCCTTGCTTCCCTTATTAGCCGTAACGTCAGAATTGCCTCTCTTGTCCCTTTACTTTTCCTAAAGCCAAACTGATCGTCACCTAGCGCATTCTCAACTTTCTTTTCCATTCTTCTGTATATTATTATTGTAAGCAGCTTCGATGCATGAGCTGTTAAGCTGATTGTGCGATAATTCTCGCACTTGTCAGCTCTTGCCGTCTTCGGAATTGTGTGGATGATGCTTTTCCGAAAGTCAGATGGTATGTCGCCAGACTCATATATTCTACACACCAACGTGAATAGTCGTTTTGTTGCCACTTCCCCCAATGATTTTAGAAATTCTGATGGAATGTTATCCATCCCTTCTGCCTTATTTGACCGTAAGTCCTCCAAAGCCCTTTTAAATTCCGATTCCAATACTGGATCCCCTATCTCTTCTAAATCGACTCCTGTTTCTTCTTCTATCACATCCGACAAATCTTCGCCCTCATAGAGGCTTTCAATGTATTCTTTCCACCTATCTGCTCTCTCCTCTGCATTTAACAGTGGAATTCCCGTTGCACTCTTAATGTTACCACCGTTGCTTTTCATGTCACCAAAGGTTGTTTTGACTTTCCTGTATGCTGAGTCTGTCCTTCCGACTTTTTCGATTTCACATTTTTCCTGCAGCCATTTCATCGTAGCTTCCCTGCACTTCCTATTTATTTCATTCCTCAGCGACTTGTATTTCTGTATTCCTGATTTTCCCAGAACATGTTTGTACTTCCTCCTTTCATCAATCAACTGAAGTATTTCTTCTGTTACCCATGGTTTCTTCGCAGCTACCTTCTTTGTACCTATGTTTTCCTTCCCAACTTCTGTGATGGCCCTTTTTAGAGATGTCCATTCCTCTTCAACTGTACTGCCTACTGCGCTATTCCTTATTGCGGTATCTATAGCGTTAGAGAACTTCAAACGTATCTCGTCATTCCTTAGTACTTCCGTATCCCACTTCTTTGCATATTGATTCTTCCTGACTAATGTCTTGAACTTCAGCCTACTCTTCATCACTACTATATTGTGATCTGAGTTTATATCTGCTCCTGGGTACGCCTTACAATCCAGTATCTGGTTTCGGAATCTCTGTCTGACCATGATGTAATCTAATTGAAATCTTCCCGTATCTCCCGGCCTTTTCCAAGTATACCTCCTCCTCTTGTGATTCTTGAACAGGGCATTCGCTATTAATAGCTGAAACTTGTTACAGAACTCAATTAGTCTTTCTCCTTTTTTATTCCTTGTCCCAAGCACATATTCTCCTGTAACCTTTTCTTCTACTCCTTCCCCTACAACTGCATTCCAGTCGCCCATGACTATTAGATTTTCGTACCCCTTTTCATACTGCATTACCCTTTCAATATCCTCATACACTTTCTCTATCTGTTCAGCTTGCGACGTCGGCATGTATACCTGAACTGTCGTTGTCGGTGTTGGTCTGCTGTCGATTGTGATTAGAACAACCCGGTCACTGAACTGTTCACAGTAACACACCCTCTGCCCTACCTTCCTATTCATTACGAATCCTACACCTGTTATACCATTTTCTGCTGCTGTTGATATTACCCGATACTCATCTGACCAGAAATCCTTGTCTTCCTTCCACTTCACTTCACTGACCCCTAGATTGAGCCTTTTCATTTCCCTTTTCAGATTTTCTAGTTGTCTTACCACGTTCAAGCTTCTGACATTCCACGCCCCGACTCGTAGAACGTTATCCTTTCGTTGATTCTTCCATCTTTTTCTCATGGTAACCTCCCCCTTGGCAGTCCCCTCCCGGAGATCCGAATGGGGGACTATTCCGGAATCTTTTGCCAATGGAGAGATCATCATGACACTTCTTCAATTACAGGCCACATGTCCTGTGGATACACGTTACGTGTCTTTAATGCAGGGGTTTCCATTGCCTTCTGCATCCTCATGTCGTTGATCATTGCTGATTCTTCCGCCTTTAGGGGCAATTTCCCACCCCTAGAACAAGAGAGTGCCCTGAACCTGTATCACTTTTAAATATAATCTCCCCTGCGCTCAATGCAAGGCCTCCAGCGCTTACAAAGAGCATAAATTCCTTTAGAAAGAAATTCTTTTGGTAGTCCGCGCTGCTACTCATGCACTGCGTGGCGTATCTCTTCATCAGAACGGAACTTCTTTCCTCCCATTGCGTCTGTGAGTGGTCCAGACATATGGAAGTCATTTGGGGCAAGGTCTGGTAGGTATGGTGGATGAGGAAGACACTCAAAATGCACGTCTGTGATTGTTGCAACTGTTGTACGGGCCTTGCATTGTCATGTTGCTAAAGGACACCTGCTGACAGCAATCCATGTCGCTTTGATTTCATTGCAGACCGCAGATGATTTTTTAGGAGATCTGTGTATGGTGCACTGGTGACAGTGGTTCCTCTAGGCATGTAATGCTCCAAAATGACGCCTTTTTCGTCCCAAAGGAGAGTCAGCACAACCTTCCCTGCTGATGGTTCTGTTCGAAACTTCTTTGTTTTTGGTGATGAGGAATGGCGCATTCCTTGCTCGCTCTCTTCGTTTCCGGTTGGTGGAAATGAACCCAGGTTTCGTCCCCAGTATCAATTCTTGCAAAGAAGCCATCACCTTCTCGTTCAAAGCGCCGAAGAAGTTCTTCACAAGCATCAACACGTCGTTCTCTCATTTCAGGAATCAGCTGCCGTGGCACCCATCTTGCAGACACTTTGAGAAACTGGAGCACATCTTGCACAATGTGGTGTGCTGACCCATGACTAATCTGTAAACATGCTGCAGTGTCATTCAGTGTTACTCGGCAGTTTTCCTTCACTATGGCTTCAACTGCTGCAATGTTCTGTGGAGTCACAACTGGTTGTGCCTGACGTGGACGAGGAGCATCTTCCACTGAAGTCACACCATTTGCGAACTTCCTACTCCATTCGTAGACTTGCAGCTGTGACAAACATGCATCAGCGTACTGAACCTTCATTCGTCTATAAATTTAAATAGGTTCACACCTTCGCAAAAACCGAATAACAGAACACGGTTCTTCCTTGGTGCAAGTCTGCCTAGCAGTCATACCTCGCCAGGTGACGCTGCTATCGCCTGGACAGGTTTATATCGATAGCAGACCGGTGGTCATAATGTTCTGGCTGATCAGTGCATTTATTCCCATAGTTTTATACAACTGTGGCTAATCCATTCACCTAGTAATCTATACTTGTCTACCAGCCACAATGTTTCTTTACAATGTCTTTGTGGTACTTGCGTGAGATGTACGTGGGTGGCACAGAATCGTTTTGCAGTCTCGAAGATGCCGGTTCTCTATACTTTCTCAATAATGTTTCGTGAAAAAAAATCGTCTTCTTCCCTCTAACGACATTTATTTGATTTCGCGGAGCATTTTGGACTCGCGCGTTATTCGCACATTGCGGTAACAAATGTAGCAGATCACCCGTGAAGTATTTCAGTGTCTTCCATTAGTCCAACTTGGTGGGAATGTCAAGCACTTGAGCGCTTCTCAGGATTGGGTCGCACTATTGTTCTATACGCGGTCTCCTTGACAGATGAGCTGCTTTCCTAAAACTTTCCCAATAAGTCGTAATCGTCCAATACCTCCCCTCACTAGCATTCTTATGGGTTCGTTGCTCTTTATCTCAGTTTGCAACTTGACTGTGGCAAGCAACGCATCACTTACGCTGCATTCGAACGTTATGTGGTTGTTTCCACCTAATCATTTGCAACAACTTACATTTTTCGACATATGCTACAAGCTACAATTCATCTCGTCAAATGAAAGTTCTGTCTAACTCATCATGTACCCTCCTCGACGGCACATCCCCAAACGCTAAAGCAGCATCAACAAAAAGTCGCAGATTCCTGTTCACCCCATCCGACAGATTATATATATATATATATATATATATATATATATATATATATATATATAGAGAGAGAGAGAGAGAGAGAGAGAGCAAGAGCGGTTCTATCGCACGTCCTTGGGGCACTACAGAAGATAACTTTGCCTCTGAAGAATATTCGCCGTCCATGACAGCGTACTGCGTTCAATTACTTAAACATTTTCGATCCGCTCACTTATCTGAGAACCTGTTCCGTACGCTCGGCCCTTCGTTGACAATGTGAAGTGTGACACTGTGTCAAACGGTTTCTGGAAATTTAGGAATCCGGAATTTTCCTGTTGGCCTACATCCATGGTTCACAAGATATTCCGCGAGAGAAGAGATAGTACAGTTTCGAGCAGTCGAACCTTCCAGTCAATTACATACGCCTAATTGCATCCTTTCTAGTCAACCATCGATCACATGTACGGAAGAAAAACCCCTACTCCCGTATTTTCCATCTTACCGTAGGTTTGGCTCAAGAATCCGTCCTATCGCCGCTCCTTTATCTCCTATACACTGCGCAAGTTTGCAGGAGTCCCCTCCTGTGTACTCTCTTCAATATGCTGACTACGTTGTTGTCTGTGCACTTCACTCGACGCAAAGATATCTCCAAATTCACCTCACTTACGTTCACCCCTACTATAACTGTTTCTACCCCTCCACTGTTTCAAAACTATTTTAGGTGAATGCTTTTAAACCTATAGGTGAAGACATAACAATCTACCGAATAATAGATTACTAGAATGGGTTAGTTACCTATATGAAAACCGATACTTTAAAGTAATCGAAAAAGTCAATTAATCCATTCTTACTCATAACGAACCTATCCAAGCCGACCGACTACCTATGCTTCCTGGCGCTCTCCAAGGTAGTGTTATAGGCCCTTTGCTGTAACTTTATCTCGTATATAAACGATTTGGGAGCCGACCTGAGCAGCCGTCTAAGGTTGTTTGCAGATGACGCTGTCGTTTATCGACTAGTGAAGTCATCAGAAGATCGAAACAAATTGCAAAGCGATTTAGAAAAGATACATGTATGTTGCGAAAATTGGCTCAAGTGGTTCAAATGGCTCTGAGTACTATGAGACTTAACATCTGAGGTCATCAATCCACTAGAACTTAGATTTACTTAAACCTAACTTACCTACGAACATCACACACATCCATGCCAGAGGCAGGATTCGAACCTGCGACCGTCGCGGTCGCGTGGTCCGAGACTGAAGCGCCTAGAACCGCTCGGCCACAGCGGCCGGCGCGAAAATTGACAGTTGACCCTAAATAAATGAGATTGCTGTAATAGAGAATTGCGAAGATGGTTCGATGAACCTTCTGCCATGCAGTTAAATGTGATTTGCAGAGTATCCATGTAGATGCAGACATGTAGATGTATGCTCGCGGCGCTAAGCACAGGACTAACAAACTCGTTGTTAAGACCAGAGATGCAGTTGTACTTTGTTCTCACAATTCGACAACGCTATTGCCCTCTATGCTCGAATGTATACATCGATATTTGGACGCCTTTTTCATCTTTTGCTACAATTTTAAATCCTGCTCCTGAACCTAGGATTTAAAACGAAAAAAGGACGTATCGAACTGGGCAGTTAAGCATTTTGTCCTAATAAATCGTATGAATTTGTATATGAGTAAATGAGACAATTTTACTTTAATGAAATTTCTTATAAATTTACGACAAAGACTGTTTTATTAACTAGTTGTTTCTAATTTAATATAAATCTCCTTAAGAGAAACAGAATGCTAACTAGAGAAAATAGCTCGAAGTATTAAAATAATCTGACTTATTTTACTCTTTCCGACAACTTTAGGCGTACACTGGTACCGAATCGAATTTCATTGTAATTGCGAAGTTCTTTTGGGATTACGGGCTGCGTTTGAAAGAGACGTCAGAGGCTTTTATCGAATTCGAAATTAGCGGCTGTTGTGGCAGCGTGCCTCACAAAGGATGTCTTACTGATCGCGTTACGGTTGCCTCGCCGCTGAGCAGTGCCGGGAAGCTACTTCAGTTTACCGGCGATCGACTGGCAGCTCTGACCGCCTCCGCCTTTCTCATTCACGCAACGGAAATTGCCTGGCTCTCTCGCTGAGATTTATAATTATCGAAGCAGCTGTGAATTCTTCTCTCCTCTCTGTGTATTGTGTTTTGGTTTATCTACGGTTATTGAAGGGATTTCTATCTGTCTCTGAAAAACGATCAGGACTGGTAGATTACTTCGTGCACCAGGACTGCAGACATGTACCTCCAACAAAACTTAAATTTGATCAAGCAACTTTATTTTCTCTAGTTAATAATTAATACTTTAGCAGTAACTCATAGTTAGTTATTACGAAACGGTTAAGAGAATCACCCAGGCCCTGGTTACAGGTTGCCTATCTAATGACTTCCGGGGGCAACAAAAATTATTTTCGGTATTTCATATAATTATTGGTCGAATTTAAAAATTTAAATACGAGGAATACTCAATAAATAATGCTACATACTATTATCCGATCACAAATTAATGAAATGCAAAAATGTTTATCACTTGGTATATTTTCGCAGTTTCTGCAGCAAAACTTCAGCGTCGGACATGACAGTTTAGCTTGTTATTTCTTTACAGCTAACTCTATTCGCAACAATTTTGCATACAGTATCCACATATACCTACAAAATTACACTCATGCTTATAAATTAAAAATAATTGCAGAATGTGGTGCTACACAATGTGGCACTACACAAATCTGGAGCTAATAGCATAGGCACATAGGGAACACACATGACACAGATCTGTAAGTCAACGCTATTGGTGTTAAGTTGAGAATACCGTCCCGAAACACACGTGCTACAAAACGCCACTGTTTTCTGCGCATGTACCTCGACATCAATATCGGATATGATCACCATGCACACGTACACAGGCCGCACAACGGGCTGGCATACTCTGGATCAGGTGGTCGAGCAGCTGCTGGGGTATAGCCTCCCATTCTTGCACCAGTGCTGTGTTTAGCTCCTGACGTGTCGTAGGGGTTTGAACACGTGCAGCGATACGTCGATCGAGAGCATCCCAGGCGTGTTCGATGCGTTTTAGGTCTGGAGAACAGGCAGGCCACTCCATTCGCCTGATATCTTTCGTTCCAAGGTACTCCTGCACGATGACAGCTGGGTGGGGCCGTGCGTTATCATCCGGCAGGAGAAAGGTGGGACCCCTGCACCCCTGAAAATGCGGAAATACTGGTGCAAAATGACGTCCCGATACATCTGACCTATTACAGTTCCTCTGTCAAAGACATGCAGGAGTGTACGTGCACCAATCATAATGGCACCCCACAGCATCAAACCACGATCTCCATACAGGTCCCTTTCAAGGACATTAAGATTTTGGTATCTGGTTCCTGGTTCACGCCAGATGAAAACCCGGCGAAAATCACTGTTCAGACTATACGTGGACTCGTCCGTGAACATAACCTGGGACCAATGTTCCACTGACCATGTACCGTGTTCTTGACACCAGGCTTTACGGGCTGTCCTCTGACCAGGGGTCAGCGGAATTCACCTTTCAGGTCTCCGGGCGAATAAACCGTGTCTGTAGACTGCGTGTCTAGAGACAACTGTTCCAGTGGCTGCGGTAAGGTCCCGAGAAAGGTTACCTGCATTACTCCGCGGCCGCCTGCGGGCACTGATGGTGAGATATCGGTCTTCTTGTGGTGTTGTACACTGTGGACGTCCCGTACTGTAGCGCCTGGAATCGTTGCCATAATCTTGAGATCACACTTTGTGGCACACAGAGGGCCCGTGCTACGACCTGCTGTGTTTGACCAGCCTCCAGTGACCCTAGTATTCTGCCCCTCATAACGTCATCAATACGTGTTCTGTGAGCCATTTTCAACACACAGTCGCCATTAGCAGGTCTGAAAATGTCTGCACACTTACTCGCTGCACCGTACTCTGACATGCACCAACACACCTCTGTGTATGTGGACTTTTGCCAGCGCCACCGTGCGACGACCGCAGGTGACATCCACCACATGTTCATGCGCCGAGGTGATTTAAACCCGCAAACCGCCCACCAGAGCGTTATTTCACGATTTATCGGCATTATCCTTAATTTAGGAGCATGAGTGTTGTGGTGTCACCGCCAGACACCACACTTGCTAGGTGGTAGCTTTAAATCGGCCGCGGTCCATTAGTACATGTCGGACCCGCGTGTCGCCACTTTCAGTGATCGCAGACCGAGCGCCACCACACGGCAGGTCTAGAGAGACGTACTAGCACTCGCTCCAGTTGTACGGACGACGTAGCTAGCGATGCACACTGACGAAGCCTCGCTCATTTGCGGAGCAGATAGTTAGAATAGCCTTCAGCTAAGTCAATGGATACGACCTAGCAAGGCGCCATTATCCTTACATAGTTTGTATCTAAAGAGTCTCACTTGTATCATCAAGAGCGATGTACCAAGGATGGATTAAAGTTAAGTATTCCAGAAACTACGTACTTTTCTTTATAGCGTTCATTACGTATCCTGTTACAGACCTATCTCTTGCCTGTCTCGCTACGCCACAACAAGTGTATATCATTGTACGACACATAGTTCAGGAGATACATGTTATAAAAATTGAGATGTGTGAAAAAATATCTTTCTTAAAAGGAAAAACTCAAATTACTCTGACTATAGTCGTCCAGTTTTTCTATCCCACCTGAGCTTCATGATTATGCATGAAATGTCTTTTACGTCCCTTCACAGTCTCCGGGTCTAGTTTGTTTACTGCATGATCTCTGATCCTCTCCTACGACAGATCCTTTATCAGTATCATTTTCCTTTCTGAGTTATTTGTTGGATGTATTACAAAGTGTGTCAGCCCGTACAGTTTTATCCTCTGCAGCTTCTTCAACTACCATAGCTCCACCCCGGCCGGCGATTTCCTGTGTTAAAGAAGTTTCTGCAATGCGTTGTGTAACAATAGATACAGACCTGTAAGCACACTGACGTAGTAGCACTTCCCGTATTATTATTTGCAATTCCTTATAATTTTGTCAGTTTCCTCTCAGTATTCCAAAGACTCACTTAAGCAATAGACCGAACAGTCAGCACACAAACTACTGCTGTGTACCGAGTATGCGAGTAATTGGGATCGCGCGCGCCGGCTCTTGTAGCTGCTATTGTCTCTCGTATGGTATCTACATCTACATCTACGTCCATACTCCGCAAGCCACCTGACGGTGTGTGGCGGAGGGTACCTTCAGTACCTCTATCGGTTCTCCCTTCTATTCCAGTCTCGTATTGTTCGTGGAAAGAAGGACTGTCGGTATGCCTCTGTGTGGGCTCTAATCTCTCTGGTTTTATCCTCATGGTCTCTTCGCGAGATATACGTAGGAGGGAGCAATATACTGCTTGACTCTTCGGTGAAGGTATGTTCTCGAAACTTCAATAAAAGCCCGTACCGAGCTACTGAGCGTCTCTCCTGCAGAGTCTTCCACTGGAGTTTATCTATCATCTCCGTAACGCTTTCGCGATTACTAAATGATCCTGTAACGAAGCGCGCTGCTCTCCGTTGGATCTTCTCTATCTCTTCTATCAACCTTATCTGGTACGGATCCCACACTGCTGAGCAGTATTCAAGCAGTGGGCGAACAAGCGTACTGTAACCTACTTCCTTTGTTTTCGGATTGCATTTCCTTAGGATTCTTCCAATGAATCTCAGTCTGGCATCTGCTTTACCGACGATCAACATTATATGATCATTCCATTTTAAATCACTCCTAATGCGTACTCCCAGATAATTTATGGTATTAACTGCTTCCAGTTGCTGACCTGCTATTTTGTAGCTAAATGATAAAGGATCTATCTTTCTGTATATTCGCAGCACATTACACTTGTCTACATTGAGATTCAATTGCCATTCCCTGCACCATGCGTCAATTCGCTGCAGATCCTCCTGCATTTCAATACAATTTTCCATTGTTACAACCTCTCGGTACACCACAGCATCATCTGCAAAAAGCCTCAGTGAACTTCCGATGTCATCCACCAGGTCATTTATGTATATTGTGAATAGCAACGGTCCTATGACACTCCCCTGCGGCACACCTGAAATCACTCTTACTTCGGAAGACTTCTCTCCATTGAGAATAACATGCTGCGTCCTGTTATCTAGGAACTCCTCAATCCAATCACACAATTGGTCTGATAGTCCATATGCTCTTACTTTGTTCATTAAACGACTGTGGGGAACTGTATCGAACGCCTTGCGGAAGTCAAGAAACACGGCATCTACCTGTGAACCCGTGTCTATGGCCCTCTGAGTCTCGTGGACGAATAGCGCGAGCTGGGTTTCACATGACCGTCTTTTTCGAAACCCATGCTGATTCCTACAGAGTAGATTTCTAGTCTCCAGAAAAGTCATTATACTCGAACACAATACGTGTTCCAAAATTCTGCAACTGATCGACGTTAGAGATATAGGTCTATAGTTCTGCACATCTGTTCGACGTCCCTTCTTGAAAACGGGGATGACCTGTGCCCTTTTCCAATCCTTTGGAACGCTACGCTCTTCTAGAGACCTACGGTACACCGCTGCAAGAAGGGGGGCAAGTTCCTTCGCGTACTCTGTGTAAAATTGAACTGGTATCCCATCAGGTCCAGAGGCCTTTCCTCTTTTGAGCGATTTTAATTGTTTCTCTATCCCTCTGTCGTCTATTTCGATATCTACCATTTTGTCATCTGTGCGACAATCTAGAGAAGGAACTACAGTGCAATCTTCCTCTGTGAAACAACTTTGGAAAAAGACATTTAGTATTTCGGCCTTTAGCCTGTCATCCTCTGTTTCAGTATCATTTTGGTCACAGAGTGTCTGGACATTTTGTTTTGATCCACCTACCGCTTTGACATAAGACCAAAATTTCTTAGGATTTTCTGCCAAGTCAGTACATAGAACTTTACTTCCGAATTCATTGAACGCCTCTCGCATAGCCCTCCTCACACTACATTTCGCTTCGCGTAATTTTTGTTTGTCTGCAAGGCTTTGGCTATGTTTATGTTTGCTGTGAAGTTCCCTTTGCTTCCGCAGCAGTTTTCTAACTCGGTTGTTGTACCACGGTGGCTCTTTCCCATCTCTTACGATCTTGCTTGGCACATACTCATCTAACGCATAATGTACGACGGTTTTGAACTTCGTCCACTGATCCTCAACACTATCTGTACTTGAGACAAAACTTTTGTGTTGAGCCAACAGGTACTCTGAAATCTGCTTTTTGTCACTTTTTCTAAACAGAAAAATCTTCCTACCCTTTTTAATATTCCTATTTACGGCTGAAATCATCGATGCCGTAACCGCTTTATGATCGCTGATTCCCTGTTCTGCGTTAACTTTTTCAAATAGTTCGGGTCTGTTTGTCACCAGAAGGTCTAATATGTTATCCCCACGAGTCGGTTCTTAACAACGTCCGCACCTGCGACCGCGCGCTACTGACAGGATGTAAGTCACCTTGACCAATAGCAACACAGCAGCCACAACGGTCCACGCACTGATAATGTTACTGTGTAGAGAGAGAGCGCGAGAGAGGGAAATCCACTCCGCCTAATGGTCGGTGCTCTTCAACTCGCGGAAAAGAAAACGCGCCTTGACCATCTGAAGGAGGGACCGAACTCCGCCCCACCCCCCCCTCACCCTTCGGGCCCTTAAAAGAGAGAGCGGCTGGCCGAAGGCGACAGCAAAACCCACTAGCTCGGCGACCAGTACGGAATGTTTTAGCAATGGAAACATCATCAACTTTTCCAACTACAGGACATATTTCCTGTCGACACACACCAATTGTCTTTAATGCAGTGGTGTCCATTGCCTTCTGCCTCCTAATGCCACTGACCATTGCAGATTTTCTGCCTTTCCCAGGCAGTTTTCCAGTCCCTAGGTTAAGAGAGTGCCCTCAGCCCCTTTCAGCTCCTCCGCTCTCTTCGACAAGGTCGTTGGCAGAACCAAGCTGACTCCTCATGGTGGAAGTTTTCGGCCGCCATTGGTGACGATTTTTATTCAGACTTTCAGCAGTGACTGGTATCAAACCCAAAACATAGGACGTTCTGATTGTTCGTCGAAGACGCTTTGGCTACACCACGTTGTCCTCCGAGCAAGGAGGTCATAAAAAGCGTACTAGCACGGGAAAAGAAGGCATTCCTGGCCAGAATAAGTCTACTACTAATAAGCCTTGACCTTAATGTGAAAAAGAAATTTCTGGGGACGTACGTCTGGAGCACAGCATTGTATGGTAGCGAATCATGGACTGTGGGAAGCCGCGCTGGATTAACCGAGCGGTCTAAGACGCTGCAGTCGTGGACTGTGCGGCTGGTCCCGGGGGAGGTTCGAGTCCTCCCTCGGGCATGGGTGTGTGTGTTTGTCCTTAGGATAATTTAGGTTAAGTAGTATGTAAGCTTAGGGACTGATGACCTTAGCAGTTAAATCCCATAAGATTTCACACATTTGAACATTTTTTTCTCTTTTTTGACTGTGGGAAAGCAGGAAAAGAAGCGAATCGATTGAGAGCGGGTGCTATAAGACGATAAATAAAAAATTTAATAAACGATGCTGAGAATTGGGTGAACCGATAAAATAATAAATGAGGAGGTTATTCGCAAAATAGGTGAAACCATTGACAAGAAGAAGCGGCAGGATGATAGGACATGTGTTAAGACATCAGGAAATACTTTCCATGGTACTAGATCAGTATCGCAACCTTTCTTAGAACACTACCCCTGAATGCAATCAGATATTATCGAGTAACCCCCATATACACCACTCACACGCCTCAACTACTTCCCCCTCTGCCCCCCCTCCCACATCTTAACGCCTAGCTATGCTTTAGAATGAGAAAGAATTTTCCTTGAAAATCTTTATTTTTAAAATGATGAAACATAAATGACAGTTTGCGCGCGCGCGAGTGTGTGTGTGTGTGTGTGTGTGTGTGTGTGTGTGTGCGCGCGCGCGTGCGTGTGCATGTATGTGTGCTATAATGAATGATGAGGCAATTTCCGGTGAACAGCGAGCGCTACCTACAACTCACTCACGAAAGCTAATGATCCACAGTAGTGGTTGACACTTGTCACAAACCGTGTTTTCTCTGCACTATCCCTCCCCCTAGCGGCATTTGCTTCATCCACGCCACGTATACCCATTTAAAACTCACCTAGTTAAAAATGTGTGCACTATGGTTACTGTTTGTAAATCACTTGACTGCTGGACTCCTTACTTCTGAAATGGCAGACACTGCAAGACTTCAAGCTGTTAACGTTTTGTGCCTGACCACTTTAAGAACATCAATAATAATAATAATAATAATAGTAATAATTCTGTATACAGCACTATAGTGTTGTGTTGCCAATTAGTTCACATACCTGTTTCAAAATAAGTAAAGAAGCAATTTCTGGCGTAATGCAGGAACCATCTGCAAGTTCCAGAAGACTGATGAGATATTTAGCTTTTGTAACGTATGTCTTACTTTTACTTTCATTGGTGTGCAGTTCAAATCACAAAGTATGTGTGTAATCGATGGTCTATGCGAGTTGCCTGTGACCTCTAGCGCATGGTGTCATGCGTTAATGCTAACAAAAAGTAATTATTGATAATTTATATAATCATTATTAAAGTCTCACAAAATTGTGATAATAGTAACGATGTTTTAAAAGTAAATTAGTTTCATAACGGAAACACAATTACACCCTTTTGCTTTTAACCCCTAGAAAATCTCATTTCATCCCTCAAGCGGTAATTACCCCCAGGGTGGGAACCACTTGTACTAGACGGACCTACAGAGGGTAAAAACGTAGGGAAAGACAGAGACTGGCATCACATCTCAAATGCTTCTATTTTCTTCTGTTCCGGTTTTCCCACACTCCGTGTTTCTCTGCCAAACGTACATTCTCAGATATTTCTTCCTCAGGTTGACGCCTATATTTGATACTAGTAGACTTCTCTCGCCCAGGAATCCCTTTTTGCCAGTACTGGTCTGCTTTTTATGTCCCTCTTCCTCCGTCCATCATGGGTTATCTTGCTACCTAGGTAGCAAAATTCCTTAACTTCGTCTAGTTCGTGATCAACAATCCTGGTATTAAGTTTGTCATTTCTCATTTCCTCTACTTCTCGTTACTTTCATCTTTCTTCGATTTACCCTCAATCCATATTCTGTTCTCCTTAGACTGTCAATTCCATTCAACAGATCCGGTAATTCTTCTTCCTTTCACTAAGGATAACAATTTCATCAACTAATCTTAATAGCAATATCCTTTCACTTTGAATTTTAATCCCGCTCTGAAACTCTATTGCTTCTTCGTAGTGCAGATTGAACAACAGGGGTGAAAGCCTATGCCGCTGTCCTATACCTTTTATAATTCGTGCACCTTGGTATTCCACTCTTATTGTTCCCTCTTGGTTCTAGTACGCGTCTTTCTCTAAAACTTATCCTCTATTTTTCTAAGAATTTCGAACATTTGGCACCACTTGACATTGTCGAACGCTTTTTCACAAGTCCTATGAATGTGTCTTGATTTTTCTTTAGTCTTGCTTCGATTATTAACCACAGTGTTAGAACGCTCTCTGCTGCCTTTACCTTCCCTAAATACAAACTGATAGTCATGTAACAGATCGTAAATTTTTATTTTCCATTCTTCTGTGTATTATTCTCGTCACCAACTTGGATTCTTCATCTTTAATTTGATTGTTCTATAATTTTGACACTTGTCGGCTCTTGCAATCTTCGGAATTGTGTAGATCAAGTTTCTCCGAAAGTGCGGCGGTATATCGCCAGTCTTATACATTCACCGACGTGAATAATCGTTTTGCTGCTACTTTCCCCAATGATTCCAATGTAAAGTTATCCATCCGTTCTGTCTTCACTGATTTTAATTTTGCACAGCTCTTCTAATTTCTGATCCTAATACTAGATCCCCTGTGTCTTCCCTACCGACTCTTGTTTCTTCATGTCATCAGATACACTACGTGATCAAAAGTATCCGGACACCCCTTCCCCCCCCCCCTCCCCCACCAAAAACATACGTTTTTCATATTAGGTGCATTGTGCTGCCACATACTGCCAGCTAATCCATGTCAGCGACCTCAGTAGTCATTAGACATCGTGTGAGAGCAGAATGGGGCGCCTCGCGGAACTCACGGACTTCGAACGTGGTCAGGTGTTTGAGTGTCACTTGTGTCATCCGTCTGTACGCGAGATTACTCCTAAACATCCCTAGGTCCACTGTTTCCGATGTGATAGTGTAGTGAAAACGTGAAGGGACACGTACAGCACAAAAGCGTACAGGCCGACCTCGTCTGTTGCCTGACAGAGACCGCCACAATTGAAGAGGGTCGTAATGTGTAATAGACAGGCATCTATCCAGACCATCACACAGGCATTCCAAACTGCATCACGATCCACTGCAAGTACAGTGACAGTTTGGCGGGAAGTGAGAAAACGGATTTCATGGTCGAGCGGCTGCTCATAAGCTCACGCCGGTAAATGCCAAACGACGCCTCGCTTGGTGTAACGAGCGTAAACATTGGACGATGGAAGAGTGGAAAAGCATAGTGTGGAATGACGAAACACGGTACACAATGTGGCGATCTGATGGCAGGGTGTGGGTATGGCGAATGCCCGGTGAACGTCATCTGCTAGCGTGAAATTCGGAGGCGAGTGGTGTTATGGTGTGGTCGAGTTTTTCATAGAGGGGGCTTTCACCCCTCGTTGTTTTACGTGGCACTAACACAGCACAGACCTACATTGATGTTTTAAGCACCTTCTTGGTTCCTACTGTTGAAGAGCAATTCGGGGATGGCGATAGCATTTTTCACCACGATCGAGCACCTGTTCGTAATGCACGGCCTGTGGCAGAGTGGTTACACGACAATAACATCCTTGTAAGGGACTGGCCTGGACAGAGTCCTGATCTGAATCATATAGAACACCGTTGGGATGTTTTGGAACTCCGACTTCGTGCCAGGTGTCACCGACTGACATCGATACCTCTCCTCAGTGCAGCACTCCGTGAAGAATGGGCTACCATTCGCCAAGAAACCTTCCAGCATCTGATTGAACGTACGCCTTCGAGAGTGGAAGCTGTCATCAAGGCTAAGGGTGGGCCAACAGCATACTGAATTCCAGCGTTACCGATGGATGGCGCCACGAAGTTGTAAGTCATTTCCAGCCAGGTGTCAGGATATTATTGATCACATACTGTAAGTGCTGACTCTCATACAAGCCGTCAGTGTACTCTTTCCACCTATCCGCGCTCTCCTCCGCATTTAACAGTGGAATTCCGAGTGCACTCTTAATGTTGCAGCTGTTGCTTGTAATTTCACTAAAGGTTGCTTTGACTTTTCTATACGCTTTATCAGTCCTTCCAACGATCATTGCTCTTTCGATTTCCTCACATTTTTCATGCAGCCATTTCGAATTAGCTTCCCTGAACTTCCTATTTATTTCATTTCTTAGTGGCTTCATTTTTGTATTCCTAAATTTCCATGAACGTTTCTGTACTTCCTTTTTTTTTAAATCAACTGAAGTAATTCTTTTGTTATCCATGGTTTCTGCGCAGTTATCTTCCTTGTACCTAAGTTTGCTCTCCAACTTCTGTGATTGCCTCCCCACTTTTTTGTCTCCAGTCCTCTTCTACTAAACTGCCTACTGCGATAATCATTATCGCAGTATCTATGGCCTCAAAGAACTTCATGTGGAATCTTTTAATTATTTAGTATTTTCATATGCCACTTGTTTGCGCATCGATTCTTCCTGATTAAACAGTGGCCTGCTCGTCATCATTAGTAAATTGTGATGTGATTCTGTATCTGCTCCTGGATACGTCTTGTAATCCAGTGTCTGATTTCCGAATCTCTGCTTGCCATGACTTAATCGAACTGAAATCTTCCTGTATCTCCCTGCCTTTTTCAAGTATACTTTCTCTTCTTATGATTCTTGAACAGAGTATTTGCTACTGCCATCTGAAATTTATTGCAAAATTCAGTTAGTCTTTATTCTAACTCATTCTTACCACCAAGCCCATATTCTCCCGAAATCCTTCATTTTACTCCTTCCCCTACATCCGGGCGGAGGAGGGGGGGGGGGGGAGGTGGGCGATGAGCACTGACGCCACGTTCGGTCACTTCCTGTTCGCTCGGTTTCAGATCCGGAGAACTGGGGGGCCAGCACGTCAATTGGAACTCGCCACTGTGTTCCTCGAACCACTCCATCACACTCCTGGCCTCGTGATATGGTGCATTATCTTGCTGAAAAATGCCACTGCCTTTGGGAAACATGATCGTCATGAAGGGGTGTACGTGGTCTGCACCTGTGCGCGAAACACCTCGGACGTCATGGTGCCATGTGCACGAACTCCTCTAGACCCTTAGATGCACACGTAAATGTTCCCAGGAGCATAATGGAGACGCCGCCAGCTTCTGTCCCAGAGTACAGGGCTATTACAAATGATTGAAGCGATTTGATAAATTCACTGTAGCTCCATTCATTGACATATGGTCGCGACACACTACAGATACGTAGAAAAGCTCATAAAGTTTTGTTCGGTTGAAGCCGCACTTCAGGTTTCTGCCGCCAGAGCGCTCGAGAGCGCAGTGAGACAAAATGGCGACAGGAGCCGAGAAAGCGTATGTCGTGCTTGAAATGCACTCACATCAGTCAGTCATAACAGTGCAACGACACTTCAGGACGAAGTTCAACAAAGATCCACCAACTGCTAACTCCATTCGGCGATGGTATGCGCAGTTTAAAGCTTCTGGATGCCTCTGTAAGGGGAAATCAACGGGTCAGCCTGCAGTGAGCGAAGAAACGGTTGAACGCGTGCAGGCAAGTTTCACGCGTAGCCCGCGGACGTCGACGAATAAAGCAAGCAGGGAGCTAAACGTACCACAGCCGACGGTTTGGAAAATCTTACGGAAAAGGCTAAAGCAGAAGCCTTACCGTTTACAGTTGCTACAAGCCCTGACACCCAATGACAAAGTCAAACGCTTTGAATTTTCGGCGCGGTTGCAACAGCTCATGGAAAAGGATGCGTTCAGTGCGAAACTTGTTTTCAGTGATGAAGCAACATTTTTTCTTAATGGTGAAGTGAACAGACACAATGTGCGAATCTGGGCGGTAGAGAATCCTCACGCATTCGTGCAGCAAATTCGCAATTCATCAAAAGTTAACGTGTTTTGTGCAATCTCACGGTTTAAAGTTTACGGCCCCTTTTTCTTCTGCGAAAAAAACGTTACAGGACACGTGTATCTGGACGTGCTGGAAAATTGGCTCATGCCACAACTGGAGACCGACAGCGCCGACTTCATCCTTCAACAGGATGGTGCTCCACCGCAGTTCCATCATGATGTTCGGCATTTCTTAAACAGGAGATTGGAAAACCGATGGATCGGTCGTGGTGGAGATCATGATCTGCATTTCATGTCATGGACTCCATGCTCTCCCGACTTAAACCCATGCGATTTCTTTTGTGGGGTTATGTGAAAGATTCAGTGTTTAAACCTCCTCTACCAAGAAACGTGACAGAACTGCGAGCTCGCATCAACGATGCTTTCGAACTCATTGATGGGGACATGCTGCGCCGAGTGTGGGAGGAACTTGATTATCAGCTTGATGTCTGCCGAATCACTAAAGGGGCACATATCGAACATTTGTGAATGCCTAAAAAAACATTTTAAGTTTTTGTATGTGTGTGCAAACCATTGTGAAAATATCTCAAATAATAAAGTTATTGTAGAGCTGTGAAAACGCATCAATCATTTGTAATAACCCTGTACAGGTATCAAGGAGCTGTTGCCCTGGAAGACGACGGATTCGCGTCCTCCCATCGGCCTGATGAAGAAGGTATCGGGATTCATCAGACCATGCAACGCTTTGCCACTGCGCCAATGCCCAGTGCCGACGGTCACGTACCGATTTCAGTCGTAGTTGCCGATTCGTGGTGTTAACATTGGCACACGCATGGCTCGTCGGCTAGGGAGGCCCATCATTAAGCGTGTTCGGGGCAATGTGTGTTCAGACACACTTGTACTCTGCCCAGCGTTAAAGTCTGATGTTAGTTCCGCCACAGTTCGCCGCCTGTTCTGTTTTAGAAGTCTGCCTGGCCTACGATGTCCGACATCTGAAATGAGGGGTGGCCGCCAACCCCACGAGGTCTGGACGTGCTTTCATCTCGGTTTCGCCATGTTTTGAAGACACTCACCACAGCAATCCTCGTACACCGACAAGTAGTGCTGTTTCCGAAATGCTCGTGTCGAGCCCCTGGGTCATCACAGTCTGCCCCCTCGGTCAAACTCAGACTGATCGCGCGCCTTCCCTATTCTACACAAAGACAGCACGGTCACTGATACTACATGCACCGTGCGTGTGTCTGACTAGTATTCATTCCCCGCCAAGTGACGCCGCTATAACATGGACACGTTTATAACAATAGTAGGTCGGTGGTCATAATGTTCTAGCTGATCAATGTATACTTTCTCTATCTCTTCATCTTGCGCTTGGGATGGCGGAATGTAGATCTAATCTATTGTTGTCGGTGTTGGTTACGTGTCAATTCTGATGAGAACAACCCTGTCGCTGAACTGCTCCCAGTAGCTCACTCTCTGCCTTACCTTCCTATTCATAACAAACCCTACTCCCGTTATACCATTTTCTGCTGCTGCTGATATTACCTTGCCGGCCGGAGTTGCCGAGCGGTTGTAGGCGCTTCAGTCTGGAACCGCGTGACCGCTACGTTGGCAGGTTCGAATCCTGCCTCGGCCATGGATGTGTGTGATGTCCTTAGGTTAGTTAGGTTTAAGTACTTCTAAGTTATAGGGGACTGATGACCTCAGACCTTAAGTCCCATAGTGCTTAGAGCCATTTGAACCATTTTTTTGATATTACCTTGTACTCTTCTGACCAGAAATGCTTGTCTCCTTTCCGTTTCACTTGACTGAAGGCCACTGTCTACCATGTTCAAACTCCTGCCATTCCACGACAGACTCCTACAACGATATCCTTTAGTTGGCTATTCAATATTTTTCTCGTAGTCACCTCCTCCTTGGCAGTCCCTTCCTGGAAATTCGAATAGGAGACCAGTCTGGAATCTTAGACAATAGAGAAATCATCATGACACTTTTTCAGTTACAAGCCACATGTTATGTGTCTTTATGCAGTGGTTTTCATTGCGTTCTTCGTCTTCATGCAGTTGATCATTGCCGATTCTTCCGCCTTTTAGGGGAAGAGACTGCCCTGGACCTCTGTCTGCTTCTCTACTCTCTTTGACAAGGCCGTTGGCAGAATGAAAATGGCTTCTTATGCCAGTAGTCTTCGGCCGCAATTGCTAATAATGTTTGTTCAAAATATATCCAACAAATAATTGTGGATATAGGGGGCAAGTGCTGTTCTGGGATAAAGAGAATCGTACAGGGGAGGGCGGCATGGCGGATCGCTTCTAACCAGTGATAAGACTGATGATTAATAAAAGTTCTTTCTTCCAATTCTGTTTAACTTTTTAGTACTAGTGTTACTCCAAGGAAAAGAGAAAACAGTCAGGAGTAAGACTGTTGAAGGATAGACAACATCTAAACTGATATGGTTGCCCATTCTGCTCTTTGGCATAAAGTACGTGGAAGTGGAATCTCCTTCAAATCCGACGGTAGCATCACGTTCGCACAGTAGCTGTCATCATTTACTCAGTAAAGCGCGTCGCGAACAACGCTTATGTAGGCCTGTGTGCGTTCATAGAATTAATCACTCGCACTAATTAATGCTGGAGCGCGTTACAGGTCGCTGCCGTCAACCATAAATATTTGGCTGAGCTGAAGTTACGCCGCACGCCTGCCGCCTTGCTGCTCGTTGCGACTCACTTTGCTGTTTCTGGATCACGCATTAATAATTCCACGGAATTATGCAATGAAGCCGCACCATATGAGGTTGATGTTGTTTTAATATTTCAGCGCGAACTAATGCCGCGCCACGGTTTCAATTTGCACCACGTGGGTTAAACATGAAGCGTAGGCCTGCTACGTTGGAATGGACTGCGTGTGCATAGGCTGCAGAAATTCAGATATTCAATGTCCATTTCAGAGCAACGTCGAAGCGACAGGGTTACACCTCTCCCTGAGACACTTACCGATGCTGAACTCTAGTTCAGATACGATTTAAAATTGTCGTTCGAAATTTACATCTTATAATGCAGGTGTCGATATAATTTTCGACTCATCTAGCGCCATACCAGTCTTCTGACACCACCCACCATTCTTTAGAGACTCGAACTTCCTCGATTGAGCATAATGTGAACAATTTGTGCTCCGTTTCAAGGAAAGCTAATTTTTCACGCATCTCGATGTTTATGACGTCATATCCCTTCAACTATGAGTCGTAAAATGACGTAATTTTGCAGCTACATTTGGTGGTAGAAGTTTGTACTCCAAGTAAAACCTGTCGGAGGTTCGAGTCCTCCATCGGGCATGGGTGTGTGTGTTGTCCTTAGCGTAAGTTAGTTTGTTAGATTAAGTAGTGTGTAAGCTTAGGGACCGATGACCTCAGCAGTTTGGTCCCATAAGACCCTACCACAAATTTCCAAAAATTTTCCTGCACGTAAAACGTGTTGCGAACAGAATTAGTTAGTCGTACATAACTAATGACACAAAACGTCAAGTCTGATGCTCCAATTTTACTGCATGATCAGTGGAAATACAATAAGCGGTAAATTTTTTCCTTTAATTATTTTGTGTGATGCGAGCGCGAAAAAGTTTCGGAAAGATCGTGTGTTGGTGTTTCTGTCCGTATTTGAGAATTAAATTTGAGTTCGTCTTCTGCAAAAACAATCTTTCATCGCTATGTATCGAAAGATCTTTAGACATATATGTGTCATCTTTTGTGGTTTTTCGATTTGTGTCTTAAATTGCATTAGGGGACGTCCATTAATTACGTGATTTCAAAGTGTGATTGTGTGTGTGTGTGGGGGGGGGGGGGGGGGGTCTGGCCAACTCACACCAAATCTCGTTTACGAACTTCCAGCATGCTGGAGTACCTTGGGTCAGCAACTTCTGTTAATCAATAGAACGAAAAACTAGTCCAAGTTGCAAATATTTTATTTTTTCATCGGAGACTAGTTTCAGACCTAGACCCATTTTCAAATCAACACAAAAAAATCGCAAATAGCATTTCAGAAGATGCCAAAAAGTGTGTAATGTACATTTATAGTGCATACATAGAGTTAGCTATATGCACCATAAATGTACATTATACATCTTCCGAAATGCCATTTGCGATTTTGTTAAGTTGATTTTAAAATGGTGTCGTGTCCTGACATAGGTGAGAGAGGGAGAAACGGGGTTGCTAGTCAGTCTGCGCTCCCGAGCGGTACAGAGCAGAAGGCAGAAGGACAATCCACAGTGAAGGCATTTGTTTTCTTCTATCTGAGACAACACTGGTACAGGCATTTACTAGAAATGCGGGTGGTGAGACTCGGCAGGGAACTCGTTGTGGAGACTCTTGGACAAACAGGGTTTTGAAATAGTTGTTTATTCCAGACAGGACTAACTAATACACTGGAGGCTAGTTCTAGTGTTACAAAACGCATAAATAATACTATTACAACAGGAGCCAGTGCAGAAGTGGATGGTAACCACGGCAGCAAACACTAGCAGCAAGTTAAGGCAACAACTTAGTTACGAAACAAAACATACTGAATGTGACAGTGTTTACTGAGGCACTCCAAGTGAGAGAGCAGACTTACGCGGAGCTGGACCGAGGCTGGAGTCGACGGACGCGGATTCGACGCCCAGATCGTCTGACTGAGAACTCCGCCAAAATGCGGAATCTAGGGGTTTTAAAGAGTCGCGTGGGGGCACTGTTTTTCCCACTTAAAGCCACCCAGCCAATCCCGCAGGTCTCTTGCAGGCGCCTGCCAATCACGGTTTAGTTAGGTCCCCTCTACTGCTCCTAAGGCGGGGATGTTAATGCAGTTGCACTCACTAAGTCCGTATTTGGTATCAACATTGTTCAGCTGAAAGCTAAACGTAACTGCTCTGCCAAATAAGGCTTGCAACATTATTGTTATACGCCATTTAGCCCCGTCCCTCGGGCTCCTCGGAGTAGGGACTGCTAGGTCAACAGATTTTTGGCGTTTTCGCTCTCTTTCTAACCCTTGTGAGCCTACTGACGTTGCTGTTCTCAGGGCTGGTATATACTCTAGTACGTGCCCGTTGGTTACAAAGTTGTTCGGTGGCAACCTACCACAGACAACATATGAAGTTACATGTTAATTTCTTGAAGAGTAACTAAAGCCCTGGGACCGCTTCTGATGGCGTCTGCATTTTCGCAAGGCTCTCTCCTTACGGTTTACTTCGTGTAACAATATCTCCCCTAGTTTCGTCTGCCCTCAGCATCATCTCTGCTTCCACGTCTTGGAGCGCCTGTCCTCCTTTCTCATAGCTTCAAGATAACACTACAGTATCAAGGAATAATCAATATATTACAATGGGTCTCTGCTCGATACTAGTCATCGAATGAAGAATGAAATATTTGAAACTTGGACTGGTTTCTTGTGTTACTGAATCTCATTTAAACGGAGAGGGGCAACGGAAGTTTCATGTCAACTTCTTAATTCAGAGAATATACACACAAAAAAAAATTTTGCATCACCCCAGTTCCCAGAACTCCTGAAGATAGACGTTGACTGTGGATATTGTATCACAGACACAGTCCCTTTCACTGTTCAGAGATGTCACTAAACCTGCCCAATGATGTAAACAACCGTGAATGAGCAGCGCCTATTACACGGAGGGGGTCCGACAGCTGATCAGTTCCAGTAATTCCACCAGGAAGGAGGTACACGGCTCGTGTTGTCTATAGTTCAACAATGCCTAGACGGTCAGTACCGCGGTTCGATCGCGTCCGCATTCTTACTTTGTGCCAGGAAGGGGTCTTAAAAAGGGAAGTGTCCAGGCGCCTCGGAGTGAAAAAAAGCGACGTGGAGGAGATACAGGGAGACAGGAACTGTCGATGACATGCCTCGCTCAGACCGCCCAAGGGCTACTACTGCAGTGGATGACCGCTACCTGCGGATTATGGCTCGGAGGAACCCTGACAACAGCGCCACCCTGTTGAATAATGCTTTTCGTGTAGCCACAGGACGTCGTGTTACGACTCCAACTGTGCGCAATAGACTGCATGACACGCAACTTCCATGGCGAGGTCCATCTTTAAACCACGACACCATGCAGCGCGGTACAGATGGGCCCAACAACATGCCGAATGGACCGCTCATGATTGGCATCACGTTCTCTTCACCGATGAGTGTCGCATATGCCTTAAACCAGACAATCGTCGGAGACGTGTTTTGAGGCAACCCGGTCAGGGTGAACGCCTTAGACACACTGTCCAGCTAGTGCAGCGAAGTGGAGGTTCCCTGGGGTGACATTATGTGGGGCCGACGTACGCCGCTGTTGGTCATGGAAAGCGCCGTAATGGCTGTACGATACATGAACGCCATCCTCCGACCAATTGTTCAACCATATCGGCAGGATATTGGCGAGTCATTTGTCTTCATGGACGACAATTCGCGCCCCCATCGTGCACATCTTGTGAATGACTTCTTTCAGGATAACGACATTGCTCGACTTGAGTGGCCAGCATATTCTCCAGACATGAACCCTATCGAACATGCGTGGATAGATTGAAAAGGACTGTTTATGACGACGTGAACAACCAACCACTCTGAGGGATCTACGCCGAATCGCCGTTGGGACAATCTGGACCAACAGTTCCTTGATGAATTTGTGGATAGGATGGCACGACGATACAGACAAGCTTCAATGCAAAAGGACGTGCTACTGGGTATTAGGAGTACCGGTGTGTACAGCAATCTGGACCACCACCTCTGAAGGTCTCGCTGTATGGTGGTACAACATTCAATGTGTGGTTTTCATGGGCAATAAAAAGAGTGGAAATGATGTTTAAGTTGCTCTCTATTCCAATTTTCTTCACAGGTTCCGGAACTCTCGGAACCGAGGTGATGCAAATTTTTTTTAATGTTTGTACATTATTATAACGGATGAAGTTTGGTTTCCGTAGCATACGCAATATTACAGTGCCATTCAATCTTCACGGTCTCCCTAAACTGAATGCTTTAACGCCAACAAGAAGTTAATTATTTGTGGAAGGAAGCTAAGCTGAAGTTCACTGAGAAGAATTCTCTTAGTGATCATATCAGTGAAGAGATTAAAAAGCTACACAGTCATATGGATTAAGGGAATTACAGACCGATTTTGTCTTCCGTCTGAAAAGTAAGGTAAGATGATATTTAACTTATACAGAGTGTTCCAGGAATGTTGCGACATACTTTGCGGAACAAATCGAGGATAGAAACCTGTGTCCGGAAACATCATCCAGTGATGCTATAGAGCGTCGAAGCAGCCTGCCACTACGCCAGCCCTTCTACAGAAAACGTCTCGCAATGTTGTTTGTTATGTGGAGGAGTCGGAGATAACTGCTGCGTAGAAAGACGTTGTCTCCAATGAACGCGAAGCTCTTATGCCTTGATGGATTATGGTTTCTGAGACGGTTTTCCAACGGCAGTTTATTTTTCTTCTCGAACTCTCTAAATTCTCCGGTGTTTTTCGGTATGCAGGAGAAAAATAAACTGTAGATGGGAAACTGTCCAGAACAGTTAACCACCAAAGCAACAGGACATTGCATTCACAGGGGACAAGGGTTGTCCACGCAGCAGCTAGCTGCATCTAGTCCACTGGCGATCGTGGCCGTCCGTCGCGATCACTGTATAACAAACAACGTTGCGAGACGTTCCGCCTGAGGTCCATAAGCGTAAAAGGTCGCGTTTTCAGCAGAAAAGGGGGAGGGGGGAGCTAGTGACAGGCTCCGGTGTCCCTAACTTCGATGGTCTGTAGCGTCATTGGATGATGTTTGTGGACACGCGTTCCTATCCTCGATTTGTTTCTCAAGGCACCCTCTACAACGCCTCGAAATAGAGAGGTTAAAATACAGTTACTTGGGATGCTAGTGCGTGCATCGACACATGGCACATTATTCAGCGCGGCATCTGGACCGACACATGTGGAGCAAGACTGCCAAATTACTGGATACGATCTATCAAGATCGCACACACACGTTCACATTGGTCACTCACACAACGAAAGATAGAATTTAGAGAAAAAATCTTCCCTGATCCACACGTAAGCTCACTGGGTCACGACGAGACTGCCTTTAACGGTCAATTTCAGAGAGCAAAGCCCACATCTAAAATACCGTACAACTCCGTAATTTTGTAAATAAATTTACTAAACCTGAACACATCCACTTCGTCATGAAACTGAGGCTTCGTTTCGAACAGGAGAGGTGTTTACGTCGAACTGGAGCCTCATGGTGTACAAAGAAATACACGTGGTGCACCAGCCTATGGGCTACTAAGTCTGTGAAAATGAAATACAAACTGGACGGTAAATTAAATAAAATTTAACATAAGCATTCCACAAAGCACACAACACCTTCATACCTAATAAGCTAAACTAACTAAGGCTGTACATCATGCGGTGGCACCGCTCGTCCACGCCAAGTTACAGTTGCGCAAAACTTCTGACAGAATAAACTTCATATTACCCCAGATCACGTAAGAAACAGATTGACCGTCCTTACGGCGGAACAAGCAACCGTAAAAATAGTTTTCCCGTCGGTCAACAGATGTCACAGGCGACGCTACAATGCTAACTGACCTGTCCATGTCGCCGAATTGGCAATGCTGTATCTTCGGTGACGTGAATGACGCTGATTTGCGTTCGGCTAGAGCGCTGCGCGCGAAATGCATTCGTCACACTGCTGACTGTAGACCATGATCGGCTATGGTTTTTCCCGAGTTTTCAATCGAAGAATGTAGATTAGCTCCTGTAATTCTACAAACCAAGTTTATTTCTACTGTAGGGATACTTCTCACAATCATATGCGAAATGAAAAGTAATACACAACCTGCACTCGCGCAGACTTGTTACTACAGGCAGTGTTGTTTTCGAGAGAAAGCTGTGTGAGGATTATTAGCGCACAGATAAAAAAAAATTAAAATAGGCAGTGTCTATAGTTTGCATGCTATGCTCGTTCTCTTCTATCCTCCTCCCTTCATTCCAGTATAAACGTTTGTTCACATGTATAAACGAATGGCAGTGAACATTAGCGAATTATCTATGAATACTCATTTGCAGCAGTGTAAACGAGGTTTTACACTCGTTCACTTCGTTCGCTCTAGTATATACCAGGATTTAGAGGGACCGATGACCTAGCAGTTAGATGACGGCTATTATTCATTTATTTCACTGTTGCGATCTCGGCTCTAGAGCCATTTTCAAGTACCAAGGGAAAGGTCTTGTAAGGTAATGCTTCTTAAATTGTTTACCAAATGTTACCACACTATGCTTTGCATTTTGTTATCCATATCTTATATTGGTTTCAGTTTTCACATTGCACACAAAAACGCCTCTACAGCCAAAATTACGATAGTAAAGTGAATAAACAGTTTAAAAAAAGTCCAAATCGCAGCAAAGATTTCATTTAAAAATTATATGATTTCATTCTTGTACAGGAAGGGCTGCCACGTTATATCAGAATAAAAGATCGACAAAATTTAGATAGAATCGAATGCTTAAGGCTCTTTATTAATTCTTACTCGTAACTAATTTATAGATTTACCTGAATTTAAAATCCACTCGCGTAACCTTTCTTTATTTTTGACGGGAATCTGAACATTTTTAGTTCAGGATTTGTTCGTCTACTCCTTCCACAGTTGATATACTCGCAGGCCCTCGGCATGACGACTCGATCCACTACCAGCGGTATGTCAGAAACAGCTGTATTCACAGACGCCAAATAGTGGAAAGCTGCACGCGTTCGGCCGATGTTGCCACATATTCCACAGAACGGAGTGCCATCTAGTGGTTGATTCCACAAGTAAGGGTGTGACGCTGTTGCCGCCTGGTGGCCGTTCCCTGACAAGGGTTGCCTGCTAGACCAAGCGATTGGGCAATCTGTTTCTTACGTGATCTGGGATATTACTGAAACTAATACCGTTCCCTGATTGAATTAGTTGGTTTGGCATGGTTATCAGTGCCACGCATCCTAGTGACTACTGGGAACTCAAACAAAGCCCTCACACATTTGAACTCAGCAGACAGACATGCTACTTGGAGCTTCCGTACTCACCGCCGTCCTATGGAAGAGTAACCTAATCGTCTCTCCCGTCCGGGGTCGACACACGGTGACCGGAGGGGCCCATAGAGCGTAAGCGGTTTCTACCTGTACCAACCTCACAATGGGTGCTGACCAGTGGCCACTAATGCCTCTCTGTCCCAGTGTAGCCGTATTCGAAGCTCTATACACAGGTTGGCTACACTGCTCTTAACATTCCTAGAACCATATAGCGGCTCACATAAAGCCGTTACAATACAGAGGTTTGCCAACAATCGTTCCTCATACCCGCCGTTCGCTAATGGGACAGGGAAGGCAGCATCAGTTACTAGTACCAGAACTATCCTCCTCCATACCCCGTCTGGTGGCTTGCGAAGAATTATGTAGATGTAGGTAATTTCCGTAGGTGGCGTAGCTGGGTTGTATTCACGGCGCTCCTGACGAAGCCTGAGAGGTAGGCTGGCAAAATACTGTACAGGCTCAGCTGGAAACACTGGTTTGGAAGGAAATTAAGGAGAAGGAAATTAAAAATTGTCACGGTGATAATGTCTTATGTCTGGTATTAATGGAGAAGTTACTTCTCTAGTACATGGCCTTAGAGTAAACTACAAATGTTCCCTATAATGCGAACTACATTTATTTTTATTTTCATTTATTCCATTAGTAGTTTTGGTAATAGAGAAGTAATAAATTAAAACTTCATGCCTAATGCGGAAGTTTTACTACGTGAATAGCGAAAATGTAGTAAGTGATAAACTTTTTTTCCATTCATCATTTTTTGGGGCGCGAGAAAAAGTTGCGTAAAGGTTTGAGATTATGTGTAAAGTTTGTTTGCTAGTCTCTAAGTATTCTCATTCTCAAATATTGGATGTGTAAATCTGCGGATTTTTCCTCCCCCGTCCCTCTCATAGGTAGATGGTTTGCACCTCCACAGCTATTCTCTCCAGAGTATAAATGGTATGTCTAGCAAGTTTTGGTAGAAATAGGTCCAGTGGTTTAGGAGGACATGTGGAACAAACGTACGTAATACATATACAGGATGAACATTAATAAATCGAACAAACTACAAGGAAGGATTCCTAACAGGAAGTGGAGGAAAAAAAAGTGCTATACACACGTGTCTGGGAATGGGTGGTGTGCGTGCAACAACCACAAATCTTCCCGGAACACAGTACAGAGCTGTATCGCATTCGCATTCACGTCACAAGAGACGTTCAAAGTGGCCTCTATGTGATGCAGTGCACGCGTTCACACATCGCATCGTGGATTGCTGCACTCCCTCTAGGACGTTCAGGCCTCTCTCCGAGTAGCGTGACAGGCGTCGTGAAGTCGCCGTTGAAGAGTCTGCACGTCAAGAGCTGGTTAAATATACACAAAACTTTTCAGATGTACCCAGAGGTAAAAATGCAGGGGGCTAAAGTCCGGTGATATAGCAGGCCTCGCTACAGGGCCTCCGCGTCCTATGTAATGTCCAGGGAAGATGCTGCTGAGGTGTCGGCGAACTGTAATGCGCAAGTGTGTTGGTGCTCCGTCTTGCAGAAACCACATAATCTGCATGTTTTCAAACAGCCCAGGCGGAGTTTTCCACAGGAAGTTCAGATACGTTCCACTATCGAGGCGCAGTGGAATAATAAACGGTCCAAGTATGTGGTCGCCAAGAATACCTTGCCTCACATTGATGCTGAACCGATGCTGATTAGACGTCTCAACCATTCGCTGAGGATTGTCCGTAGCCCACAAATGACGATTTTTCTCATTGATGATGCCAGTCTGGTAAGGGTTGCTTCCTCGGTAAAGAGGATTGATAAAGGAAATTCCATAGCACTGACACCATCGACAAAATCCTTCCTGTAGACAGAAATTCGCTGCTGCAGGTGATAGTGATAGTGGCGATTATCATGCAGGAGACACATAATCGTACTTTGACTTTCACCATGTTGGCGGGCCACTTGCGTGGAGCTTGTTATAGGGTTCGTCTCAAAATTCTGTACAACTCGGTCCTTCAGATCAGGTATAAGCACGTCCGCCGTCTCCCTGCACGTTCGCTGCCTGAAAGTAACCATGTTAACACAAACGCTCAAAACGGTCTTGAAATGTTGTACGATGTGGTCGGTGTCTGTGAGGATACTTGTTTTGGTGTAGCCCTGCTGCCTCTCAACCGTTTCCATCCGCTTGGCCGAACACTAACACCCATCTCGACTTGTTCCTGACATGAATACAGGACCATTTCGCTGCTTACCGTACGCTGCGTCAGTCACACAGTCTCCAACACCCAATGAACACACGGCATGTGGTCTTAGACACACTTATTCGTCAGCGCCATATACCGTGGCAACGATGCATTTCGAGACACATGTTCATAGGACCATTTTCCTCAATTGCCATCACAGATCCGTCCCTGCAGTTTATCGATTTTATTAATTTCCACCCTGTATACACATTCATACATGTATACGTACATCATCTTCTATAATATGGATGTGTTTAATGCAAAATTGTATACTGTATATTCTTTCTTTTGTAAACACTATGAATCCATTAATCTGAGGCGTTAAGATATCTAGATTCAACGGTTCTCTTCTGTTTTGAAGGTCTGTGTGAATGAAGAGACTTTCATTCGCCTTTCATGCAGTTGTGCAATATTACTGACAGTCTGAGTCTCCGCAGACGAAAAATTCACGCTAAAGAAAAGCTGTCTGCGTAGGTAGAAAATGTCAGGGGTATCGGGGACCGCATTCATGGCGTAAACGGCAACGTATATAAAAGTTTCTTAACCTCTGAAGACGACTGGAAGTTATTCATAAGAAACGGGAGTATGGGGTAGCACATAAATTACGTAAGTTAGAAACGGAGAAAAGTAAATCTGAATTTTTCTCGCCTGGTGCTCGCAAAGTGTGAATTGGAAATTCTTTCCTCATATATTAGACTACCTGCGTGTCCCTTGAAAAGAGCAGTCCTTTCTTTAATAAGAATACTCTCTCTCTGTCTCTCTCTCTCTCTCTCTCTCTCTCACACACACACACACATACACACATTTTGGAAATGCTACGAACGAAGAAGGCAATTTCACGCATGACGTCTCCTGACAAGGGGGCAGTATACGGGAGAAGGCTCTGGAATGTGCTGCAAAACATTCGCCGTTTGTCTTTGTGCTCCCTGCGACACAAAGCTGAACTGCTGAATACACGAAAAATTTGTTAAAATGGTACGATATCTGATAAATCATCACGAAAAGCCAAAGATGCACCCATTTCGCTATAAACGATAAGATTCAAATACAGTATCTGTCTTCTGAATCAAAGACAGCGCCGCCTGGAAACAGAAAGTATCATAATACGACGCATGGTGCGTTTCACGTAGCCATTCTGATGACTGCACAGATTCACCGACGGAAGATATGGATAAATAATTTGATGAAAATTCAGAATCTGCTTTTTAGGACTACTCATGAGATGATTAACATCAACCGGTCATATATGTAATTCGTAAAGCATTGTATTTCCTTTGACCTGTTTCGAATACTTTCACATTAATTGATCTGCGGGAGGTTACAGAAGGTAAATAAAAGCTGCGATCTGAAGTTTTCCCGGCGTATTTCCAATTTGAACAGTTGTCGGGTATCCGACCGGGTAGCGTCGTAATTTCTCCACAATATTTCGGCAGACGTACACGCTGCCATCTTCAGATGGTTCCTGGCGAATGCTGTGCTGTTCCTCTCGGCGCCCTATATATAATAGCCGTTACCCCTTCCGCCATTCCTCTCCTGGTGTCTTCGGTGCGGCCGGTGCGGCGGTTACTGGTGGCGGTGGGAGGGGGGGGGGGGGGAGGGGGGGGAAGCGGCGTCTGGGTCTGAACTGGGGTCTGCAGTCTCCCTGCTGCCGCCGTCGGGGGCGGTCCTCGATCTCTGGGACCGCATCTTTCTCTCCAGGCAGAATGCAGGGTTCCAAGCCTGACTGACTAAGTTTAAGGCCGCTGTCTTTATTAATTAGATCGTCCTGAAGTCGGATTTCGACGGCCTCTTTAGTAACGCAGTCCCAGAAGTAGGAGGATTGACAGAGTGTTTATGTTTTTTCATAGTCCACGGTATGGCCAGCGACGGCTGATTTAGTGGCCTGGCGTAGTTCGGTAAGGCGCTTGTGTTCGCGGCACCTCTCTTCTACAGTGCGGACTGTCTCCCCAACGTACGATTTTCCGCACTGACAGGGAATTTGATAAACGCCTGGTTTTCGATGGCCTAGGTCATCTTTCACTGAACCCGGTAGAGTCAAGGTTTTTGCAGCGGGTCAGAATACACATTTCACATTGTGTTTCCCCAGGATTCTACCGATTTTTCTTGTAGTGTTTCCGACGAACGGAATGCACGCCAATGACTTGTGTTCATCTGTTTCTTCTTCTTGTTCTCTTGGCGCAGTCTGTCTGAGTGCGTGTCTTATTTGCTTCTGGTTGTACCCATTTTTCCGAAATGTTCTCTCGAGGTGCTGCAGTTCTGCTGGAAGGCTCTCCTGATCGCAGATCAGTCGGGCCCTGTGAACAAGCAAAACGCCTTCACGATGGGAGTTGTGGTGGCAACTGAAGGCGTTTAGGTACAAATCGGTGTGTGTAGGTTTTCTGTATACACTGTATCCCAGCTTGCCGTCAGGTTTCCGTCTCACCAGGACGTCAAGAAATGGTAGGGCACCATCCTGCTCCACCTCCATCGTGAACTGTATATTGTGGTGCAGCGAGTTGAGGTGTTCGAGAAATTCGTTTAAGCTGTCCCGTCCATGTGGCAAAACAACGAACGTGTCATCCACGTAGCGGAAGAAATTAAATAAGAGGTCATGGTGTTTGTTGCACCAAACTTCTTCATTCGTTTGATTGGTTTGGCCATAAAATTCATCACGGAGTACATACTGTACGCACTTTTATACACGTATTAAGTTCAACAGTGCTACCAACAAGCGGTAACAAAATCTAACCGAAAGATAGAAACCGCACTTGTGTTGCAGGTAAGTGGTTCAAAATGGTTCAAATGGCTCCAAGCACTATGGGACTTAACATCTGAGGTCATCAGTCGTCTAGAGTTAGAACTTCTTAAACCTAACCAACCTAAGGACATCACACACATCCATGCCCGAGGCAGGATTCGAACCTGCTACCGTAGCAACAGCGCGGTTTCGGATTGAAGCGCCTAGAACCCCTCGGCCACAGCGGCCGGCCGGATAAGTGGATTAGTTATTTTCAACTACGTCTATGCACTTCAAACGACTTTACCTTTTGTGACGGACGATGCTCTGAGATGCACTAAAATTTTTGGGGATGAAATATGGTCGCCAAGCCTACGTTGTTGTTGTTGTTATTAGTGCCTTCAATCAGGGCACTGACTATCACCTCAGGCTAGCCAAAACTCTTCAGCTGTGTGTAACTAAGGCGGCCTACATCCCGTTTGATCCTGCTTACCGTCGCGAAGCCTTGGTCTCCCAATACAGCTTTAACCGCCCACACTTTCCTCCAATACCAAACCGACGACACTTTGATGCATCCACACGTGTCCTGCCAACTTTCTCATTGCTGTAGTCAAGATGTGTGCCCCCAATTTGGTTCAGTACCTCCACATTGGTTATCTGATCTAATAATCTAATCTTCAGCATTCTCCTGTTCTGTCCACATTTCAAAATCTAGTGCTCTTTTCTAGTCGGAACTTTTTATCTTTCACGTGTCACTTCCGTACAAGGCTGCGCACCAGGTAAATACGTTATGGAAAGCCTTCATGACAAATGCTGGGTGCAGATATTTTTATGTGTGTTACCTTTATATGTATACATATCGATGTGCTCGGTGCTCTTAGTGTGTGTCGAACAGTCTTCACGCACACGCGTCACAAAATTTACGAACTGATATTTCTGCACAGTTGCACTGCGCTTCTAAGTGGCCTATGCCTGTCAGTGTAGACTAACAGTTTTGTGTTTACGTATCCACACTTCGGCACCTGAAGGAAAATAGGCGTTAATGGCTTGCTCTTGCGACATGTAGTTGGACCTACTTAAAAATATACGTCTTGTAATGGCTATAATTAGTAGCCTGCAAATGACGTAAATACTGATGTAACGTTTTCGAGCACACCGTCCAGAGTTATCAGTAGATATATCTACACTTACACCCGTTACGCCCTATAGGGTATCGCATGTTAGCGAATATATCTTTTCAGTTAAACTTTTCTTGCTATTGCCATTTCTGCGTCGACAATCTTCATTTATTTTTCTGCCTAATAGCTCATCGGATTGCTTTTAGTGTCTCATTTTCTGATCTAATTCCGTGAGATTCACCCGATTTAATTCGACTGTATTCACTTATTACAGTTCTTTCGTTGATATTCATTTCACAGTCTCTTTTCAATAGACTGTCTATTCCGTTCAAGTGCTCTTCCAAGTCATTTACCACCTCCAACAGAACTACGAAGTCTCTCGGAAACTTCGTCGTTTTTATTTCTTCTACCTGCACATCAAATGCCTTACCAGATTTCTACACTGTTTCTCTTACTGCTTTTTCAGTACACAGATTGAACAGCATCGGGAATTGCCTCAACCTCGTCTGACTCACTTCTCGACTAATGTTTATCGTACATGTTCTTCAACTCTTATAATTGCAGTCTCTTTTCTGTAAAGCAGCTGATAACCTTGCCATCGTTGTATTTTCTCCCTGCCTCTTGATTTGTGTCAGAATCAGCACAAATGCAGAGCAGATGCTGTAAATATGATCTGTCTTTCCGCGCGTCCGCTACGGTCGCAGGTTCGAATCCTGCCTCGGGCATGGATGTGTGTGAGGTCCTTAGCTTAGTTAGGTTTAAGTGGTTCTAAGTTCTAGGGGACTGATGACCTCAGAAGTTCAGTCCAATAATGCTCAGAGACATTTGCATTTGATTTGTCTTTCTTCAGTCAAATTTTCTCTAGATACGCTGACTGCGTGACCACATGCTTAATAGCGTGTGGGGTCACCTTCGGAACGCTTGACGGCAGCGATTCTGCGTGGCATGGATTTTACAGGTCTCTACTAGATAGGTGTCACCAGGTGTCAATAGCTCACGTGATTCCCGTACATAATGGGCTCGTTGTTTGTGAGCGCAGAGCTGACACGCAGTAGCGTCCCATATATGTTTCGTTGATTTGAGAATAGCTGAATTTGTTGGCCAAGCTATAAACATGATTTCCAAATCACGCTCCTTAAACCACCGCTCTACGACTTTGGCCTTGTGACTCGGGCAGTCATCTTGCTGGAAGACATGGAGCATGAAGTGGTGCGAACACAGCAGCTCTGAGATGTGAACATCGGGATGGAGGTCAACAGTAAACAGGAAAAGCATCGTATCGCTTTTAGGAGTGAGTCCACCTACCCAGATATACAGAAGACAAAATGGATATACACAGTATACAGGACACTTACATCTATTTTTTCACTACACATTTATGAAATTTTGCTACTTATTTTATAAAATGAATTTTATTGTTTTCCCTAAGTCACAGGAGTGGCATTGTTGTGAGCGTGCTTATATAACTTTACGTACAAAGATCTCAACACTAACTACAGTACTGGTCATTAAAATTGCTACACCACGAAGATGACGCGCCACAGACGCGAAGTGTAACCGACAGGAAGAAGATGCTGTGATACGCAAATGATTAGCTTTTCAGGGCATTCACTCAAGGTTGGCGCCGGTGGCGACACCTACAACGTGCTGACATGAGGAAAGTTTCCAACCGATTTCTCATACACAAACAGCAGTTGACCGGCGTTGCCTGATGAAACGTTGTTGTGATGCCTCGTGTAAGGAGGAGAAATGCGTACTATCACGTTTCCGACTTTGACAAAGGTCGGATTGTAGCCTATCGCGATTGCGGTTTATCGTATCGCGGCATTGCTGCCCGCGTTGGTCGAGATCCAATGACTGTTAGCAGTATGTGGAATCGGTGGGTTCAGGAGGGTAATACAGAACGCCGTGCTGGATCCCAACGGTCTCGTATCACTAGCAGTCGAGATGACAGGCATCTTATCCGTATGGCTGTAACGGATCGTGCAGCCACATCTCGATCCCTGAGTCAACAGATGGGGACGTTTGCAAGACAACAACCATCTGCACGAAAAGTTCGTGACGTCTGCAGCAGCATGGACTATTAGCTAGGAGACCATGGCTGCAGTTACCCTTGACGCTGCAGTACAGACAGGAGCGCCTGCGATGGTGTACTCAACGACGAATCTGGGTGCGTGAATGGCAAAACGTCATTTTTTCGGATGAGTCCATGTTCTGTTTACAGCATCATGATGGTCGCATCCGTGTTTGGCGACATCGCGGTGAACGCACATTGGAAGCGTGTATTCGTCATCGCCATACTGACGTATCACCTGGTGTGATGGTATGGGGTGCCATTGGTTACACGTCTCGGTCACCTCTTGTTCGCATTGACGGCACTTTGAACAGTGGACGTTACATTTCAGATGTGTTACGACCCGTGGCTCTACCCTTCCTTCGATCCCTGCGAAACCCTACATTTGAGCTGGATAATGCACGACCGCATGTTGCAGGTCCTGTACGGGCCTTTCTGGATAGAGAAAATGTTCGACTGCTGCCCTGGCCAGCACATTCTCCAGATCTCTCACCAATTGAAAACGTCGGGTCAGTGATGGCCGAGCAACTGGCTCGTCACAATACGCCAGTCACTACTCTTGATGAACTGTGGTACCGTGTTGAAGCTGCATGGGCAGCTGTACCTGTACACGTCATCCAAGCACTGTTTGACTCAATGCCCAGGCGTATCAAGGCCGTTATTACGGCCAGAGGTGGTCGTTCTGGGTACTGATTTCCCAGGATCTATGCACCCAAATTGCGTGAAAATGTAATGACATGTCAGTTCTAGTATAATATATTTGTTCAATGAATACCCGTTTATCATCTGCATTTATTCCTGGTGTAGCAATTTTAATGGCCAATAGTGTATTATCAGGATGTACAGGGTATAACGGTATAAATGCATATATGCCAGTGGATGACTGGAAACAGTATACCAAACAATGTTACATCAGTATTTACGTCATTTGCATACTAACAATCGTAGTTTCTTCCAGTCGTATGATTGTAGCTTTGGTAGTACCTCCAAGTACATGTGGCAAGTGCACGCCATTAATACTCGTTTTCCCCTGGGAAGCAGGTAAAGTGTTGAAGTGTGGACATATGGACGCAAAACAGTTAGTCTATACTGACAGGCGTAGTCCACAAAGTGGTGCAGTTACGACCGTGCAGAAAATAGCAGGTAGCAAATTGTGACATCTTTGTGGGCAGACTGTTCGATGTAGAGAAAAAACAACCAACAAGATCATGTGTGTACGTACGAGGGTTGCCCAGAAAGTAAGACACCGCATTTTTTCCTTCTACAGTTCTTTATTGAACATAATTAGAATTACACATATGAAATAATGGTGTTTTATCTACACACCCTATTTTGTTTTTCATGATGGACTTTATTGTAAAGTTCTCCGTTATTTTCACTCGCAGGTAAAGGTACTGCGTCAGCAGCGGCGATGTGTGTTTCCGCGGCCTCGGGTTGAGCAGAGTTGGTGCCCTAGACGTGCGTCAGGCGCGAGGCCCGTATTGCGCCCCCAGGCAGTGGGGTTTATATGAGCGGCGCGGATCGCGTTCCAGCCCTCGGCGACGTATTGCGTATAGCGAGACGCCAGGCGCCGCACGAGGGCCCTCCTCCCTCCCCCCCCCCCCCCACCACTTCCCCCTCCACCGCGGCACGGCCAACCCTTGCCTGCACCACGAGTCACACGAAGCGACTGCCCTGCTCTCGCGCCACCTGCGATCGGACCCACTTTCTGGGCGAACGGGCGAATCGCGTTTGTCAACACGACACCTCCCAGCCTGTAATTGCAAGCGGAGCAGACTCCTGTCCTACAAGTGTTCCTCAAATAGTGGGCCTAATACCGACAAACTTTCCATTTACGTAGCACTGTCCTTGTGTTTCTCTTATTCCAAATTGCATTGCTATTAACCTGTGCTTCCTTCCTGTACGAGCCTTTCTGTGGCTTTTTTGGTTATTGTAGGACGCGTTTCTTCGTCGCTGAACACATATTTTGTGTTTTGCGATGTACACTGAAGCGTCAGAGGAACTGGTGTAGGCGCGCGCGCGTCCGCAACTCGTGGTCGTGCGGTAGCGTTCTCGCTTCCCACGCCCGGGTTCCCGGGTTCGATTTCCGGCGGGGTCAGGAATTTTCTCTGCCTCGTGATGACTGGGTGTTGTGTGCTGTCCTTAGGTTAGTTAGGTTTAAGTAGTTCTAAGTTCTAGGGGACTGATGACCATAGATGTTAAGTCCCATAGTGCTCAGAGCCATTTTTGTCGGCGCGCGTATTCAGATAGAGAGATATGTAAACAGGCAGAATATGGTGCTGTCAGAAGCGCCAATGTAAGGCAACAAGTGTCTGGCGCAGTTGTTAGATCGATTACTGGTGCTACAATGGCAGGTTATAGAGATTTGAGTGAGTGTGAACGTGGTGTTGTAGTCGGCGCACGAGCGATGGGACATAGCATCTCGAAGGTAGCGATTAAGAGGGTATTTTCCCGTACGATGCGGGTGATGACTAGGTCATGATGAGAGAAGACGAGGAGGAGAAGATGGAGTGAGAGGGGGAAGGACGAGAAGCCACAGTTAAGGGGAGTAGGAAATGGACAGAGAAAGGGAAGAGGTTAATGTGAATGGTGAGGGGGGGGGGCGGGAGATGGAGAGAGGGGGAGGAGGAGATTGACTTAACGGGGGTGAGGAGGTGAACTTAGGGAAGGGAAGAGGAGACGTGCTTAGAGGCGGGATGGAGGTGATGAACAGATAGAAGATGGAGATCAGATGGCGCAGGAGCGAATGAACAGAGAGAGGAGGGAGCAGCAGATAGAAGGACAGGAAGAGATGGACAGAAGGGTAAGGAAAAAGTTTATTAACAGAATATTGGAAGAAATACGCACGCAGGGAATGCCTGATACTCAGATAAAAAAAGAGTATCTGTTAATTATTTCCTGGCCTGATCCATTCGCGAATGGAACGCTGGGAAAACGACTGTCAACGTGCCCTACTTGCTACCATACGATCCCTGGTTTCTCTTATCTTGTCTTGACGGTCCTTGCCCATGATGTACGTCGGTGGCAGTATTCTCCTTCTGCAGTTTGCCGCAAATGCCAGTGTTTTTAACTTTCTCAAAATTGTTTCCAGAAAAGAACGTTACGATATCGCTGCGGCCGGAAAAAGTTTCTGCAAGAACGGGACCAACGACGACTGAAGAGGTGTGACGTTTAACGTGACAGAAGTGCAACCCTTCGGCAAATTGTTGCAGATTTCAATTCTGGGCCGTCAACAAGTGTCAGCGTGCGAAACATTCAGCGAAACATCATCGATATTGGATTTCGGAGCCGAAGGTCCACTTGTGTATCCTTGATGACTGCACGACACAAAGCTTTAGGCGTCACCTGGGACCGTCAACACTTACACTGGACTGTTGATAACTGGAAACATCTTGCCTGGTCGGACGAGTCTTGTTTCAAATTGTATCGAGCGGATGGATGTGTACGGGTGTGGAGACAACCGCATGAAGCCATGCACTCTACATGTCAGCAGGGAGCTGTTGAAGCTGATGGAGGTTCTGTAATATTGTGGGGCGTGTGCAGTTTGAGTGATATGGGACCGCTGGTACGTCTAGATACGACTCTGACAGGGGATACGTATGTAAGTATCCTGTCTGGTCACCTGCATTCATGTCCACTGTGCATTCCGACAGACTTGCGCAATTCCAGCAGGACAATGCGACACTTCACACGTCCAGAATTGCTACAGAGTGGTTCCAGGAACACTCATCGGAGTTTAAACATTTCCGCTGACCACCGAACTGCCCACACACGAACATTATTGAGCATGACTCGGATGCCTTGCAGTTCACTTTCTCGTACTATTACGGATTTATGGACAACTCTGCACTGCAGGACTCATGGTGTCAATTCCCTCCACCACAACTTCAGACTTTAGTCGAGTGCATGCCACGTTTTGTTGCGGCAGTTCTACGAGCTCGCGGGACCCCGACTCGATATTAGGCAGGGTTTAACAGTTTCTTTAGCTCTTCAGCATGCTAAGGAGGAGATACAAGCCCAAATCCCAGCGGTAGAACAAATTTAATTCATTGCTTCAGCTTCTACCCTTATAGAACATAATGTTCAAAACCGTATGTCTTCAGAAAAATGTAATTGTTTCGGCATGACAAAGCAGCCTGTCACAAACGAGTGTCTGTAAGGCAATAATGATCTGTGGTCAGTAAGATTTCTGAAATGGCCTGAACTGATCAGAGTCCCTACCTGAACCCAGTGGACCACTCTGACCTGGGTCAAAACATCGACTTCCCTCCAGACCCCAACGCCCAACATTAGTACGTCGTTTCGGCTCTTGAAGAAGAATGGGCTGCCATTCCTCCACATGCATTCAGACACCTCTTTCAAAGTGTCCCCAACAGAGCTGACGCCGACATAAAGGCGAAGGGTGGACACACCCAATACGAATGTCCAATAACATGTGTCCGGATACTTGGGATCAGTGTATGTTCACAGGTGACGAACGTGCGAGGTTTGGCCTGAGCCAGAAGGCGTTCGCTCGCGACGCCGGAGGCGGCCCTGTGGTGGGTTGGCCGGCTGCCGGCGGAATCGATAGGCGAGGAGGCCGGAGCCGCCGCCGCTCCAGCTCCAGCCCCCTGCTCTCACCGAGACTTTTTGCTCGTGCCGCTGAGCGGCGGGGCCACGCACGAAGACCCGACCCTTCGCGAAACCGCTGGCCTGGCCGTAGCTTCCGGAGCTCCTATTTTTTTGGTCATCAGTCTACTGACTGGTTTGATGCGGCCCGCCACGAATTCCTTTCCTGTGCTAACCTCTTCATCTCAGAGTAGCACTTGTAACCTACGTCCTCAATTATTTGCGTGACGTATTCCAATCTCTGTCTTCCTCTACATTTTTTGCTCTCTACAGCTCCCTCTAGTACCATGGAAGTCATTCCCTCATGTTTCACTACCATACAATGCTGTACTCCAGACGTACATCCTCAGAAATTTATTCCTCAAATTAAGGCCGGTATTTGATATTAGTAGACTTCTCTTGGCCAGAAATGCCTTTTTTGCCATCGCGAGTCTGCTTTTGATGCCCTCCTTGCTCCGTCCGTCATTGGTTATTTTACTGCCTAGGTAGCAGAATTCCTTAACTTCATTGACTTCGTGGCCATCAATCCTGATGTTAAGTTTCTCGCTGTTGTCATTTCTACTACTTCTCATTACCTTCGTATTTCTCCGATTTACTCTCAAACTATACTGTGTACTCATTAGACTGTTCATTCCGTTCAGCAGATCATTTAATTATTCTTCACTTTCACTCAGGATAGCAATGTCATCAGCGAATCGTATCATTGATATCTTTTCACCTTGTATTTTAATTCCACTCCTGAACCTTTCTTTTATTTCCATCATTGCTTCCTCGATGTACAGATTGAAGAGTAGGGGCGAAAGGCTGCAGCCTTGTCTTACGCCCTTCTTAATACGAGCACTTCGTTCTTGATCGTCCACTCTTATTATTCCCTCTTGGTTGTTGTACATATTGTATATGACCCGTCTCTCCCTATAGCTTACCCCTACTTTTTTAAGAATCTCGAACAGCTTGCACCATTTTATATTATCGGACGCTTTTTCCAGGTCGACAAATCCTATGAAAGTGTCCTGATTTTTCTTTAGCCTTGCTTCCATTATTAGCTGTAACGTCAGAATTGCCTCTCTCGTCCCTTTACTTTTCCTAAAGCCAAACTGATCGTCACCTAGCGCATTCTCAATTTTCTTTTCCATTCTTCTGTATATTATTCTTGTAAGCAGCTTCGATGCATGAGCTGTTAAGCTGACTGTGCGATAATTCTCGCACTTCTCAGCTCTTGCTGTCTTCGGAATTGTGTGGATGATGCTTTTCCGAAAGTCAGATGGTATGTCGCCAGACTCATATATTCTACACATCAACGTGAATAGGCGTTTTGTTGCCACTTCCCGCAATGATTTTAGAAATTCTGATGGAATGTTATCTATCCCTTCTGCCTTATTTGACCGTAAGTCCTCCAAAGCTCTTTTAAATTCCAATACTGGATCCCCTATCTCTTCTAAATCGACTGCTGTTTCTTCTTCTATCACATCAGACAAATATTCACCCTCATAGAGGCTTTCAATGTATTCTTTCCACCTATCTGCTCTCTCCTCTGCATTTAACAGTGGAATTCCCGTTGCACTCTTAATGTTACCACCGTTGCTTTTAATGTCACCAAAGGTTGTTTTGACTTTCCTGTATGCTGAGTCTGTCCTTCCGACAATCATATCTTTTTCGATGTCTTCACATTTTTCCTGCAGCCATTTCGTCTTAGCTTCCCTGCACTTCCTATTTATTTCATTCCTCAGCGACTTGTATTTCTGTATTCCTAATTTTCCCGGAACATGTTTGTACTTCCTCCTTTCATCAATCAACTGAAGTATTTCTTCTGTTACCCATGGTTTCTTCGCAGCTACCTTCTGTGTACCTATGTTTTTCTTCCCAACTTCTGTGATGGCCCTTTTTAGAGATGTCCATTCCTCTTCAACTGTACTGCCTACTGCGCTATTCCTTATTGCTGTATCTATAGCGTTAGAGAACTTCAAACGTATCTCGTCATTCCTTAGTACTTCCGTATCCCACTTCTTTGCGTATTGATTCTTCCTGACTAATGTCTTGAACTCCAGCCTACTCTTCATCACTACTATATTGTGATCTGAGTCTATATCAGCTCCTGGGTACGCCTTACAATCCATTATCTGATTTCGGAATCTCTGTCTGACCATGATGTAATCAAATTGAAATCTTTCCGTATCTCCCGGCCTTTTCCAAGTATACCTCCTCCTCTTGTGATTCTTGAACAGGGTATTCGCTATTACTAGCTGAAACTTGTTACAGAACTCAATTAGTCTTTCTCCTCTTTCATTCCTTGTCCCAAGCCCATATTCTCCTGTAACCCTTTCTTCTACTCCTTCCCCTACAACTGCATTCCAGTCGCCCATGACTATTAGATTTTCGTCCCCCTTTACATACTGCATTACCCTTTCAATATCCTCATACACTTTCTCTATCTGTTCATCTTCAGCTTGCGACGTCGGCATGTATACCTGACCTATCGTTGTCGGTGTTGGTCTGCTGTCGATTCTGATTAGAACAACCCGGTCACTGAACTGTTCACAGTAACACACCCTCTGCCCTACCTTCCTATTCATTACGAATCCTACACCTGTTATACCATTTTCTGCTGCTGTTGATATTACCCGATACTCATCTGACCAGAAATCCTTGTCTTCCTTCCACTTCACTTCACTGACCCCTACTATATCTAGATTGAGCCTTTGCATTTCCATTTTCAAATTTTCTAGTTTCGCTACCACGTTCAAGCTTCTGACATTCCACGCCCCGACTCGTAGAACGTTATCTTTTCGTTGATTATTCAATATTTTTCTCATGGTAACCTCCTCCTTGGCAGTCCCCTCCCGGAGATCCGAATGGGGGACTATTTCGGAAACTTTTGCCAATGGAGAGATCATCATGACACTTTGCATGAGGGCTTAATTAAATAATGAAAAAAATTTTATTTTTTAGTATCAGTATGTCTGATTACGAAGTGTCGTAAACGGTTGGCCCTGACTAGTTTTAGTACGGAATCTGACTGCATAGAATAACAACAAAGAATGAAAGAAAATTTCCGTTACACAATTAATAATTAAGTCCCCAGCAACTATAAAACGTACGAAACCAAAGCACAAGTGTAACTGTTCTGTGTGTGGAAGTGTGGTTCAACGTACACATCTGGCACGGTTCTTCTTCAATAAGACAAGAAATTTTAAATACCATTTATACTGAAGTAATTAAAAAAAATAGAAATACTATAATTGCGCAAGAAAACCAGAATTACACTCTAATACAAGAACACAAGCCAGGTGCTTTGTTGACTGAATCTGTAATGACGCATTATTTAAGACACTGAAATAATAAAAAGAATAGGGAATTTTTTTTTACCTTCATATATATTGACGAAAAGCACTCTGATCATTACAATATCTCCATTCGAACAACATCTGCTGTCTAGCCCATCAAACAGCTGCATAAAACATGGAGCAGGCACTCCCTACTACAACATCTCAACACCGACTCGCTACTGCCACATCTCGACAAGCACTCTCCACCACGACTTCTCGACAAGAACTTTTCACTACGACATCTCAGCAGGCACTGTCAGTGGAGGCGGAGGAATAAAACTCTTTGGCGCAATATCTGGCGCTGTGGCTCAGTGTAGCCACCTTTCAACTTCTTCAATTACAGGCCACATGTCCTGTGGATACACGTTACGTGTCTTTAATACAGTGGTTTCCATTGCCTTCTGCATCCTCATGTCGTTGATCATAGCTGATTCTTCCGCCTTTAGGGGCAATTTCCCACCCCTAGGACAAGAGAGTGCCCTGAACCTCTATCCGCTCCTCCGCCCTCTTTGACAAGGCGGTTGGCAGAATGAGGCTGACTTCTAATGCCGGAAGTCTTCGGCCGCCAATGCTGATTATTTATCAAAATTTAGGCAGTGGCGGGGATCGAACCCGGGACAGAAGACGTTTTGATTATGAATCAAAGACGCTACGCCTAGACCACGGTGGTTCCCTATATAGAAGGCTGAATCGTCCGCCACGTTTAGCGCATGTACGAGGATTCGGCAGTGTTTACCTTGCTGGTGGCTAAGCTATTCCCTAAAGTCCATAAAGAGGCTGTCCCGTTGACGCCTATTGTTTCTAACATTGGTGCTCCGACATATCGTGTAGCTAAACATCTTGCTAGTTTGTTGAGCCCACTAGTAGGTAGGTGTGAACACCACATTAAGATCTCTGCAGATTTCTTACGTCGGTTGCAGGGATTCCGTTTAAATGACTCTGATATTTTAGTCAGTTTTGATGTGGTTTCTCTTTTCACTCGCGTTCCTCTATCTTATTCGTTGCAGCTAATTGAGGTTAAGTTTGGTGTCGAGTTAACAAATTTGTTTCGACATGTGCTGACTTCCACTTACTTTTTATTGAATGGTCAGTACTACGAACAGACTGATGGTGTTGCAATGGGAAGCCTGTTGTCACCTGTTGGGGCCAGTTTGTTTATGGAGGACTTTTAGGAACGTGCATTGGAGTCAGCGACCTTGAAACCTGCGTGTTTTTTCAGATATGTAGACGATACTTTTGTTGTTTGGCCTCATGGTAGTGAGAATTTAAACCGGTTTTTGGTACACCTGAATTCAATCCACCCGAATATTGAGTTCACTATGGAGGTGGAAAAGAAGCCTTTCCTTCCTTGATGTGTTGGTCAGAAGGAAGACTGGTGGTACGCTGGGACATTCTGTTAATGGGAAGCCTACTCACACTGACTTGTATCTGCGAACTGATAGTTGTCACCATCGCCTGCCGGGGTGGCCCAGCGGTTCTAGGCGCTACAGTCTGGAGCTGCGCGATTGCTACGGTCGCAGGTTCGAATCCTGCCTCGGGCATGGATGCGTGTAATGTACTTGCGTTAGTTGGGTTTAAGTAGTTCTAAGTTCTAGGGGACTGATGATCTTAGCAGTTAAGACCCATAGTGCTCAGGGCCATTTGAACCATTTGAAGTTGTCACTATCCAGCTCAGCGTGAAGGAGTACTTCGTACCTTGGTTCACAGGGCCGAAGATATCTCAGACCCTGAAAGTTTGGCAGCTGAGCTATCACATCTCGAAGTCACCTTTCGTCAGAATGGTTATAGTCGTCAGAATGGTTATAGTGAAAGGCAGATCAAACGTGCGTTGCGCCATCAGCCTTCTGTGCAACGGGTGAGTGAAGATAGCAACGAAGTGGCACCTAAGTCTACGGCCTTTTGCCTTACGCTGGAAGCATTTCCAACAGGATTGGCCGTATTTTGCGGAAATGTGATGTGAAATGTGTTTTTCGACCACCTTCTAAGGCCCTGTTAGCGTCCGTAAAAGATGACCTTAGTTTGCGCAATGCTGGTGTCTGTCGTATTCCTTGCAGTTGTGGAGTGCCATATATTGGTCAGACAATTAGGACTGTGGAAGACGCGTGTATTGAACATAAGCGTCACACACGCTTACAACAGCCGAGCAAATCTGCTATTGTAGAGCATTGCCTTGACACCGGTCATCTTATGGAATATAACAACACGGAGATTCTGGCTTGCACGTCCAGCTATTGGGGTTGTGTTATTAAGGAAGCTGTTGAAATCAAACTATCAAGCAACCTTATAAACAGAGATCGTGGATTTTGATTAAATGCTGCTTGGAATCCGGCTCTGTTTCTCATCAAGAAACAGAAGGACAGAATTAGTGCTACTTCACCTGTTGATTAATAGCCACTATCGATATGTTTGATGTTGGTTTTCTTTGGTTGTGTGTTGACTCTGCGGTTACTTGTTCTGTGTGTGGTATGTTCCTTGTTTCTCCTCTGTGAACCGAGGTATTAAATTCCCTTGCACATTGCTTCCTCCTTGCATTTGTGCCTTGGCAGGGTGTGCTCCTGTCGAAAAATCGGCAGTGGTCGACGACGTCACCCCGTAGCAAACCTGTAAGTTATTTGAACATTCAGTTCGCCGGGAAAGTTTAAGCTGTCTTATTCGCGCAACATCTTACAACTTACAATATATTTGATACTGCATGTATGAAGGCATGGAACAGTAGCTACCGTTTCTAGTGATATATGCACTGAAGCACCAAAGGAACTTATATTGGCGTGCGTATTCGAATACAAAGATATGTAAACAGACAGAATACAGCGCTACAGTCTGCAACGCCCATATAAGACAAGTATCTGGCGCGGTTGTTAGATCGGTTACTACAGCTACAGAGGCAGATTATCAAGATTTAATCGAGTTTGAACGTGGTGTAAAGTACAATTTCATGTTGACTGACAACAAATTTTTATTAATCGTTCCATCTACCATTTAACGAGTACTCATTTTGTGTACTTTATGATAAATTTGTTGCTTGTTAGGTTGTGGTAGAAACTTTATTCTTTGAAAGTTAAGGTCCTTGTGCAGGTTCCATCAGACTCACCGATCGACTATAAAAATATCTTACTTATCACCTGTCCTACCGTACCTATGTAAGAAATGGGGTTAAGTATTATACGACTAATGTTGCTCTGCACTTTGTGAATTGTGAAGTATCTCGGTAATCGATAAATTTTGAGACGAACTACTTCAGTACAGTTTTCCACGGGGGAAAGAAAAGCAATTTCATACAATTGGTTTCATGTTTGTAACTGCAATTATTAACGTGTATTTACTATGCATAATTGGGAGCCAGGTCCTGCTTCACAACTGTCTCTCCGGTAGTTTAAGGCTCATCTTTGTCTTCATTCGGTGTGGATTGGAAATCTAAAAACGCGAAAACCAGTTTTGCAATAGTTAGTGCAATTCACAGCAGAGTGACCAACCACATTTACAACGGATTCTTCAATACATTTACTGAGAAATCTTCACTCACATCGTGACTCGTGTACACAAGTAAAATATCCTATAGTTTGGGGGAAACATGAAGGACAGTTCAGCTCGGATTACAGAGGTCTTAGTAGCTTCTATGACGTCACAAGCCGGTGTCCCAGCGTTCTGTCAAAAGTAAAGCACTACTCGGCTTCCTCGAAGCAAAATCTTTGAATGTTCGACGAAATATGCTATCTGAATGCAAAAGGAAACAATGTTGTACTCTTTTATTTTCTACAATAAGTATATATTTTACGAATTTGTGCTTATTTAACTCGTATGTGTTCGATTTACCAAATGCACTTGTCAAACACATAAATGTGTCAGGAAGAGAACACCCTACCACCGAAGTAGTCGTCGTCATGGAGTGCCTCGCTTGCGTGCAGCAGCTATACAGGTTCGTCACCAGGCGGAACGGACATACGCTGACGGAAAAAAAAGGCAACGCCAAGGAGGAGTTGTGCAACATCAACCAAAGTCGGGAGACGTGTTTCTACATCTTAAAGATACTTGTTCAAATATCGTAAAATCCGCGTATGAGTTGCGTTGGTACCTCCACTACGAGAATGCAAATCAGGTTTGCTTTAAAAATACACGCTGTAACGGTTGTGTCCGTTAGTTATTTGAGATTGGACGTGGTCAGTTGGTGTTAGTCTAGGATGCCTTTAACGCGACAAAGGCGCCATTATCTACAGCTCACTACGTTTGAACGAGGTCGTGAAAAAGGGTGCGGGAAGCTGAATGTTCCTTTTGTGATACTGCTGTACGACTTGGCAGGAATTTAGCCACTTTACATGATTGCTGACAGGGTTGGTCACAAGGATGAATGTTCGCAAAAAGACCGGTCTCCGGACGACTACGTGCCACTACAGAGAGAGAAGGCCATCGTGTTCGGCGTACGGCTCTGGCGGATCGAACAGCATCTGCAGCAGTAATATGAGCAGCAGATGGAACCACAGTGACACAATGAACTGTTACAAATCGGTTACTTCAAGGACAGCTCCGAGTCAGACGCCCTGTAGCGCGCATTCCACTGGCTCCGAACCACCGCCTTTTACGACTACAGAGGTGGAGATCAGTTGTGTTTTTTTGGTGAAAGTTAGTTCCGCTTCGGTGCCGTGATGGCTGCGTGTTGGTCAGACGGAGGCCAGCTGAGGGCATGCAACAAACCTTTGTGCGTGCTAGAGCACACTCAACGTACACCTGGCATTTCGTCTGAGAGTGCGACTTAGTGCGACGGCAGGAGCAGTATCGTCGTTATCCCACGCACCCTGACTGCAAATTTGTTCATCAGTCTGGTGATTCGATCTCTTGTGCCGCCATTCATGAAGAGCATTTCCAACAGGATAACGCTCGCCCATATACCGCTGCTGTAACCCAACATGCTCTACAGAATGTCCACTTGTTGGCTTGACTTGCTCGATTACGAGATGCAACTCCAGGCATGGAACTCCATCCCACAAACTGACATCCGGCACATGTACGACACAATGCAAGCACATTTATATGCTTACATTCGCCATTATGGCGGCTATGCCCCTTATTAAAAGTACCAGAATTTCACTTTTGCAATGGCTATCTCGTGCTTACATTAACGTGTGATCTTGCAGTGTTAATCACTTACATACACCATGTGATCAAAAGTATCCGGACACCTGGATGTAAATGACTTACAAGTTCGTGGCGCCCTCCATCGGTAATGATGTAATTCAATATTGTGTTGGCCCACCATTAGCTTTGAAGACAGCTTCCACTCTCGCAGGCATACGAGCAATCAGGTCCTGGAAGGTTTCTTGGCGAATGGCAGCGGAGTGCTGCACTGAGGAGAGGTATCGATGTCTGTCGGTGAGGCCTGGCACGAAGTGACGTTCCAAAACATCCGAAAGGTGTTCTATACGATTCAGGCCAGGACTCTGTGCAGGTCAGTCCATCACAGGGATGTTATTGTCGTGTAACAACACCGCCACAGGCCGTGCATTATGAACAGGTGCTCGATCACGTTAAAAGATGCAATCGCTATCCCCGAATTGCTCTTCATTAGTGGGAAGCAAGAAGGTGCTTAGAACATCAATGTAGGCATGTGCTGTGATAGTGCCACGCAAAACAACAAGGGGTGCAAGCCCCCTCCATGAAAAACACGGCCGCACCATAATACCACCCGCCGCCGAATTTCACTGTTGGCACTAGCAGATGACGTTCACCGGGCATTCGCCATACCCACACCCTGCCATCGGATCGTCATATTGCCGCGCGGGATTAGCCGAGCGGTGTAGGGCGCTGCAGTCATGGACTGTGCGGCTGGTCCCGGCGGAGGTTCGAGTCCTCCCTCGGGCATGGGTGTGTGTGTGTGTTTGTTCTTAGGATAATTTACTTACGTTAAGTAGTGTGTAAGCGTAGGGACTGATGACCTTACCAATTAAGTCCCATAAGATTTCTCACACTTTTTTTTGTTTTTTTTTTTAACGCTATATTGTGCACCGTGATTCGTCACTCCACACAACGTTTTTCCACTGTTCAATCGTCCAATGTTTACGCTTCTTACACCAAGCGAGGCGTCGTTTGGCATTTACCGGTATGATGTGTAGCTTATGAGCAGCCACTCGATAATGAAATCCAACTTTCCTCAACTCCCGCCTAATTGTCATAGTTCTTGCAGTGGATCCTGTTTGATGGTCTGGATAGACGTCTGCCTATTACACATTACGACCCTCTTCAACTGTCGGCGGTCTCTGTCAGTCAACAGACGAGGTCGGCCTGTGCGCTTTCGTGCTGTACGTGGCCCTTCACGTTTCCACTTCACTATCACATCGGAAACAGTGGATGTAGGTGTGTTTAGGAGACGTATGACACAATTGACACCCAATCACCTGACCACGTTCGAAGTCCGTGAGTTTCGCGGAGCGCCCCATTCTGCTCTCACACGATGTCTAATGACTACTGAGGTCGCTAATATGGAGTACCTGGCAGTAGGTGGCAGCACAATGCACCTAATATGAAAAACGTATGTTTTTGGGGGTGTCCGGATACTTTTGATCACATAGTGTATGTTACCTAGACAAATGTATTCCCGAAATTTCATTACGGTAGATTATGTAGTTGTTTGTATATTTTTGTGTTGGCGATTTTTGTTTCGTCAGTGTATATCGCAGCACGGATTAATAACAGTTTACAAGGATTCTGTATTCCGACATAATTGTCGTAAAGGAGTGTGAGTATAATGTAAGTTAATTGTTTACTTCTTGACATTGCACTAGTGAAGCCACAGTCGCAGTAAATAAAATTTTTCTTTAAAAAAATGGGCTTACATTACCGGTCTCAACGAACTACGTCGTCATTTTCAAATGTAAAACATTAGTTTGAGAATATGTAATGGGAATTGTGAGCATACATCTGACAAGAATTACGAAAAATAGGAAGACGATGCAACCGAGGCCATGGTAGCAGAACCAAGTCAATACAAGTGATGCTCATGCTTGTCCAACTGTTCATTCCATTTCCTAATGTAAAATAGATAAGAACTAAACCAGGCTAACAGTTGCCAAAGATTCTTGCAGTATGTCCTACTCTGACACAACGATCGTAAGGCTGATATAAATTCACAATTTCCAAAGAGCTTATAAAGCAAAAGAGTTTACGAACTTCCCCGACCGGAGAAGAATCTTTACCAAATTGTATCATTATGTCATAAATAAATCCAGAAACAAATTCAATAATTAGCGTTAGATTGGGCAATTAATAATATGAATTTTAAGTATGCCAGATGTAGTGTTGGCAGAAAAGCCAACACTTTTTCTAGAGGAGGCCGAAATGCACGCGTTTAATTACACGCTGACTGGCGTGAGGTCTGGAACAGGACAATATCTTGAGAATTACAAATAAAGTACGTAGTTGATATAATACTTAACTTTAACCCACAATTGTAGAACATCGCTCTTGATGATACATGCTTCACATAATAAATATCAATTGAATACGGCGCCTTGCTAGGTCGTAGCAAATGTAGCTGAAGGCTATGCTAACTATCGTCTCGGCAAATGAGAGCGTATTTGTCAGTGAACCATTGCTATGAACGTCGGCTGTACAACTGGGGCGAGTGCCAGTACGTCTCTCTAGACCTGCCGTGTGGTGGCGCTCGGTCTGCTATCACTGACAGTGGCGACACGCGGGTCCGACGTATACTAATGGACCGCGGCCGATTTAAAGGCTACCACCTAGCAAGTGTGGTGTCTGGCGGTGACACCACACCAGAAATTTTGTAATTTCAATTAATTTTAAAAAAAGAGTAATTTTAACTGTTAGTACATATCGATTGTAACACATTAATTTCTTTTTTATACATTAGAGCCTGAAATATAATACATCGTATACAAAATCATACGAATTCTTTTGTGAAACAGCTGAGATAATTTTGAGCTATGCAAGAATCAATAGTATACGTGGTATCGAAAAATGGTTCAAATGGCTCTGAGCACTATGGGGCTTAACTTCGGGGTCATCAGTCCCTAAGAACTTAGAACTACTTAAACCTAACTAACCCAAGGACATCACACACATCCATGCCCGAGGCAGGATTCGAACCTGCGACCGTAGCAGTCGCGCGGTTCCGGACTGAGCGCCTTAACCGCGAGACCACCGCGGCCGGCATACGAGGTATCGGTTATTTCTATAAAAAAGGTAATGTTAGACGAGGATGATTCATTATAAGTTGCATGTTAAAAGAAGGGCGAATATGTTCCGCACGCCAAAATTTTTGGAAAATTTTTTTAAGGTGCTGAGGAACGTAGAATGAGGCAGGTGGTACCCGACTTTTCAGTCAGAGGAACATAAATGATAATGGCCAGCCAATAGCAATAGGCGGAATTTCAACCAATAACACATCTCCAACGTAAGTGTGGGGTAGTGCGTTTCTATCCAATGACGATAGATCAACAATAGTATCCATAAAGGTTTAGCCAGTAGCGCTCCTACTTTTGCAGCAGCGCGGCAATCTTAGCCTATGACGATGGCCCACCAATGGTAGCCACAAGAATGTTAACTGATACTCTCATTTCTCCAGCATAAACGCGGGAAAACTCCCCTTTATAAGAGAAAGCCTGCAGACGTACATAAACTGGAACATATTCGCATTTTTTGTGCTACCATAGGAGCATTTTTCCGCTGGTTTACATATGTATCGGGAAAAGACAGCGAGTTCGGACACGAACGACGGGACCAAACTTGAGGAGTTTCGATAATTACAATTCAGGTAAGTGCCCAAACCCCGTCGAAGTACTTTATCCGACCGTTTCTACGCTGTATTTAGGAATCAAAACTTCGCGGGTCTAATCGGTTTCCATTCCTTATCAACGACGTCTGCCAGCCTACTCAGTGACCTAATACCATGCAGATCTGTGCATAAAAAAACAAGATTGTGCTCTTTCATAACGTAAATTGTTGTATGAAACCCGGGGGGCTTTCCTGTGACGCCCCACATTGTGTGCATCTTAGTAGAATCATCCATCCTCGTTGTGGGTTGCCTCCATGTCGCAGCTGCTGTGTTATGCTAAGTTTGACCATTTCCAAATTCTAAAATGCCACCATACTTTTGACGAACATTTAAATTTTTAACTGCCATTCTGAGGCAGGCACAGTACAACAGTCGACTACCTCCTCGTAAGCCACATGTTTCTCTAGCCGCTGCTGAGCGAAGCCTGAGGTCAGGTAAAGAGCGACTCAGGTGGGCAGTGGATGGCTGGAAATGAATGATTTGGAGTGATGAACAGTGCTATGCCGTTTGGCAATACCATGGAAGTGGATGGGTTTGGGCAATGCCGGAGAACGTTAATTGCCATCAAGTGTAGTAACAATGAAATACAGAGGAGGTAATAATCCGGTTTGGGGATGTTTTTGTGGTTAGAGAGTGGTTGTCTTATTTTAGTTTAGAAAATACGGAAGAATATTCAACACATTTTACTGTATTCTGCACTGCGCACCGTAGAGCAATAGTTCGGAGACGATGACTGGACCAGCATGACAATGCACATTATCAAAAACAGCGTCTGTGATGCAATGTTTTGTATGCAGTAACATTCCTGAAATCAACTGGCCCTCTCAATGTCCCAACCTGAACGCAATGGAACATCTTTAGACCGAGTTAGAACGTAGACTTCCGTCCAGACCCCCAGTATACAATGTCACTAACTTCTCTGGTTTCGTCTGTGGAGGAGATTCCTTCAAAGACACTTCGGACACCTCAGTGAAAGTGTACAAAGAAGAGTTGAAACCACGATGTAGGTGAAGGGTGGACACAGCGCATTTTCTACTAATAGAAGTCCCTACAATTTTGATCGGATAGAATATATGGTGACACTGATTTTTGTGGCGTTAAATGAACGCAGCCTAACCGAGCTCCCTCCTGTCAGTACTTGGGATTTACGTGTAGGAACAACAGTTGGATGTACAAGGAAGAGGTGGCGGGAACAAGTTAAAGAAGACCTTCAAAAGAAAGGAGAAACATGAGGTCCTGTGGTCTACATCTACATGATTACTCTGCTATTCACAATTAAATTCTTGGCAGAGAGTTCACCGAACCACAATCATACTATTTCCCTACCATTCCACTCCCGAACAGCGCGCGGGTAAAACGAACACCTAAAGCTTTCTCTTCGAGCTCTGATTTCTCTTATTTTATTTTGATGATCATTCCTACCTATGTAGGTTGGGCTCAACAAACTATTTTCGCATTTGTAAGAGAAAGTTGGTGACTGAAATTTCGTAAATACACTCCTGGAAATTGAAATAAGGACACCGTGAATTCATTGTCCCAGGAAGGGGAAACTTTATTGACACATTCCTGGGGTCAGATACATCACATGATCACACTGACAGAACCACAGGCACATAGACACAGGCAACAGAGCATGCACAATGTCGGCACTAGTACAGTGTATATCCACCTTTCGCAGCAATGCAGGCTGCTATTCTCCCATGGAGACGAACATAGAGATGCTGGATGTAGTCCTGTGGAATGGCTTGCCATGCCATTTCCACCTGGCGCCTCAGTTGGACCAGCGTTCGTGCTGGACGTGCAGACCGCGTGAGACGGCGCTTCATCCAGTCCCAAACATGCTCAATGGGGCACAGATACGGAGATCTTGCTGGCCAGGATAGTTGACTTACACCTTCTAGAGCACGTTGGGTGGCACGGGATACATGCGGACGTGCATTGTCCTGTTGGAACAGCAAGTTCCCTTGCCTGTCTAGGAATGGTAGAACGATGGGTTCGATGACGGTTTGGATGTACCGTGCACTATTCAGTGTCCCCTCGACGATCACCAGTGGTGTACGGCCAGTGTAGGAGATCGCTCCCCACACCATGATGCCGGGTGTTGGCCCTGTGTGCCTCGGTCGTATGCAGTCCTGATTGTGGCGCTCACCTGCACGGCGCCAAACACGCATACGACCATCATTGGCACCAAGGCAGAAGCGACTCTCATCGCTGAAGACGACACGTCTCCATTCGTCCCTCCATTCACGCCTGTCGCGACACCACTGGAGGCGGGCTGCACGATGTTGGGGCGTGAGCGGAAGACGGCCTAACGGTGTGCGGGACCGTAGCCCAGCTTCATGGAGACGGTTGCGAATGGTCCTCGCCGATACCCCAGGAGCAACAGTGTCCCTAATTTGCTGGGAAGTGGCGGTGCGGTCCCCTACGGCACTGCGTAGGATCCTACGGTCTTGGCGTGCATCCGTGCGTCGCTGCAGTCCGGTCCCAGGTCGACGGCACGTGCACCTTCCGCCGACCACTGGCGACAACATCGATGTACTGTGGAGACCTCACGCCCCACGTGTTGAGCAATTCGGCGGTACGTCCACCCGGCCTCCCGCATGCCCACTATACGCCCTCGCTCAAAGTCCGTCAACTGCACATACGGTTCACGTCCACGCTGTCGCGGCATGCTACCAGTGTTAAAGACTGCGATGGAGCTCCGTATGCCACGGCAAACTGGCTGACACTGACGGCGGCGGTGCACAAATGCTGCGCAGCTAGCGCCATTCGACGGCCAACACCGCGGTTCCTGGTGTGTCCGCTGTGCCGTGCGTGTGATCATTGCTTGTACAGCCCTCTCGCAGTGTCCGGAGCAAGTATGGTGGGTCTGACACACCGGTGTCAATGTGTTCTTTTTTCCATTTCCAGGAGTGTAGATCTCGCCGCGACGAAAAACGTCTTTCCTTTAATGACTTGCATCCCAACTCGCGTATCATATCTGCCACACTCTCTCCCCTATTACGTGATAATACAAAACGAGCTGCCCTTTTTTGTACCATTTCGATGTCCTCCGTCAATCCCACCTGGTAAGGATCCCACACCGCGCAGCAATATTCTAACAGAGGACGAACGAGTATAGTGTAAGCTGTCTCTTTAGTGGACTTGTTGCATCTTCTAAGTGTCCTGCCAATGAAACGCAACCTTTGGCTCGCCTTCCCCACAATATTATCTATGTGGTCTTTCCAACTGAAGTTGTTCGTAATTTTTACACCCAGGTCCTTAGTTGAATTGACAGCCTTGAGAATTGTACTATTTATCGAGTAATCGAATTCCAACGGATTTCTTTTGGAACTCATGTGGATCACCTCACACTTTTCGTTATTTAACGTCAACTGCCACCTGCCACACCATACAGCAATCTTTTCTAAATCGCTTTGCAAGTGATACTGGTCTTCGGATGACCTTACTAGACGGTAAATTACAGCATCATCTGCGAACAGCCTAAGAGAACTGCTCAGATTGTCACCCAGGTCATTTACATAGATCAGGAACAGCAGAGGTCCCAGGACGCTTCCCTGGGGAACACCTGATATAACTTCAGTTTTACTCGATGATTTGCCGTCTATTACTACAAACTGCGACCTTCCTGACAGGAAATCACGAATCCAGTCGCGCAGCTGAGACGATTCCCCATAGACCCGCAGCTTGATTAGAAGTCGCTTGTGAGGAACGGTGTCAAAAACTTTCCGGAAATCTAGAAATACGGAATCAACTTGAGATCCCCTGTCGATAGCGGCCATTACTTCGTGCGAATAAAGAGCTAGTTGCGTTGCACAAGAACGATGTTTTCTGAAACCGTGCTGATTACGAATCAATAGATCGTTCTCTTCGAGGTGATTCATAATGTTTGAATACAGTATATGCTCCAAAACCCTACTGCAAACCGACGTCAGGAAAGAAAACTACATAGGCATAAGCAGATGGGGGCAAGTCGTTCGTAAACTTCATGTCCGGCTTACCGGAAAGACTTCCTCTTCAGTGTGATTTTGCGACTGTAATTGGAGCTGCTGAGCGCCTGCGCCTTTTAGACGGAGCTTTGGATGTTATAGTTGCAACAGCTGGGATTGGAGTCCGGTGGTGCTCTAAATACACCCGGCATGCCAGACTTGCGGGCACGCGCCGCGTTCCACTGCCGTTGGCGTCCTTGACGCTCGGTCAGTCGTTGTGGTGGCAGGGGCATGGGAGCGGGGGTAGGGCGCTGCATCGATTGCACCCCCTATCACCCCTCCCGCCGTCGCGGAAGCCGAATGCCGGCGGAAGCAGCGCGCACAGACTTACGACGTCCGGTGTGGCCCCTACCCTCCACCCCAATCCCCTTCCCACACCATCGCCACGCGTATTCCTGCCACTCCAATCCGCAGGCTGAGTGGCGCCTGAAGACGACCGCTAGGCTGCCTGCCGAAACTTTGGACCGCAGTCTCTCTTTGCTGCTCGGAGGCATGAAGTAGACACGGACGAATCTCATCACTAGTCCGGTAATCTGTTTGCGCCTGACCGTGAACTTAGGCCACCAGTACCGTCCAGGGAAGACGTCTGGTTAATGATTAACGTTCCACCGACGTCCAGACGTTTAGCGCACGCATTACCTGAGCTGGAACATACTGGCAGAGAGATCGACTGTGTGGTCTTCGTGTAGGAACGATCCTTTCACCCCGTAACCTCCCTTTCGTCTCTCCTCGAGACATCTGGGATGACGTGCAAAGTCTCACTCCCGGCATCAGACGGAATCAGATTCAAAGAAAGGTAGGCGTCAGGCACGGGCAGCCAATTCGGCTGATGTTTGGCAGGTCGCTTGTGTGGTATCACGTATCGATACCACCCCACACATGTCACAGTTGCCAAAGGAATTGCAGTTTCCGTCAGACGCCGATAGCCGTCATGCGGGATCCGGCGGGTCCAACGGAGCACGCCCGCTGAGACACGCCTAGAGTGCCTCCGGACTAGAGCTGTTGAAAAAATATCGATATAGCGATATATTTTCCAAAATATATCGATATACACCGTGATAATATTTTCCCTCTGGTGTATCGATATCGAAACGGATATATCGAGTGCCGATATTTTTATTTTATATTTTTTTTTCGAAATTTTCGGTAAATATATGAAACTGATCTTTTGAAATTGAAGTAGAACACATACGTACTTTCACTGTGTGGAGGAGTCTTACTGATTTTTGAGCTTTCATCACGTCCAGTCTTTCTTTTCGACTGTGTGAAGCAAGTGTACGTGGCACGAAGAAGTCCGACTGCACTGGAGTGTGGCGTTGGGATGGTGTTGTGTTGGCAGAAGAGCCAACACCGTGTTACGAGAGGGGGCCGGAATGCACGCGTTTTAGCTCACGCAGGCTGGCGTGAGAAGGGAAGGACTATACTGACGTGAGGTCTGGAACATGATAAGGAATTAGAATTCAGAAAGCGGACGTAATTAGTTTGACACTTAACTTTAATCCATTAATGATGAACGTCGCTCTTGACGGTACATGATTCGCAATATTATCTGTTCAGAAGACACAGTAACTGAATATGGCGCCTTGCTAGGTCGTAGCAAATGACGTAGCTGAAGGCTATGCTAAACTGTCGTCTCTGCAAATGAGAACGTATGTAGACAGTGAACCATCGCTAGCAAAGTCGGCTGTCCAACTGGGGCGAGTGCTAGGGAGTCTCTCTAGACTAGACCTGCCGTGTGGCGGCGCTCGGTCTGCAATCACTGATAGCGGCGACACGCGGCTCCGACGTATACTAACGGACCGCGGTCGATTTAAAGGCTACCACCTAGCAAGTGTGATGTCTGGCGGTGACACCACAGATGGGATAACAAGATTTCCGATGTGCAGAAATAGCACACCGGTTGCGTTGAAAAACAGTTGCTGAAAATGATGAACAAACATCAAAATGACAAGTCTGTTCTTTGCAATGGGTGTAACGGGTGGGTGGTTGCTTTATTTGGGGGGGGGGGGGGGAGGAGGGGCTCCGAACAGCGAGGTTACCGGTCCCATCGGGTAAGGGAAGGACGTGGAAGGAATTCGGCCGTATCCTTTCAAAGGAACCATCATGGTATTTAGGAAAATCACGCGAGACCTAAATCAGGACGGTCGGAATCAGGCTTGAACCGTTGTCCTTCCGAATGCGAGTGCAGTGTGCTAACCACTCCGCCACCTCGCTCGGCGGGCACAGATATGTGAGCGGAAATGCTGACGTAATCAGCGCTTGGCGCTACCAGCAGAAACAGTAACGTTTAACTTGACCGCGCTATTTTGACACTGCAACTGCTAGGTCGCTAGTGTTTGCAGAAATGAAAAAAAGCAGGGAAGTCGACATGAAGTGTTCCGGACAAATCCGGTATGGATGAAACCGCACGACGGACCCATCGGATACCTTTTATTGTGCTATTTACATGTAGTTACCATTGTTAGCAAAGTGGTCATCGGCAAGCCGCCAAGGACGAATGTGCGTCGCTTTCCTTTCAATTCTTGCTCTAGGGGGATACGCAGGTTCCTAGCTTCTTGATGTACAGAATATTTAATAATAAAACAATACTTAAATACACATATGTGAAATTGGCAGCACCTATTTACAATGTGCTGCCGATATTTTTGAAGGCCGTTATATTGATACTTCACTCGTCTATATATCGATACTATTTCTTGATAAGTATGAAGGGCTGGTAATGATATTGTTTCAAATATCGATGTATCGTATTCCCAATATTTTTAAAATATTAGCATTCCTACCTACTCTGGACTACGAGCCCCCTCTGCCACCACAGTAGAGGAGCACCGACGACAGCCAGCCGGCCGGCTTATAGTTAGTGCGTCTTCACTACGATACCATCGTTCGTGCTCGATACAGCGGGCCTTATCCTTCTTGACAGTGTGATATCTGGGCTCTGTTTCTTGTTGCTTTATCTGTAATGAGGCCTCGTATGCTTGGAAAAATACAAAGTAAATCTTCTATTTATTGTGTTACTTTTTCACTAGTCATTTCTGCTGCTATCCAGCTTTCCTACAACAACAGTTGCAGCACCATTCTGTTGCCCTGTTTTTTTTACCACTGTGTACCAAGTCGTACATAACAGCTTGTGTACCACCTCATATGAAAGGCTCAGAGCTATTTGGGGTCACTAACACCCGCCCCCCCCCCCCCTTTCCCTGTTTTTCAGGAAGCCACAAGAGATTTCATGATGCACAATCGACACAAAATTGACAGGATGGGTAGGTATACATCTACATCTACATGGATACTCTGCAAGTCACATTTAAGTGCCTGGCAGAGGGTTCATCGAACCACCTTCACAATTCTGTATTTTTCCAATCTGGTATAGCACGCGGAAAGAATGAACACCTATATCTTTCCGTGCGAGCTCTGATTTCCCTTATTTTATCGTAGTGATCGTTGCTCCCTATGTAGGTCGGTGTCAACAAAATATTTTCGCATTTGGAGGAGAAAGTTGGTTATTGGAATTTCGTGAGAATATTCCGTCGCAACGAAAAACTCCTTTCTTTTAATGATGTCCATCCCAAATCCGGTATCATTTCTGTGACACTCTCTCCCATATTTCGCGATAATACAAAACGTGATGCCTTTCTTCGAACTTTTTCGATGCACTCCGTCAGTCCTATCTGGTAAGGATCCCGCACCGCGCGGCAGTATTGTAAAAGAGGACGGACAAGTGTGGTATAGGCAGTCTCCTTAGTAGGTCTGTTACACTTTCTAAGTGTCCTGCCAATAAAACGCAGTCTTTGGTTAGCCTTCTCCACAACATTTTCTATGTGTTGCTTCCAATTTAAGTTGTTCGTAATTGTAATACCTAGGTATTTAGTTGAATTTACGGCTTTTAGTTTAGACTGATTTATCGTGTAACCGAAGTTTAACGAGTTCCGTTTAGCACTCATGTGGATGACCTCACACTTTGCGTTATTTAGGGTCAACTGTCACTTTTCGCACCATTAAGATATCTTTTCTAAATCGTTTTGCAGTTTGTTTCGATCTTCTGATGACTTTATTAGTCGATAAACGACAGCGTCATTTGCAAACAACCGAAGTCGGCTGCTCAGTTGTTGTTGTTGCGGTCTTCAGTCCTGAGACTGTTTTGATGCAGCTCCCCATGCTACTCTATCCTGTGCAAGCTGCTTCATCTCCCAGTACGTACTGCAGCCTACAGCCTTCTGAATCTGCTTAGTGTATTCATCTCTTGGCCTCCCTCTACGATTTTTACCCTCCACACTGCCCTCCAATACTAAATTGCTGATCCCTTGATGCCTCAGAACATGTCCTACCAACCGATCCCTTCTCCTAGTGATGTTGTGCCACACACTCCTCTTCTCCCCAATTCTATTCAATACCTCCACATTAGTTATGTGATCTACCAATCTAATCTTTAGCATTCTTCTGTACCACAACTTATTTCAAAAGCTGCTATTCTCTTCTTGTCCAAACTATTTGTCGTCCATGTTTCACTTCCATACATGGTTAGACTCCATACAAATACTTTCAGAAACCACTTCCTGACACTTAAATCTAAACTCGATGTTAACAAATTTCTCTTCTTCAGAAACGGCTTCCTTGCCATTGCGTCTACATTTTATATCCTCTCTACTTCGACCATCATCAGTTACTTTGCTCCCCAAATAGCAAAACTCATTTACTACTTTAAGTGTCTCATTGCCTAATCTAATTCCCTCAGCATCATCTGACTTAATTCGACTACATTCCATTATCTTCTTTTTGCTTTTGTTGATGTTCATCTTATATCCTCCTTTCAAGACACTATCCATTCCATTTAACTGCTCTTCCAAGTCCTTTGCTGTGTCTGACAGAATTACATTGTCATCGGCGAACCTCAAAATTTTTATTTCTCCTCCATGGATTTTAATACCTACTCCTGCTCAGATTGTCTCCCAAATCGTTTATACAGATAAGGAACAGCAAAGGGCCTATAACACTACCTTGTGGAACGCCATAAATCACTTCTGCTTTACTCGATGACTTTCCGTCAATTACTACGAACTGTGGCCTCTCTGACGGGAAATCACAAATCCAGTCACATAACTGAAACGATATTTCATACGCACGGAATTCCACTACGAGCCGCTTGTGTGGTACAGTGTCAAAAGCCTTTCGGAAATCCATAAATATGGAATCGATCTGAAATCCCTTGTCAATAGTACTCAACACTTCATGGGAATAAAGAGATAGTTCAGTTTCACAGGAACGATTTTTTTCTAAACCCATGCTGACTGTGTCTCCATAGACCTTTTTCTTCGAGGTAATTCATATATGTTCTAAAATCCTGCCGCATATCGGCGTTAACGATATGGCCCTGTAATTTAGTGGATTACTCCTACTACCTTTCTTGAATATTGATGTGACCTGTGCAACTTTCCAGTCTTTGGGTGCGGATCTTTCGTCGAGCGAACGGTTGTATATGATGGCTAAGTATGGAGCTAATGCATCAGAATACTCCGAAAGGAACCTAACTGGTATACAGTCTGGACCAGAAGAGTTGCTTTTATTAGATGATTTAAGTTGCTTCACTGCTCCGATTGAAAATGAGCATTTTTCAATGCTGTACACGGAGTCCGCAAACGCATATTCTTCAGAGAAGACACCGTTACGACTACACCCACGCACCCACAAGTCTAGCACCGTTGAATGAAAGGGGTGCTTATCAACCGATCATCGCATCTGGCTAATTAGCTGAGGGCCTGTCTTCGATTCTTGCAGGCTTTCTATATTTTTTTGTTTAATGTGTATTTTTCTCCGTATCGAAATTGGTGGGAACGGAATGGTCAACAAGATCGACTTCTTCTGCAACAACGACACAAATATCTTCGAGTATGTCAGAGCTGGTGTCAGGCTGCGCATTCTTCATTGCTGAAATTGTGCGACAGAAAAATTGCAGTAAAAATCTGATATTACTGCAGAAACAAAAATGCAATTTACAACAAATTACGTACTGCAGAAGTAATATATTACTTACGAAAGATTATTATGTTCTTTCACAAAACGTATTTCATCCCGCGGATATGTGATAAAAATTCACTGCAACTGCGCTGCATATTCACAATGGACTAACGTAGGAGGAAGAGGAGGACGTTTGTGTTTAACGCCCCGTCGACATCGAGGTTATTCGAGACGATGCACAAGACCGGAGTAGGGAAGAGTGAGGAAGAAAATCGCCCGTGCGTTTTCGAAGCAACCATCCCGGCATTTGCCTTAAGCGATTTAGGGAAATTATGGGAAAACCTAAATCAGGATAGCTGGACGTGCGTTTGAACCGTCGTCGGCCTGAATGCGAGTTCAGAGTACTAACCGCTACGTCATCCCGTTCGGTGATGATGGAAGAAAACTCCCTCCGGTTATCATGTATAACGTTGTTGCTGTAAATCGGCGGTCTTCGAAATTCAAAACTACCCAGTGATGAACGAGCAACATAAGCGCGACCTCGCACCCGCAGGCATTCTGCCGCGTGCCTTCGAATAAATAAAGCGTGGCACCATCGTCTGTTTGTGGTTTTCCTTGTAACGGATCTTTCTTTGAGTTCGTGTTAGGGTTGTTTTAGGACAATGAGGTTTGGATTCTACTGGAACACGTGGGGGAATACTGACGTTACGACTTATCTTAGAAGAAAGATTAAGGAAAGGCAAACCTACGTTTCTAGCATTTGTAGACTTAGAGAAAGCTTTTGACAATGTTGCCTGGAATACTCTCAAATTCTAAAGGTGGCAGGGGTAAAATACAGGGAGCGAAAGGCTATTTACAATTTGTACAGACACCAGATGGCAGTTATAAGAGTCGAGGGACATGAAAGGGAAGCAGTTGTTGGGAAGGGAGTAAGACAGGAAACAAAAGAAAAGTTCGGAGTAGGTATTAAAATCCATGGAGAAGAAATAAAAACTTTGAGGTTTGCCGATGACATTGTAATTCTGTCAGAGACAGCAAAGGACTTGGAAGAGCAGTTGAATGGAATTTACAGTGTATTGAAAGGAGGATATAAGATGAACATCAACAAAAGCAAAACGAGGGTAATGGAATGTAGTCGAATTAAGTCGGGTGATGCTGAGGGAATTAGATTAGGAAATGAGACACTTAAAGTAGTAAAGGAGTTATGCTATTTGGGGAGCAAAATAACTGATGATGGTCGAAGTAGAGAGAATATAAAACGTAGACTGGCTATGGCAAGGAAAGCATTTCTGAAGAAGAAAAATTTGTTAACATCGAGTATAGATTTAAGTGTCAGGAAGTCATTTCTGAAAGTATTTGTATGGAGTGTAGCCATGTATGGAAGTGAAACATAGACGATAAATAGTTTGGACAAGAAGAGAATAGAAGCTTTCGAAATGTGGTGCCACAGAAGAATGCTGAAGATTAGATGGGTAGATCACATAACTAATGAGGAAGTATTGAATAGGATTGGGGAGAAGAGTAGTTTGTGGCACAACTTGACCAGAAGAAAGGATCGGTTGGTAGGACATGTTCTGAGGCATCAAGGGATCACCAATTTAGTGTTGGAGGGCAGCGTGGAGGGTAAAAATCCTAGAGGGAGACCAAGAGATGAATACACTAAGCATATTCAGAAGGATGTAGGCTGCTGTAGGTACTGGGAGATGAAGAAGCTTTCACAGGATAGAGTAGCATGGAGAGCTGCATCAAACCAGTCTCAGGACTGAAGACCACAACAACAACAACAACTAGTTTCAGTTGTGTGAGAAATTAATTTGCATAAGCTTTTCTTTTTACCGAGCGAGGTGGCGCAGTGGTTAGCACACTGGACTCGCATTCGGGAGGACGACGGTTCAATCCCGCGTCGGGCCATCCTGATTTAGGTTTTCCGTGATTTCCCTAAGTCGCTCCAGGCAAATGCCAGGATGGTGCCTCTGAAAGGGCACGGCTAACTTCCTTCCCCGTCCTTCCCTGATCCGACGAGACCGATGACCTCGCAGTTTGGTCTCTTCCCACAAACAACCCAACCCCCCCTTTTCTTTTCGCTTATCGATTTATTTACTTTTAACCTCTTATACCCACCAATTTCCATAGGAAGTAAAATAGGCTATTACTAATGATTGAAGCGATTTCATAAATTCACTGTAGCTCCATTCATTTACATATTGTCACGACACACTACTGATACGTAGAAAAACTCATAAAGTTTTGTTCGGCTGAAGCCGCACTTCAGGTTTCTGCCGTCAGAGCGCTCGAGAGCGCAGTGAGGCAAAATGGCGACAGGAGCCGAGAAAGCGTATGTCGTGCTTGAAATGCACTCACATCAGTCAGTCATAACAGTGCAATGACACTTCAGGACGAAGTTCAACAAAGATCCACCAACTGCTAACTCCATTCGGCGATGGTATGCGCAGTTTAAAGCTTCTGGATGCCTCTGTAAGGGGAAATCAACGGGTCGGCCTGCAGTGAGCGAAGAAACGGTTGAACGCGTGCGGGCAAGTTTCACGCGTAGCCCGCGGAAAATTGGCTCATGCCACAACTGGAGACCGACAGCGCCGACTTCACCTTTCAACAGGATGGTGCTCCACCGCACTTCCATCATGATGTTCGGCATTTCTTAAACAGGAGATTGGAAAACCGATGGATCGGTCGTGGTGGAGATCATGATCAGCAATTCATGTCATGGCCTCCACGCTCTCCCAACTTAACCCCATGCGATTTCTTTCTGTGGGGTTATGTGAAAGATTCAGTGTTTAAACCTCCTCTACCAAGAAACGTGCCAGAACTGCGAGCTCGCATCAACGATGCTTTCGAACTCATTGATGGGGACATGCTGCGCCGAGTGTGGGAGGAACTTGATTATCGGCTTGATGTCTGCCGAATCACTAAAGGGGCACATATCGAACATTTGTGAATGGCTAAAAAAAGTTTTTGAGTTTTTGTATGTGTGTGCAAAGCATTTTGAAAATATCTCAAATAATAAAGTTATTGTAGAGCTGTGAAATCGCTTCAATCATTTGTAATAACCCTGTACATATGAAAAAAATTGCTGAACGCATATAGGAATGGAAAGCAGGTCCTCCGCTTCACAGGTAGATGAGTTGGTCCGTCGAATAGGGCCAGCGCCATTTTCGTTGAAACTCGCTAATCTGATGATTATTAAAAATGCTCAATTTTCAATTATTATTGAGTCAGTTGCGGGACATGTACTTTACTGGACGTTTCCTCAAAAGCAAAAATACAGGGCATAAAGAAAAAAACGACAAACTTTAGGGACAGGTTCCTTATAGAGAAATATGTTAAAAAGTACAATAAACAGAGGCTCTAAAATGCATTCCTGTACCTTAAGATATATGAGCACTTGTTTATCTTTGATACTATGAGACAAATCTCTTCTACTGCAAGGTCCTTGCTATCCATATTTCGGGAGGAGGAAGTATTGACCGAAACAAGAAAAAATGTCTAGTAAACCTGGGGTCTAAAATACATACTTTAATAGCTGTGAGCACTTTTTCATCTTCGTTAGCGTGAAACACATCTCTTCTACTGAACAAGGGACCACAGCTCTTGACGTATGCATTTTAGAGCACGTGATTTATAGACGTTTTTTCCTCGTTGAAGTCCGCACTGTCTCCTCCCAAAATACGAAAAGGAAAGAGCTTCCAGATTAACAGATGTATTTCATAGCACCGAAGATGAACAGACAACTTGTTTATGATACGTAGTAATACACTGAAAAGGCATGTGTCGTGTCGGACCGCCTTTTACCCTGCGTAACGCAGTAGTTCGAAGTGGCATCGACTTTACACGTCGTTGGAAGCCATCTGCAGAAATACAAAGCCATGCTGCCTCTATAGCCGTCCGTAATTGCAAAAGTGTTGCCGGTGCAGTACTTTGTGCACGAACTGACGTCTCGACTATGCCCCATAAATGTTCGATGGGATTCATGTCGCACAATCCTGGTGGCCAAATCATTCACTGGAACTGTCCAGAATGTTCTTCCAACCAATAGCGAACAACTGTGGCCCGGTGACATGGCGCCTTGTCATCCACAAAAATTCAGTCGTTCTTTGCGAACATGAAATCCATGGAAATGGAAATGAGCATTTGGCGTCATTGGCCGGGAGGCCTCTTACGGGGCAGGTCCGGCCCCCTTGGTGCAGGTCTCATTACATTCGACGCCACATTGGGCGATCTGCGCGCCGGACGGGGATGAAATGATGATGAAGACAACATCGAGTCCCTTAGCGGATAAAATCTTCGACCGATCCGGGCATCGAACCCGGTCCAGTAGGACGGCAATCCGTCACGCTGGCCACTCAGGTATCGGGGCGCACATAAAATCCATGAATGGCCGCAAATTGCCTTCAGGTAGCCGAAGATAACAATTTCCAGTCAGTGACACAGCCCATTCCATGTAAACACAACCACCACTCGTCTGACGAGGGCACGGTTACCCAGTCGTCTACGATCCAACCGGTATGGTCACGAGCCCAGGACTGGCTACTACTGAGAAATCAGTACCCAGAACAACCACCTCTGGCCGTAATAACGGCCTTGATACGCCCGGGCATTGACTCATACAGAGCTTGGATGGCGTGTACAGGTACAGCTGCCCGTGCAGCTTCAACACGATACCACAGTTCATCAAGAGTAGTGACTGGCGTATTGTGACGAGCCAGTTGCTCGGCCACCATTGACCAGACGTTTTGAATTGGTGAGAGATTTGGATAATGTGCTCGCCAGGGCAGCAGTTGTACATTTTCTGTATCCAGAAAGGCCCGTACAGGACCTGCAACATGCAGTCGTGCATTATCCTGCTGAAATGTAAGGTTTCGCAGGGACTGAATGAAGGGTAGAGCCACGGGTCGTAACACATCTGAAATGTAATGTCCACTGTTCGAAGTGCCTTCAGTGCGAACAAGAGGTGACCGAGACGTGTAACGAATGGCACCCCGTACCATCACGCCGGGTGATACGCCAGTATGGCGATGAAGAATACATGCTTCCAATGTGCGTTCACCGCCATGTCGCCAAACACGGATGCGACCATAACGATGCTGTAAACAGAACCTGGACTCATCCGAAAAAATGACGTTCATGCCATTCGTGCACCCACGTTCCGAGGTGATAGTCCATGCTGCTGCAAACGTCGTCGAACTGTTCGTGCAGATGGTTGTTGTCTTACAAACGTCCCCATATGTTGACTCAGGGATCGAGACGTGGCTGCACGATCCGTTACAGCCATGCGGATAAGATACCTGTCATCTCGACTGCTAGTGATACGAGGCCGTTGGGATCCAGCACCGCTTTTCGTATTACCCTCCTGAACCCACCGATTCCATATTCTGCTAACAGTCATTGGATCTCGACGAACGCGAGCAGCAATGTCGCCAGACGATAAACCGCAGTCGCGATAGGCTACAATCCGACCTTTATCAAAGTCGGAAACGTGATGGTACGCATTTCTCCTCCTTACACGAGGTATCACAACAACGTTTCACCAGGCAACGCCGGTCAACTGCTGTTTGTGTGTGAGAAATCGGTTGGAAATTTTTTTCATGTCAGCACGTTGTAGGTGTCGCCACCGGCACCATCCTTGTGTGTAAGCTCTGAAAAGCTAATCATTTGCATATCACAGCATCTTCTTCCTGTCGGTTAAATTTCGCGTCTTTAGCACGTCATCTTCGTGGTGTAGCAATTTTAATGGCCAGTAGTGTACCTAATGTGCACGTTGCAACCACCCTCTGTATATGTGTGTATCGCTGTCCCATGACTTCTATCACCTCAGAGCATACACAAACGTTTCTCGTAAATGTGCCTATCAGTGAAAACCCTATCAAAATGCATTAAGTAGTTCCTTAGATTAGCCTTCGCACACAGGCAGAAAAACCCAACATTAATTTATGGTATGAGCCGGTGAGGTGCGGAAGCGAGCTGCTGAGCCGGTAAGAGCGACCAGCAGGCGGCGTGACGCTGTGGTGACGGCGCTCTGCTGCCGTGTGTTGCAGGCCGGCGGCGGGGGCGGGCCGGCGCGGCGCGCGGGCGGCGGCAGCGGGGGCGGCGGGGGCGGCGGCGGGGGCGGCGGCCAGCAGCTGCGCTCGCCGGCCGTCAAGCGGCCCGCGTCGGCGCCGGTGGCCCTGCAGGGCTGGCTGCACAAGCAGGGCTCGGAGGGCCTGATGCTGTGGCGGCGCCGCTGGTTCGTGCTCGCCGAGTACTGCCTCTTCTACTACAAGGGTGAGTAGCGCTCCACTCTGCTCCACTGTGTCACCACGTCCTTAGGCCCCCCGTATCACGCGGTCCATCGTTACCTCCCTAAAGCTGCTGCATGTGCTGCCGTCTGGCACATCGTCCATTACCTGCGAGGGTCGTTCAATAAATAATGCCCCGCATTTTTTTTTTCTCAGAACATATTTATTGTTAAGAGTCAGAATTTTGTGACAATATACATCAACATCTTGTTCTTGTTGTTGTGGTCTTCAGTCCTGAGACTGGTTTGATGCAGCTCTCCATGCTACCTGTGCAAGCTCCTTCATCTCCCAGTATCTACTGCAACCTACATCCTTCTGAATCTGCTTAGTGTATTCATCTCTTGGTCTCCCTCTACGATTTTTACCCTCCACGCTGGCCTCCAATGCTAAATTTGTGATCCCTTCATGCCTCAGAATATGTCCAACCAACCGGTCCCTTCTTCTTGTCAAGTTGTACCACAAATTCCTCTTCTCCCCAACTCTATTCAATACCTCCTCATTAGTTATGTGATCTACCCATCTAATCTTCAGCATTCTTCTGTAGCACCACATTTCGAAAGCTTCTATTCTCTTCCTGTCCATGTTTCACTTGCATACATGGCTACACTCCATACAAATACAGAAACGACTTCCTGACACTTAAATCTATACTCTATGTTAACAAATTTCTCTTCTTCAGAAACGCTTTCCTTGCCATTGCCAGTCTACATTTTATATCCTCTCTACTTCGACCATCATCAGTTATTTTGCTCCCCAAATAGCAAAACTCCTTTACTACTTCTAGTGTCTCATTTCCTAATCTAATTCCGTCAGCGTCACCCGACTTAATTCGACTACATTCCATTACCCTCGTTTTGCTTTTGTTGATGTTCATCTTATATCCTCCTTTCAAGACACTGTCCATTCCGTTCAACTGCTCTTCCTTTTCCTGTTTTTCTGCGTAGTCTCCATCACGTTCTATGGCCGTACACCAACGTGGAAAAGCATCTATTCCCTGCTGGTAAAAGCTCTTGTCCTGTAGGAATATCGACTGTTTGGCTGCTCCCGGCGGAGGTTCGAGTCCTCCCTCGGGCATGGATGTGTGTGTTTGTCCTTAGGATAATTTAGGTTAAGTAGTGTGTAAGCTTAGGGAATGATGACCTTAGCAGCTAAGTCCCATAAGATTTCACACACATTTGACCATATTTTTGTAGGAATAGCCATGTTTTCACTGCATGACTGACACTCTCGTCCTCTTCAATGTGTGTTCCTCGTAGAGAAGCTTTAAACGCCCCAAAGAGATTGAGAAAGCCAGGTCTTTGAATCTTGTGGTCCACTGCGAGTATTAGTGGAACCCATCGTGACCACCTCTTTGAACACCCGAGAGTCTCGATCATTGCAGACGCACTTCCAATGCTGACCGACAACTGTAGAGCCAGTTGTCGAGTTGTGATGCGCCGGTCGGCTCGAATAATGGCAACCGCACGATTCAGCAAGTCCGGAGCAGTGGCTGTGACAGGACGTCCAGGGCGTGGCTGATCATTGAGCTCTGTTTCTGCATTTCCTGAGGCTGTAACTTTCTTTACCCGCTACCCAACTGTAATCCTATCAACTGCAGCGTCGCCATACACTGCACACAAATGTTTATGGATGGTCACTACGGTTTCTTTTTCTGCACACAAGAAATCAATAACAGCCACGCTGCTTGTAAAGTGAGTCGTACGTAGACGCCGTTTTGACCCTGTACTACGGCGCTGCCGTCTGCCGGAACGGTTCGAAACTTCACCGGCGCACAGAACGAAAGTCAAATGTGAAGCAGCACGTATGTCTATGCATATTAATGCATATTTTTTTAAAAAAATTGGGGCATTACTTATTGAACGACCCTCGTAAAACCTCCTTCTGTCTCGGCTCCCATTCCACATACTCATAAGAAAATTTTTATAAGCTCCTCTTTCTTTCTTAATTTGCGAGGATGCTCGTAAGAATAAGTGCCAGTGAAATCCAAACGAGACAGACGGAATAAAGTAAGTAAAATATTTATTATATCAAACGTAATCGCCATAACTGGTAATATATTTATGGCACTGTCAGACGAGACGGTCAATGCCTTCGTGGAAAAATGTTTCCGCTTGCCTAGGCAACCACGACTGTATGCAGGGGTGCACCTGTTCGTCCGAAGCAAATCGGCGACCACGAGTCTCTTTCGTCAGGGCTCCAAAAGTATGGAAATCGCATGGAGAAATATTGGGACTGTGTGGAGGATGTGTAAGGGCTTCCTAGCGAATCTTCTTCTGCGTAGTCCAAGGAACTTTGGCAACTTGTGAATCCTTTCACGCTGCAGAAATGTCGCTGGGAAACCTTTGCACATTCTCCATAGTCCTCCATACAGTCGCGATCTCTCCTCGTGCCATTTCCATATTTTTTGGAGCCCTAAAGAAAGACGTTCGTGACAGTCGATTTGCTTCAACGAAGAAGTGCTCGCCAGGAAGGCACTGACCCTCTTGTCTCACAGTGGCACAAATGTGTTAACAGGTATGGCGATTACTTTTGAAATCATAACAGTTTATTTATATTTTTTTCATCTGTATCATTTTTCATTTGACTGCCCCATATAATACCGAGGTTTCAGAAGACGACTATCTCGAAACTCCAGAACGTACAAAAGAATAACAACTGGTATATGCGTGCACAAAACATCTCTCCGTCTTTCGATTCATAATGCATTCTGTGACGTAATTGTAGAGCCCATCATTAGGGTATAGCCGTGTCTGAGCATGTACACAAATCATCGCTCCATATATTGTCACATTGAGTTAGTTGCTACCCGCAGATAGACAACCCAATGAGCAGATTTCCAAACCGTCCTGCTGTCGCTGCGCATCACTGGACGGCCGGCCGCTATGGACGAGTGGCTCTAGTCGCTTCAGTCCGCAACCGCGCTTCTCCTACGGTCGCTGGTTCGAACCCTGCCTCGGGCATGGATGTGTGTGATGTCCTTAGGTTAGTTAGGTTTAAGTCGTTCTAAGTCTAGGGGACTGATGACCTCAGATGTTAACTTCCATAGTGCTTGAAGCCATTTGAACCATCCCCAGACGACTTCCGCACATCATCAGTGAAATGCATACACTTTCTGATGTTTGTCGCATCACAAACGAAGCTCATATTGAGCGCCTGTAATGTGAGGTAAGAACTTGGGAAGATGCTCTATCTACTGACACGTATGTAGCTTTTGTGTGCCTCATAGCTTTCGTGCAGTCATCTTCTGGAACCCCGGAGGTACTCAAGAGTAATGCTGTTTTATGTGCTATTCATCCCTTCTCTCTATTACACTCAGTAGATGTGTCTACTCTCCCACGCTCCTCAGTACCACCTCACTTCTCACCTTATCCATTAGCAATACATTGTACAGGATGATTTTTCCACCGTGTACAAACTCTAGGGACTGGACGACGAGAGGATACGGATCAGAAAAGGTCTAACGATCTTATGTCCTGAAATGCATGATTTACGTGCTAGAGACCATTTATTCAATCCGTAACAGAGACTGTGGTCTAATACGGACTGTACCATGCAGCCACAGTTTGCCTGGTTTTCTCCTGGAGGGTGGTAGTATTCCTCATACGTCATGCCTTAGCGCCCTCTCCTGCCATAGTAATTGGTAATCCTGTGTCCGATTCACTTCTCTTGCGGTCTCACCTTGTAGCGGATTTGATACAGCGTTGTATACTGAGAGGCACCCACATGCCTTGCTCATACTGTGGCATCAAGCAGTCAGGCCTGCAAGATGAGTGATCTGCCAAGCGAGTGGATTCATTCTTATTTATCGAGTCACATGAACTCTCGTACTCACAATTAAGTTACCAATTATCCTCCTATATGAATAATACGCAACGGAAACGCACATCTGACTATCAGTAATTTACAGAACTCTGACTGTTCATTACGCACTGGCAATACCACATTTTCTTTTTTTATTTAACGGATTTTATCAACACGTGGCCATCGCACTGAATATGAGTGGCGCACACATTATAATTTCTGGATATCATGACAACATACAATTCGAAGGAAAAGGCCACCAATCTTTTTCTTTTCACTATCTTATTTATTCCGATAAATTCTATAACCTAAACACACAAATTCTATAACCTACAACAATAACACATGAGAAATTCCGCCCAGTGGGCATGGCTTTACGTTGGTGATTCTCTACCTTATGGTCCCGTAATTATTTAACGCTACAGTGCACTTTCTGGATAGGATGGTGGATCTTTTTTTTATATCTCACACTTCGACTCTCACAACCATCATCACGAAACTTTCCTCCAGACCGAGCGGTACAAAAGGAACACGCATAACCCACTACCTCTGAAACTACCTTGCTACTCTCCCATGCAAACCACACATACTTAAATTACATGACATACACCACACTACAACATGAAATACAACACAGGGAATAGTCACAACATTATCACTTTCAGCTTTCCCACTTCAATTAATGTTTATCCCAGTTTCACACGACACTGCCCCACTTCGTAATTCTACTTTCCTACTATGAACTCTGGAGATATATGCACGTCTTCCTGTGCAATGCAAGCCAAGTGGCGTTGCTGGATAGACGACTGACTCACCTTGCTTCTCTCTCAGAGTATTATAGTTTGAATCAAGCGTCGCAGGGAAACATAACACGCAAAGTAATATTAAGCACATATTCATCACACACGCGAGTCCTCAACTGATACCATAGACGAGTACTTCTCTTTATCTTTTGTCTCACACACAGATTGAGACTCACACAGTACTCACCACGTGGAAGTACTCGCCTCTAATTTCAAGTCCTGCACACGCTATTTCTTAAATATTTCAACTTATAGTACACACGCTAGTAATTCAGCTTAACTTAAGCACACGGAAGTATTTCAACTTATTGCTACACGTGGTTTCATTGTGACCGTTGGTCACTTCCGAAGATTACTACGATCCCATTAATATTACCTGCCTGACATTTAATTCTCCCCACAAAAGTTCCTGAAATAGAGAAATTATTATTTCAAACTACTCTTAAGTATTCCACATGCATACCATGTCTCCACTCTTTTGTCTTTATGGAGCACACCTAAGACAGGTCTTAACAGCACTAGGTCCAGCGGCAGAGTGCTGAAACATGGCCGTTCTTCAGGTCCTCTCGCACCTCTGCTGAAGTGGGGGAGCACCTTGCTACCGTATTGGTCAGCCACATTTCAGGCGCTCAAAGCTCAGGTAAATTTCATCTCTTTGGTCCCACCAAAGGTGGCCAAAGGATGGTCTCAAAGGTGATCATATATTCACATTCACTATCTGCGGTTAGCAGACGACCATACATTCATTCATTTCACAGATCTCACCAAACTGGATGTAGGGATTTATTTTGTCGGAGTGCACATGTGATCAATTAAATAAATAAATTGTCATTCTTTCCCACACTGGTATCCGGCTTCGCTGTATTAATTGAAATTGAGTTATTTTACAAAAAAAATGTGTTGTTCTGACAAAAATAATGAAGTATGTTGTACCTATTTTCAATGTCAGGCGGTACTGTACCCTTTCAACACAGCGGTTTCGTATTCGAATGAAGAGCTTACCGACATGGTCTTAACTTACGGAAAGGCAAATGGCAACGGGTGAGGGGTAGCAAGGTTGTGCCAGGAGACATATTCCCGCCAACAACAACCACAGCACTCAATGTTTGCAACAGTGTTTCGCCGTTTGTCTGAGACAGGGTCGTTTCGGTAAACAGTAAATCATGAAGCGCGCACCCGAAATGATCGGACACCAGACTTGGAGGAAAATGCGATTAACACTGTGGAAGGCGACCGCCGTGCCATTACCAGGCAGTTGGCCCGCCAGTAACAGGGTAAGCCAGAGTACCGTGTGGAACATTCTCCATAACAATTGTTGCTACCCTCATCACTTACAGCGTGTGCAGGCCTTACTAGAGACAGACTTCCCACATCGGGAGCAGTTTCGTCACTGGTTTCTTCATCAGGCAACCACGATTCCGGGATTTGTGTCATCCATCCTATTCACAGATGAGGCCACCTTTAGTAGTGTTATCATCTACTTTCATAACAGTCATCTGGGGGCTGGTACGCAAAACCCCCATGATACGGTGGCAGCGAATCATCAGGATTGGTGCAGCCGAAATGTATGGGCCTGGATGATTGGCGACCGTATTTTGGACCAGTCTTCTTTCCACGTCGCCTAACAGGCCGGAAGCGTCGACGTTTCATGCGGGTGATCTTCCCCAGTAGAAAAAGTGCCATTGATGATTGGAAGGGTTATGTGGCTGCTACATGACGGTGCTCCAGCCCACGTCGCCGTTTTCGTTCGGACGCATCCCAATCGTGTCTTCCGTGTACGAGAGGGTACAGTTGCATTCCTTCTCCTCCCAAGCGACGTTACGTTATTACTAGTCTTAGTACGTGGTGTCGGTGTGTGTTTGTTTTATGATTGTCACTGCCTGTTGTGTTGTTTGTGACTGTGTTGCGGCATACAGTGTCATGCATTGTTGATTTGTGTCCCTTACGTGTTGATCCCTTCTGCGTCATGTTCACTTAATGTGTTGGTTCCTTCCTCGGTTTCGGAATCTGTGGCCGTGCTTGTGTCCTCCCATGTGGTTTGTTGTGTTGCTTGTGCTTGTCTACGCCTCCTTCCATATGGGTTATGGCGCTTGTATTCTTCATGCAGTGTGTCCGATACAATATCGGCTACGCTATTTATTGTCTTCCAATGATTGGGATTATATATTATTCTGGTTATGTCACTGTCGTTTTGTACAGGTCTCTCTTTTGCTAGCGTGTTGCGTAGCAGTGTGACATGTTCTGGTGTCCCAGTTTCTCCGCAAACGCATATTTCATCTGTAATACCATGCGGTTTAAATGTACCGAATACGGTCCGTGGCCTGTCAGGAAATGGACCATCCCCCTGCCTGGGTCGACATGTTTCAGTTGTAGTCTTTCGCGTACGTCAGGAAAGAAAGAGTCTACTCGGTGACCCTTGTTGGATGCGTCCCACTCTCTCTGCCATGTTTCAATCCGCCATTGTTTCATTTCTGTTTTGTTCATTTCGGTGACCTTATCAAGCCTGTCCCCCTTAAGTCAGTTCAGTGCAGCTCTACACCGTATTGTTATGTCTATAGGGCGGGACCCCATCATAACAGAAAGTGCCCCTAGTGACGTGGTGTTGAAAGCTCCGCTCATTCTCAGAAGTACACCACGTTGACCTCGTCTTGCAATTGTCTTGTTAGTCTGTATGTTCAGTCTGTGAGCCCACGTACTTGCGGTGAAGTATGCGATGGATTCAAATATCGCAATGTGATATTTCCTTATCGTCTTAATAGGTAATTTGTATTGTGTTGAGTCTCGCTAGTTTGTGCATAATTTTGGAGGCTTTGTCAATTGCCAATTTGATATGATAGTTTAAAGTCCGTTTTTCGTCAAGATGCAGTCCTAGATAACCTGTGGCTTGCTTCCTCTGTATGCTTGTATTGTCTAATTTTAGGACTGGATTCCTCTGTAGTGTCCCTCTGAGCAGTAAATATGCAGTTTTGTTGGGAGCGATTTTTAATTTATTTTCTTTGCACCAATTGTTAATTTCCTGAAGCAGTTGGGTGCCTTTTGTCTCTAGTGCTGCTCTCGAGTTTACTGACACCACAACGAGCAGGTCATCTGCGTAAGTCACCACACCTCTTACCCTATCGTCACAGTCCAGCGTGTTCAGCAAGGGCTCGATTGCGATATCCCAGAATATTGGTCCGCAGATCGAGCCCTGTGGACATCTCATCGTTATTCTCTTGACAATCTTCCGTGTACCAGCCCTCCATTCCGCCACTCTGCATCTGCAGTAGTCGAGGAGGCTATTGTAGAGGGAAGCTGGTAGCCTCAGTTCCTTTAACCTGGCGAAGTGGGTCGGCCACCACAGATTGTCGGTTAGTATGGCGGCCACGTATTTGTCACTGATTGTTTGTAACTGTGAGTGCTTGGTTGACGGCATCTTCTATTGATCTACCTTCCCTGAAGCTGAATTGATAGGGCGTTCGCCCGAGGAGGCTTCTGTGCGATTGTAAGCGGTCACACAAGAGCCTTTCCTGTACCTTGGCGAGAGTGTTTAAGAGGCAGATTGGTCGGTATGTTTTGGGGTCTGTTGGTTCCTGTGATTTTCTGATTACTACTACATTATCAGTTTTCCAGAAGTTTGGAATTCTGCCTGTTAGTAGTACCACGTTGAACATGTTAGTAAGAAAAGGTGTGATTTGTGTTAGTATTTGTTTTAATGTTTCTGAAAGTATTTTGTCTGGGCCCGGTGCTTCTCGGTTTTTAAGCATGCTGATTGCCGTTGCGACTTCTTCTTGTGAGAATGGTATTGTTACACTGTCACTGATGTATGGTTGCCTCATGCTCTCTCTTAGGTCAGCCTGGTGTCGCTCGTCTTGTGTGAGGTCGTCATATGGGGGGAGCCTGTTCAGAAGATATCCTGCTGTGCTTCTCCATCCTCTGGTCATTGTGCCTTCAGCTTGTTTTAGTGTTGACAGAGCTGTCGGTGTCTTAACTCGTTCTGTTTCTATTTTGGAAGGTTGTCCCCAGATGTCGTTCTGTAGCTGGGTTTTTACAAAATTGGTCCAGTAGTCTTGCTTTGATGTCTTAACTTGCTTTTGGTATTTCTGTTTACCGTCACAATACACGTCAAGTCTTATCTGTCATTCAGGAGCTGTATTTGCTTGCTGGTAGTACTTTCTTTTGTCCCATGAATTCTTCCTTAATTTGCCAGTTCTGTCGACCACGGTTGTTTCTGTCCCCACCCAGTTTTTGCCCGTGGTATAGCTGCTTGCTGTGATCTTTGTAGGACCTCTGTCAGTATATGCGTTTTGTAATCTATACTGCCTTGAACAGTGTTTAGTGACGACACCTCAACAATATCTCGAACTTTTTGACAGTCGGCTCTTCCTATGAGTAAATGCTGCTGTTCATGGTCCATGTTACGTGTAGTGACATATCTGTCTGTGGTTTTGACGACTGGGTTGTGGTCGCTGTGTATGGCTCTATCCAGTACCTTCCATGTGTTGACTAGGAGAAGAGATTTTGCGTCACAGCATGTTATTCTCGCATTGGTCCGTCCAAGTATTAACATTTCCGCCCCAGAGTCTCGTTCTTATAACCGGTCAATCTCTCAGATGCGCCAGTCTGTTATCTTGAGGCTACTTCGGCTGCAACTGCGAAACTAGAGATTTAGAGACGTATAATGAAATTAACTTATAGAAATACAAGGAAATTCTGTGTTATCTGTGTACAATTGTGGGACTGAATCATCGCCAATTACAGGAATTCCTCAGATATCTGGATACGGAGTATGGTGGTATTGTACATTTTACAGACGTAAGGTCGCTCAGTCGAGGCCAGTTGTTAAAAAGATTTCATACCATAACTAATGAAATAAAATGTCCACGATATCAAAAGCAGAATCTGTACCAGAATTTGACAATGCCAACTCAACGCTAGATTTAGCATTTTTGATAGGTTCAACAGACGTCTTCAAGGTAGAAACCTATTTAGCAGTTACAATATTTCAAACAATAAACGCATAACAAACGAAACTGAAAATAAGGCAAGCACAAGAAAATGCGAACATATTGTTTTGATTTCATCACAATGGCCAAACATAATGCTATAATTGGGATGAAACATGCAGACATAGTTTTCGATTTGACGCAAGAATTTGTAAGCTAATTTCAGGATTTTCGAAAAAATAATCCAAATTTTCGAATTTATGCGGCACCTTTTACAAACAACGGAAATACGTTGCCGAAAGATTTTCAGATGGAATGTCTAAAGCTGCGGTCCGACATGCATCTAAAAGAAAAATTTGCTAATGTTCCTTTGTTGGGCTTTAACACATAATACCCGCCCAGAGACAAACACCTCTTGCTGCACAGTCATGCGTTTCATATGTCAGCTTTGTTTGGAAGCACGTAGTTTGTGAACAGTGTCAAGAGTGAAGCACACAAGAAGTAAAAATAAAACTAAAATCTCGGATGAACACCTTGAAAACATTCGAGAATTGCAACCACGTTGATCGAACCTGATGTTGCTACATTAGTTTCCCCAAATTCAAAGTAAAATATCACATAAATTCTACGATTTTTAATTACTTAAATAAAAGTATTAAAGAAATCTCGTATATAAAATGTCGAATTAATTCCTCTTCATTTTTTAGAATAACGAACTTACACGTGTTAACGATGCATCTTCAACCGTCACCTTTTCTTCCTCACAGCGGTTATTGTTAGTGTTAAGTATATTGTGTGCGGCCCAGAAATACTCTTCTCCTTCCAGTGTGGTCCAGGTAAGCTAAAAGGATGGATACTCCTGATTTACACTCCTGGAAATTGAAATAAGAACACCGTGAATTCATTGTCCCAGGAAGGGGAAACTTTATTGACACATTCCTGGGGTCAGATACATCACATGATCACACTGACAGAACCACAGGCACATAGACACAGGCAACAGAGCATGCACAATGTCGGCACTAGTACAGTGTATATCCACCTTTCGCAGCAATGCAGGCTGCTATTCTCCCATGGAGACGATCGTAGAGATGCTGGATGTAGTCCTGTGGAACGGCTTGCCATGCCATTTCCACCTGGCGCCTCAGTTGGACCAGCGTTCGTGCTGGACGTGCAGACCGCGTGAGACGACACTTCATCCAGTCCCATACATGCTCAATGGGGGACAGATCCGGAGATCTTGCTGGCCAGGGTAGTTGACTTACACCTTCTAGAGCACGTTGGGTGGCACGGGATACATGCGGACGTGCATTGTCCTGTTGGAACAGCAAGTTCCCTTGCCGGTCTAGGAATGGTAGAACGATGGGTTCGATGACGGTTTGGATGTACCGTGCACTATTCAGTGTCCCCTCGACGATCACCAGTGGTGTACGGCCAGTGTAGGAGATCGCTCCCCACACCATGATGCCGGGTGTTGGCCCTGTGTGCCTCGGTCGTATGCCGTCCTGATTGTGGCGCTCACCTGCACGGCGCCAAACACGCATACGACCATCATTGGCACCAAGGCAGAAGTGACTCTCATCGCTGAAGACGACACGTCTCCATTCGCCCCTCCATTCACGCCTGTCGCGACACCACTGGAGGCGGGCTGCACGATGTTGGGGCGTGAGCGGAAGACGGCCTAACGGTGTGCGGGACCGTAGCCCAGCTTCATGGAGACGGTTGCGAATGGTCCTCGCCGATACCCCAGGAGCAACAGTGTCCCTAATTTGCTGGGAAGTGGCGGTGCGGTCCCCTACGGCACTGCGTAGGATCCTACGGTCTTGGCGTGCATCCGTGCGTCGCTGCGGTCCGGTCCCAGGTCGACGGGCACGTGCACCTTCCGCCGACCACTGGCGACAACATCGATGTACTGTGGAGACCTCACGCCCCACGTGTTGAGCAATTCGGCGGTACGTCCACCCGGCCTCCCGCATGCCCACTATACGCCCTCGCTCAAAGTCCGTCAACTGCACATACGGTTCACGTCCACGCTGTCGCGGCATGCTACCAGTGTTAAAGACTGCGATGGAGCTCCGTATGCCACGGCAAACTGGCTGACACTGACGGCGGCGGTGCACAAATGCTGCGCAGCTAGCGCCATTCGACGGCCAACACCGCGGTTCCTGGTGTGTCCGCTGTGCCGTGCGTGTGATCATTGCTTGTACAGCCCTCTCGCAGTGTCCGGAGCAAGTATGGTGGGTCTGACACACCGGTGTCAATGTGTTCTTTTTTCCATTTCCAGGAGTGTACATGTTGTGACACAGCTGCCGCCAATGGTGCGCTTTGTAGCTACGCCACAGAGCGGATGACGATCGGAAGCTTGCAGAGACACTCTGTCGACTGATATGTGTCTGTTTTCAGTATGTCTTGCAGTTTTCCCAGTCATCTACTGAAACCTGGATGTGTTTATGGATAAACTCTCTATTGTTCTACAAAAGTTGTTTAAGAATCTCATCAAGTTAACAAGACGCGTAAGAGACACGCCTAGATTACGTCAGTTTTGGGGAAAAATGTGCAAAGTGATCCTTTGTGTAATATTATCGCATTCCAGTAATATGGAGGCTTGAAATGGCCGTAAAATGTCCTGAAGAATATAGATACAGTCCTCACCGTGTGCACAAAGTCAGTTGATGTTTTGCCGACAGCCATAATTGTCTACGAGAGACGTTCCCACTAAAAATAAGTGAATATAGCAATCAACGAATTACCCAGCAGGACACAGGGTTTTCGATTTTGTTAATTCAGTAAATATGTCAGCATTTACATATCTCTTCCCTTCTCACAACGATAAAACGTGCTTCTCTTCACTTAAAGTAAAGTACACTTCCTGTAAAGTCCATCAGTTCTAATTTCCCGACATTACACGCAAAGTAACAACGCCCACATCAAGTAACATTTTAAAAAGCGAGTAGCAACCTGACAACTCGGTCATGTCTCAAATGAAACACAGCGTTTACGGGAACGGAAGACGATTGTGGAAGTTGAAATCCAGTGGACAAATCGCTATTTACGGAAAATCTGTATTGGAGGGTTTACATGATCAGCCAGAACGGATTCGCGTAATCGGATTATGGGAAACCAGAGCCAGAAGTACATGTTAACGGAGAGAATAGTACGTGTTACGTCGCAAATAACGATATGTAACAAACTGTGACACGACAAAAAAAGTCCTGCCACAAAGTAGATGTTATCAGTTGCCACCAATAGCTCACATTCTTGTGCCATCCGAAACCTGTTCGCCTCAGTGAACTGAGAATCTATCTACATAAGTTGCAAAACAAATTGCCAGTCGCCACGATATTATACATGAAGATCAATATTCAAAAAATGTTATATGATAATGTGTCTACGTCTATATACACACTCTGCAAGCCACCATATGGTGGATGGCGGAGAATACCTTCCACCAGTACTAGTCATTTCCTTTCCCTCCAGCGATTCCCATTTAAGTTCTCATAATATTCGCGTTCTAATCGAAACAACCGGTAACAAACAAACCTACCGGTTCTCCTCTGAATTGCCTCGAGGACTTCCTTTAATCCGGCCTGGAGGGGATCCCAAACACTCTAATAGCGCTCAAGAATGGGTCTCACTAGTGTTCTATACGCCGTCTTCTTTATAGATGAGCTACGCAATTCTCCCAATACACCGAAGTCGCCAACTGGCCTGCGTTACTACTGCCCTTATGTGGTTGTTCCATTACAAATAGCTTTGCATAGTTACAGCTGGAAATTTAATCGACGTACTTGTGTCAAACAGCACAATATCAATGCTGTACTCGGACGTTACCTATTTATCTGAATTAACTTAGATGTATCTACATTTACAGCAAGCTGCCATTCATGACACCAACTAGAAATTTGTCTAAATCTTTTTAACCTCCTACAGTAACTCTACTTCGAAACTTCCTCGTACACCTCAGCTTCATCAGCAAACAATCGCAGATTGGTGTTCACCCTGGGCAGCAGATCGTTTATGTACACAGAGAATAGCAGCCACCCCAGCACACTTCTCTGGGGCATTCCTGGTGATGCCCTTGTCTCTGGTGAACACTCGCCGTCGAGGACAGTATACTGGGTTCTATCATATAAGAAGTCTTACAGCCACGCACATATCTGCGAACCATATCCGTATGCTCGTACCTTCGATAATAGTCTGCTGTGGGTTACCGTGTCAGGCCTGCCGCTGTGACCGAGCGGCTCTAAGCGCTTCAGTCCGGAACCGCGCTGGTGCTACGGTCGCAGGTTCGAATCCTGCCTCGGGCGTGAATGTGTGTGATGTCCTTAGGTTAGTTAGGTTCAAGTAGTTCTAAGTCTAGGGGACTGATGACCTCAGATGTTAAGTCCCATAGTTCTTAGAGCCATTTGAACCATTTGATTACCGTGTCAAACGCTGTCCGGAAATCTAGGAATATGGAATCTGCCTGTTGCGTTTCATCTATGGTTCGCACGATGTTGTGTGAGAAAAGGACAAGCTGAGCTTCGCACGTGCAATGCTTTCTAAATCCGTTGTGATTTTCGGACGTAAGCTTTTTCGTCTCGAAGGCATATTTCTATGTCCTCCATACGCGTGTCTGTGCGACGATCTTCCCGCGTGAATGATTTCTTAAAAGTGAAATTTGTAACTTCGTCTTTCCTTTTGCTCTCTTCCACTGGCCACATCAGAGTGGTCACCGGGTGGCTGGATAAAAGCCTTCAACTCGTTTAGCAGTTTTTCTCTGGTTCTCGGCAAGGTCTTTTGCTAAGGTATGACGGTGGAAGTTGTATGCTTCGCGCGTCGAGCTTTTTACGTAAGCACAGTCTCCACTAATTTTGCCTGTCGGCATTTGCGCGTTCTTTTGTGAACAGACAGTACTACAGTCTTTGCTTCCATAGCATAATGAGAAATGTTTTATTAGACTACGGTGTGTCTTCTCAGTTGTTAATCCACGTACTCGGCACGTATCTCTCCAGTGTGCGATTTACATTTAGTGTTAACTTTGCACGAAATTCGTTAATGCCTTTCGTATTGGAACTAAATGTTGTCGGTTCATTGAGAGCTTAAGTGCTGTTTCTAGTAAAAAGACTCTTCTAACATTCTTGATAGAGTTATTAATATCAGCAAGCCCGCCCGGTTAGCCGTGCGGTCTAACGCACGGCTTTCCGGATTGGGAAGGAGCGCCGGTCCCCGGCACGAATCCGCCCGGCGGACGTGTGTCAAGGTCCGGTGAGCCGGCCAGTCTGTGGAGGGTTTTTACGCGGTTTTTCATCTGCCTCGGCGAATGCGGGCTTGTTCCCCCTACTCCGCCGCAGCTACATTATATCGGCGATTGCTGCCCAAACGAGTTCTCGATGTACGCGTACACCACCATTAATCTACCACGCAAACATAGGGGTTACACTTGTCTGGTGTGAGACGTTCCCTGAGGGGGGGAATCCACCGGGGACCGAACCACACAATAACCCTGAAAGAGTGGTTCGGTGTGGGCGGAGGAGGGGTGAAGTGGACTGTGTTAGTCGTGGGGTTGTGGACCAATGCGGCTGCGGCGGGCACGAAGCCTCTCCGTCGTTTCTAGGCCCTCGCTTAACATGCAATACAATACAATATCAGCAACCATAGTCTCTATGATGACATCATGACCACTATACCCTGTCTTTCTACTGACACTGCTGATAAGGTCAGGCCAGTTTGTAGCTACAAGCTCTAAAATACTTCTATTGCGTGTGGGCTGTCAGTACAGTTTTCGAGACACGTGTTCAAAACTGTTTCACTGCACTACCTGCAGTGAATGCATGACCTTCAGATCTATAACTGACATGTTGAAGTCGCTACCAACTAATATTGCATGCTTTCTGCATTTCCGGGGTACTGAGCGTAGGCTTGCTTTAAATGACTAAAACTTTCGCAGCGGAATCGGGTGGCCGGTAAAGATATGTCATAATTAACTTGAGTTCCCCTAGACCTGTTACCCACATCAAGGTAACTTGATAGTTAATGCTACCTCAACGTTGTTCGCGAAGTGGACAATGATGTGATCGAGGTGGCGCCGAGAGACAAATCTCTCAATGGAGACTGGTAACCCCCCCCCCCCCCCCCCCCCCCCCCCCCCGCCGTCCGGGATGTCTCTGGACATGTCTCCGCTGACCATCGGGGCTCAGTTCGAAGTGGAACTCATCACTGAAAACAATTGTACTCTTGTCAATATGATTCCAGGCCGAAGACGTGTCTCGAGACGCCCCAGACATCGGTGGGATACCAACGTGACTGTCAACAGCAATGCGACCCGAAAACCAGGAGTTTCCATAGCAGGACCCCTTTGGTTCCACGGCACCCTCACAGCACGGCGGTGCGTCGATGATATTTTACATATCGTTTTTTAATCTTTCATGGCAAGCCACCCTGGACTTATATTTCAGTAAGACAATTCCCACCCGCACGCGGCGAGAGTTTCTACTGCTTGTCTTCGTGATCGCCAACCCCTATCTTCGTCAGCAACGTCGCCAGATCTCTCCCCAATTGAGAACGTTTGGAGCATTATCGGCAGGGCCCTCCAACCAGCTCGGTATTTTGACGATCTAATGCACCAACTGGGTAGAATTTGGCACGATAGCGCTCCGGAGAACATCCAACTACTCTGTCAGTCAGTGTCAATTGGAATAAGTACTTGTGAAAGGGCCAGAGGTGGACGAACGCCTTATTGACTTGCTCAGTTTGTGAAGCTCTTTCTCCTGAATAAATCGCCCAAATTTTCCGAAATTCTAATCACTTTTTTTCCTGTGCATGTATTTCACATCTACCTATTTCCGTCCCATTCGGATAACTCCTTCGTCGAGCATCGCTTTCTTTGTCTGAGACTGTGGAAATAGGAGCCACAGCTCCGCAAAGCGTGCGGCCACTGCGTCGAGAGAGGCAAATCTCGTCATGGGCGAAAGTCAAAATATATCACTTATTTACTCGGGATTGGAAATAGATGTGACTCTCTTTCTGGTGATCAAAATAATTTAGATGTCTTAGTTTTTCGTAGTCCGCCCCCGGTAGCTGAGTGGTCAGCGCGACAGATTGCCAATTCTACGGGCCCGGGTTCAATTCCTGGCTGGGTCGGAGATTTTCTCCGCTCAGGGACTGGGTGTTGTATTGTCCTAATCATCATCCTCTCATCCCCATCGGCGCGCAAGTCGCTGAAGTGGCGTCGAATTGAAAGACTTGCACCCGGTGAACGGTCTAACCGACGGGTGGCCCTAGTCACAAAACATTTATTTGTTTTAGTTTTTCGTAAGCAAGAATGTACGACCTAACATACGCCAAATTAAACTGGGGAACAACTACATTTCTCAGTGCCAAAGTTTCAAAATATTTACAGGTCTTAGTTAATTTTGAAATGCCTGAATAATTATGCACAATATGGTTAACAGATCCAGTTCATTATCAAGCAGCGAAGACCGACTATAATGTGGAAAAGAACCATTTTTTTGCGGAATTGTTGCTTCAAATTCGAATGAGAAAGCTTCAATAGTGCAGAACAAGTGCGAATCCCGAAACAGTGGTTTTTTTATTATGTACGTGAAGAGTAACGATCTTGCTGAGAAAATAATTACAGAGATGGATTTATTTACATAAAACATTAATAAAGGTGACTGCAACCACAATACTTTCGTCGTCTCAAGAACTGTTAACATGTTAGTTCTATCAGTGTCGAGTCACACACATGCCTCACTACTCCCATCGATTTGCGACGCCATGTGTGACGTCACTTGTCACATCCTGTCTAAGTACACTCAACAATACGTCCGGCACTCTCTTTCCAACCAGCACAGCCTCAAAATCCAGTCTGATAACTTCCTGCAAGTAATTGCAATACTCTGTTACCCATCACAATGTAGAAAGTTTTCTTATAAAGGCGTGTGCAATGTGATTAATTGATATTTGACACTGTGCAGAATCCTGATCTCCTTACGAATTAATACCACAATAATCTGGATAAGAAACCGTGACAATACTAAGTCAAGTTCGCTCCTAAATTAGCTAAACTCCAATTTGCATTTCTGCTGTAAAAAGAGTGAGCGTGGCAAGGCAACTTGATATAAGGGAACAAATAACATTAAACTGCACGTACATTCTCAGACATAACGCATATTGTGTTACGGGTCCTAAGTTTGCTGGATCAGTTCACAATCGTTACGACCTTGCCACAGATAGGGCTACGAAATTAATGATCGGGAAATGCATGAAAACAAAAGTAATTTTGCCCGGTTCCTTTTAACAGATACTACTAACGTTTACAGTCTGTATAATGCTAGCTCAGTTTCATTAAAATATGTGTCTCCACCAAATTTCATACATCATGGATAGTCACTAAAAATCATCAGCTCATTACATAGCCACAGCTACTCTCAGCTTCATTAATTTATGCTATAGGAAAAAGTAGTAGCAATACTAATTACGAGAAAAAGCTCGGTAGATGTTATGACGTAAACATATCCCGATTCTCTGAAAATTAATTAATACCTTGTTAATGAGATACAAAGCAAAATTCGTTGCACCTACAGAGCAACATCAATTGTGATTGAGCAGTGGAGGAGGAGGTTATATTTTTTGCGGCATTATATAGAAAAATCGGAGATTAAGTTTAATTGAAATGGCCTTCTCGTGTTTTGCAATTTTAACTTCATTTTTAACATAAAACACCGATTCCTGTCTGTACAGATGATGCACAAAAATCTGTCTGTCGTTCATCGGGCGCATCGCACGCACCACCTCTGTCTCGGCACCTCGAAGTGCTGTCTGTGATTTCAAGGCGTGATTCAAGTTCATACCAGTCAGATGCGTATCGCATATTTCATGAAAAGTAAAATAACAGGCAGCTGTCGGTTATCATCATCATCATCTCGGGAAGTTTCCAGCCCCTGGCCAGGTCTGTATAGAACATTGGCCTCTCCATCGTGTTCTGTCTTGCCACCATCTCTCCGTTTTCAGCTTGGTCCAGTCTTCTCCTTTCTTCTGGACGCATACCTCTACTCCTTTCCCCCATCTATCTCTCGGTCTCCCTCTTGGTCTCTTTCCTTCCAGCTTTATCTCGTGTATCCTTCTGGGTATCCTCTTCTCCTCCATTCTCCTAACGTGTCCATACCATCTCAGCCTTGATTTCTCTATCTCCTCCTGTAATGGTTCCACCTTCATTAGCTCTCTGATCCTCTCATTTCTTAATCTGTCAATCTTTGTGACTCTAATACTGTGTCTCACGAATTGTATCTCACTAGCTTGTACTTTGCTTTTCTCTCTTCCTTTCATAACCCAGGTTTCTGATACATATGTCAGGATTGGGACATAGTATGACCGGTATATAACCTCTTTACTGATTTGGGGTACCTCCTCGCTCCATATCAGGCTTCTGACACTCTCCCGAAATGCTTCTGCTTTTCTCCCCCGCTCGTTTATTTCTCTGTCGTTTTTCCCATCTTCCTGTATCAGGCTTCCTGTATCAGGCAGCTGTCAGTAAGACACACTAATATTTCAAAATTGTTAAGGCTTTCGTGGCCACTTGTTGACAAACTGCCTGTTGGCTTCTGTCTCGAGTTCTTCGGCCAACGTTTATCTGATGATTTTACTGACGTTTCGCCAGCACGAGTGGCTGGCATTGTCAAAGCTTCACCCTCCATTGCCGATGGTGAACTGGTGGGTGAGGCTTCGACAGTGCCAGCCACTCGTGCTGGCGAAACGTCAGTAAAATCATCAGATAAACGTCGGCCGAAGAACTCGAGACAGAAGCCAACAGGCGGTTTGTCACACTAATATTTCTATAAAACATTCTCAGACTTTAGGCTAAAACCCCGAGCTTTCGAAGATAAACTTCGTCGTCTTTGTCAGGACCAACTGACTGTGAAAACTGCTGCTGTGGTGGTCTTATATAACACACAGACCGCTTGTGATTAGTCGGTAATTACGTAATGCTGTCGCAGATGATATCAACGTCTGTACTGGTGGGGCCACCCCTCCCGTAGTTTCGTAAACATTACAACCAATATCTCTGGCCCTTCTCTACATCGAAAGCTCGCATCCAGGCATCGCTAAGATTATATTCGCTATCGCCGTTGAGGTGCTTCTCACAAATTCTTTTCTATGTAGTTCTTTACTTACAGAATTCAATATGTAGAAGCCTAGGATAAAACTTTTATTTAGTCAATCAATATTTTGTGTTCGTTTGCAAGGCTGTGCTAAGTTTCTCCAGTTCTCAATTTTTAATATGCCACCGATGTTCAGCACAGCGGTTGGAAACGGTGCGGATGGATTGACCAATGTAGTTGCTTCCGCAGTCATAAGGAATGTTCTAAATTCCAGGGGTCCTGAGGCCGAGACCGTCCTTAACAGGTATTAGCATCTCGTTTATATTCTTAGGAGATCGGAAAATAGGTTATACGTCGTCTTCCCGGGACTTTGCCTGTTTTGCTGGATGTAGCGCCGCAGAAAGGAAGGAATACAATCGATAGCTCATCACCCGAATCTTCTACATTTTCACGTTTTGGAAAACGCTCAATTCATATCACGTGAGCCATTGCTGTTTTTCTGGAACACGTAAATCAGATGATTGATTTCCGACTCCAAATGATCATCTTCTAAACTAGCTTTTACTCTGAGCAGCAATGTGTTTAAAACTGCGCTCTTGTGGACTGGACGACGTAAGGACTGGGCGCTAAGGTGTAAATTGATGAGCACTGGCTGGCGTTATAATGAGTGGCCGAGACGTACACCCAACTTTCGTTACACCAAAACATCTAAAAATGGCAACCTCCCTTCTTTCTCTGTATCAGCAGTGAACCGCATGTTTGGGTGTACGATGTTCATACGTTCAGGGAAGTTGTTCAGGTCTACAGTTGCTGAGCACACCCTTACAAAGAAACAAAAAATACTGCTTGACGAAATAAAAGTTTTGTTCCAGACTTCTACATAAAGGGGCTCTGTATTTAAGACGCTGTAGAAATTAGAATGTATTAGAAGACCCTCAACCGTCATTTGTACTCAGGCGATTCCTGTAAAAAGGTTTACGACGTAATTATGGTCGCACGCAGGGAATTAACAAGACATTGAACGCCGAGTTGTACTCGTAGTTGGAGCGAGACGCGTGGTATTTTTTATTCTGTAAATCGTTAGGGAATTCAATATTCCGAGAGCCACAATGTCAACAGTGTGCCGAGAATATAAAATTTCAGACATCATCTCTCACCGCCAACGCAGTGACTGACGGCTTCACTTAACGACCGAGAGCAGCGACGTTTGCTTAGTGTTGCCAGTGCTAACAGACAAGCGACACTGCGTGAAACAACCGCAGAAATCAATGTGGACGTACAACGAAACTATCCGTTAGGAAAGTGCGGCGAAATTTAGCGATAATGGGCTACGGCAGCAGGCGGCCGACGCGAACGACTTTGCTGACAGCACGACATCGCCTCAAGCGCCCCTCCGTATCGGTTGGACATCGACTACTGGAAAACCGTAGCTTTGGTCAGATGAGTCCCGATTTCGGTTTATAAGAGCTAATGGTAGAGTTCGAGTGTGCCGCAGGCTCAACAAAGCCATGTACTCAAGTTTTCAACAAGCGACAGTGCATTCTGGTGGAGGAACCATTTGCATTCATGGACTTCATGTTCCCAAACAGCGATGTCATGTCACCGGACTACGATTGTTCGCAATTAGTCTGGAGAACGTGAGGGACAGTTGGAGGGAATGATTTAGTCACCCAGATCGCCCGAGACGAATCCCATTGAACATTTATTGGACGTAACATAGAGGTCAGTTAGTGCAGAACATCCTGCACCAGCAACTTTCGCAGTTGTCTAGTGCTATAGACGTAGCATTTCTGCTGGTGACTTCCAACGACTTGTTTAGTCCATGCCACGTCGAGTTGCTGCACTGTTGTTGTGGTCTTCAGTCCTGAGACTGGTTTGTTGCAGCTCTCCATGCTACTCTATCCTGTGCAAGCTTCTTCACCTCCCAGTGCCTACTGCACCCTACATCCTTCTGAATCTGTTTAGTGTATTCATCCCTTGGTATCCCTCTACGACTTTTACCCTCCACGCTTCCCGCCAATACTAAATTGGCGATCCCTTGATGACTCAGAAAGTGTCCTACCAACCGATCCCTTCTTCTTCTCCTCAAGTTGTGCCACAAATTTCTATTCTCCCCAGTTCCATTCAGTACCTTCTCATTAGTTACATGATCTACCCATCTAACCTTCAGCATTCTTCTGTAGCCTGTAGCACCACATTTCGAAACCGTCTATTCTCTTCTTGTCTAAACTACTTATCGTCCATGTTTCACTTCCATACATGACTACACTCCACATAAATACTTTCAGAAAAGATTTCCTGACACTTAGATCTATACTCGATCTTAACCAATTTCTCCGCTTCAGAAACGCTTTCCTTACCTTCGCTAGTCTATATTTTATAACCCCTACACTTCAACCATCATCAGTTATTATGCTCCTCAAATACCAAAACTCATCTGCTATTTTAAGTGTCTTATTCCCTAATCTAATTCCCTCAGGATCACCTAATTTAGTTAGACTACGTTGAATTATCATTGTTTTGCTTTTGTTGATGTTCATCTCACATCCTCCTTTAAGAGACTGTTCATTCCATTCAGCTGCTCTCCCAAGTCCTTTGCTGCAGCAAAGGACTTGGAAGAGCAGCTGAATGGAATGGACAGTCTCTTGAAAGGAGGATGTAAGATGAACATCAACAAAAGCAAAACAATGATAATTCAACGTAGTCTAACTTCTCAATCGATTTTAATTCTCTCTCCAATTTTTTCTATTTCCGTTACTGCTTGCTCAATATACACATTGAATAACATCGGGGATAGGCTACAACCCTGTCTCACTCTGCCGCTTGGTGAGTGCACTTACTGTCGGCTCGCAAGTATGCTTCTATCCTTGGGACCGTGTCCACTCTTTCGTGTAGTTTGTTTTTCCTCGGCACGTTGGCATCTACCCGCGACATGTCACACAGCTCCCAGTGTACGTGCTTGGTTCTAAAAGCACCAGAATGACTTTATCTCACTCCTCTGGCCACCGCACTTCCCAGATTTAATCCCAATCAAGACTCTGTGGATCACCTGGGTCGGTCTGTTCGCGGCACGGATCCTCAACCGCGAAGCCTAGCCCGGCTGGCAACAGCACAGGGGTCGGCATAGCTCCACGTCACCTTCCAGACCGTCACCGACTCTCTCCCTGCACGTCTGGTAACAGGTCCGCGCTGCAGAATGTTGTTATTCAGGCTTTTACAGGTGGTGACATTAATGAGACTGGGCAGTGCAGATGTAGAGCGAGGGAAAGACGCGTTATTGGGCTACTGAGAGGACCACGGGTGTTCGAGCCCTCGTGCCCGGTTGTTGTCAGTTGTCCAGAGTTAAGCAGGCTCTCGTAACGCGGAACTGCAGCCTTTTGACGGAAACCGTTCTTCGAGCTAAGAGATTATTCGAGCGAGAGTCGAGCGTCTCCCGGCAGCGCCCGCTAAAAGCTGTTGTCTCGCCGGCGGCCTCGCCTAATTGCCGAGAGCTCTTTGAGGCGCCACTCCGGACTCAACGCAAAGCCGGCGTCGCAAGCAGCAACAGCAGCTCCACTCGCTTCCCTCGCCTCGCCCTCTCCTTTGCTCTGACGCTACAGACGTCTGGAGTGTCGAAGCGCTGCCGCCGCCGCTGCTGCCCTCACCTTTTCATTATACATTGCCCGTCACAGACTGAGGCGCTGTATTCTGCTGTGTCTCACTTTTCTCCTAATTGACTTGTGATCTCTTGCCTGCGTTCCTTAGACTCTACCTTGGCTTCTCGTCAGCGCATAACTTATTTTCTTTTCTCCCTCTCTCTCTCTTTTCTTTTTCGATTTTCTCTTTGTTTCATCCCATTATGTCCGACGTCGCACAGCGAAGTACCTCCGTTAGCATTTTCAGACCAATGCCATGTCTTATCTTGTCATGATGATAGTTCTTCTATTCACACCCCGTGGTCTAGGGGAGCCGGCACGGTAGCTCAGCGTGTTCGGTCAGAGGGTTAGCTGCCCTCTGTAATAAAAATACTGAGTTAATGGATCAATAATGAACTTCAACTGGCGTCTGGGGACGTCCGCCACGAACAATTGCAACGAACACTAACGAACAAAATGAGATTAAAAGAAATAAAAAAAAAAAAAGGGGTAGAGACTTTGAGTCATAATCGAAGAACGTCTTCGGTCCCGGGTTCGATCCCAGCCACTGCCTAAATTTTGATAAATAATCAGCATTGGCGGCCGAAGACTTCCGGCATAAGAAGTCAGCTTCATTCTGCCAACAGCCTTGTCAAAGAGGGCGGAGGAGCGGATAGAGGTTCAGGGCACTCTCTTGTCCTAGGGGTGGGAAATTGACCCTAAAGGCGGAGGAATCAGCAATGATCAACGACATGAGGATGCAGAAGGCAATGGAAACCACTGCATTAAAGACACGTAACGTGTATCCACAGGACAAGTGGCCTGTAATTGAAGAAGTGTCATGATGATCTCTCCATTGGCAAAAGATTCCGGAATAGTCCCCCATTCGGATCTCCGGGAGGGGACTGCCAAGGGGGAGGTTACCATGAGAAAAATATTGAATAATCTACGAAAGGATAACGTTCTACGAGTCGAGGCGTGGAATGTCAGAAGCTTGAACGTGGTAGCGAAACTAGAAAATCTGAAAATGGAAATGCAAAGGCTCAATCTAGATATAGTAGGGGTCAGTGAAGTAAAGTGGAAGGAAGACAAGGATTTCTGGTCAGATGAGTATCGGGTAATATCAACAGCAGCAGAAATTTTTATAACAGGTGTAGGATTCGTTATGAATAGGAAGGTAGGGCAGAGGGTGTGTCACTGTGAACAATTCAGTGACCGAGTTGTTCTAATCAGAATCGACAGCAGACCAACACCGACAACGATAGTTCAGGTATACATGCCGACGTCGCAAGCTGAAGATGAACAGATAGAGAAAGTGTATGAGGATATTGAAAGGGTAATGCAGTATGTAAAGGGGGACGAAAATCTAATAGTCATGGGCGACTGGAATGCAGTTGTAGGGGAAGGAGTAGAAGAAAAGGTTACAGGAGAATATGGCCTTGGGACAAGGGATGAAAGAGGAGAATGACTAATTGAGTTCTGTAACAAGTTTCAGCTGGTAATAGCGAATACCCTGTTCAAGAATCACAAGAGGAGGAGGTATACTTGGAAAAGGCCGGGAGATACGGGAAAATTTCAATTAGATTACATCATGGTCAGACAGAGATTCCGAAATCACATACTGGATTGTAAGCCGTACCCAGGAGCAGATATAGACTCGGATCACAATATAGTAGTGATGAAGAGTAGGCTGAAGTTCAAGACATTAGTCAGGAAGAATCAATGCGCAAAGAAGTGGGATACGGAAGTACTAAGGAATGACGAGATACGTTTGAAGTTCTCTCAAAAATGGTTCAAATGCCTCTGAGCACTATGGCACTTAACATCTATGGTCATCAGTCCCCTAGAACTTAGAACTACTTAAACCGAACTAACCTAAGGACATCACACAACACCCAGTCATCACGAGGCAGAGAAAATCCCTGACCCCGCAGGGAATCGAACCCGGGATCCCGGGAAGCGAGAACGCTACCGCACGACCACGAGCTGCGGACTGAAGTTCTCTAACGCTGTAGATACAGCAATAAGGAATAGCGCAGTAGGCAGTACAGTTGAAGAGGAATGGACATCTCTAAAAAGGGCCATCACAGATGTTGGGCTGGAAAACGTAGGTACAAAGAAGGTAGCTGCGAAGAAACAATGGGTAACAGAAGAAATACTTCAGTTGATTTATGAAATGAGGAAGTACAAACATGTTCCGGGAAAATCAGGAATACAGAAATACAAGTCGCTGAGGTATGAAATAAATAGGAAGTGCAGGGAAGCTAAGACGAAATGGCTGCAGGAAAAATGTGAAGACATCGAAAAAGATATGACTGTCGGAAGGACAGACTCAGCGTACAGGAAAGTCAAAACAACCTTTGGTGACATTAAAGGTAACGGTGGTAACATTAAGAGTGCAACGGGAATTCCACTGTTAAATGCAGAGGAGAGAGCAGATAGGTGGAAAGAATACATTGAAAGCCTCTATGAGGGTGAATATTTGTCTGATTTGATAGAAGAAGAAACAGGAGTCGATTTAGAAGAGATAGGGGATCCAGTATTAGAATCGGAATTTAAAAGAGCTTTGGAGGACTTACGGTCAAATAAGGCAGAAGGGATAGACAACATTCCACCAGAATTTCTAAAATCATTGGGGGAAGTGGCAACAAAACGACTATTCACGTTGGTGTGTAGAATATATGAGTCTGGCGATATGCCATCTGACTTTCGGAAAAGCATCATCCACACAATTGCGAAGACGGCAAGAGCTGACAAGTGCGAGAATTATCGCACAATCAGCTTAACAGCTCATGCATCGAAGCTGCTTACAAGAATAATATACAGAAGAATGGAAAAGAAAGTTGAGAATGCGCTAGGTGACGATCAGTTTGGATTTAGGAAAAGTAAAGGGACGAGAGAGGCAATTCTGACGTTACGGCTAATAATGGAAGCAAGGCTAAAGAAAAATCAAGACACTTTCATATGATTTGTCGACCTGGAAAAAGCGTTCGACAATATAAAATGGTGCAAGCTGTTCGAGATTCTGAAAAAAGTAGGGGTAAGCTATAGGGAGAGACGGGTCATATACAATATGTACAACAACCAAGAGGGAATAATAAGAGTGGACGATCAAGAACGAAGTGCTCGTATTAAGAAGAGTGTAAGACAAGGCTGTAGCCTTTCGCCCCTACTCTTCAATCTGTACATCGAGGAAGCAATGATGGAAATAAAAGAAAGGTTCAGGAGTGGAATTTAAATACAAGGTGAAAGGATATCAATGATACGATTCGCTGATGACATTGCTATCCTGAGTGAAAGTGAAGAAGAATTAAATGATCTGCTGAACGGAATGAAGAGTCTAGTGAGTACACAGTATGGTTTGAAAGTAAATCGGAGAAAGACGAAGGTAATGAGAAGTAGTAGAAATGAGAACAGCTAGAAACTTAATATCAGGATTGATGGTCACGAAGTCAATGAAGTTAAGGAATTCTGCTACCTAGGCAGTAAAATAACCAATGAGGGACGGAGCAAGGAGGACATCAAAAGCAGACTCGCTATGGCAAAACAGGCATTTCTGGCCAAGAGAAGTCTACTAATATCAAATACCGGCCTTAATTTGAGGAAGAAATTTCTGAGGATGTACGTCTGGAGTACAGTATTGTATGGTAGTGAAACATGGACTGTGGGAAAACCGGAACAGAAGAGAATCGAAGCATTTGAGCTGTGGTGCTATAGACGAATGTTGAAAATTAGGTGGACTGATAAGGTAAGGAATGAGGAGGTTCTACGCAGAATCGGAGAGGAAAGGAATATGTGGAAAACACTGATAAGGAGAAGGGACAAGATGATAGGACATCTGCTAAGACATGAGGGAATGACTTCCATGGTACTAGAGGGAGCTGTAGAGGGCAAAAACTGTATAGGAAGACAGAGATTGGAATACGTCAAGCAAATAATTGAGGACGTAGGTTGCAAGTGCTACTCTGAGATGAAGAGGTGAGCACAGGAAAGGAATTCGTGGCGGGCCGCATCAAACCAGTCAGTAGACTGATGACCAGAAAAAAAAATTTACACTTAAAAATACCTTTTCCAGTTAATTTCTCGTTTCCATTTAAATAACTGCCATGAAACTCACGGTGGTTTTCAGAGTATAGACGTAGATGTAGATAGCTGCTATACTCAACACAGTTAGAGGGACACGTTTCTTGAAACCCCGTCATTTTCTCTCTTCGCTCGAGGGAGCCCGCATCTACATCTACATCTACATACATACTCCGCAATCCACCATACGGTGCGTGGCGGAGGGTACCTCCTACCACAACTAGCATCTTCTCTCCCTGTTCCACTCCCAAACAGAACGAGGGAAAAATGACTGCCTATATGCCTCTGTACCAGCCCTGGTCTTTCCCCTAAATGTAAGTTGGCGGCAACAAAATTGTACTGCAGTCAGCCTCAAATGCTGGTTCTCTAAATATCCTCAGTAGCGATTCACGAAAATAACGCCTCCTTTCCTCCAGAGACTCCCACTCGAGTTCCTGAAGCATTTCTGTAACACTCGCGTGATGATCAAACCTACGAGTAACAAATCTAGCAGCCCGCCTCTGAATTACTTCTATGTCCTCCCTCAATCTCACCTGAAAGGGATCCCAAACGCTCGAGCAGGGATCCCAAACGCTCGAGCAGTACTCAAGAATAGGTCGTATTAGTGTTTTATAAGCGGTCTCCTTTACAGATGAACCACATGTTCCCAAAATTCTACCAATGAACCGAAGACAACTATCAGCCTTCCCCATAACTGCCATTACATGCTTGTCCCACTTCATATCGCTGTGCAATGTTACGCCCAAATATTTAATCGACGTGACTGTGTCAAGCGCTACACTACTAATGGAGTATTCAGACATTACAGGATTCTTTTTCCTATTCATCTGCATTAATTTACATTTATCTATATTTAGAGTTAGCTGCCATTCTTTACACCAATCACAAATCCTGTACAAGTCATCTTGTATCCTCCTACAGTCACTCAACGACGACACCTCCCCGTACAACACAGCATCATCAGCAAACAGCCACACATTGCTATCCGCCCTATCCAAAAGATCATTTATGTAGATAGAAAACAACAGCGGACCTACCACACTTCCCTGGGGCACTCCAGATGATATCCTCACCTCCGATGAACACTCACCATCGAGGACAACGTACTGGGTTCTATTACTTAAGAAGTCTTCGAGCTACTCACTTACTTGGGAACCAATGTTATATGCTCATACCTTAGTTAGGAGTCTGCAGTGGGGCACCGAGTCAAACGCTTTCCGGAAGTCAAGGAATATGGCATCCGTCTGATACCCTTCATCCATGGTTCGCAAGATATCATTTGAAAAAAGGGCTAGTTGCGTTTCGCAGGAGCGATGTTTCTAAAGCCGTGCTGATGCATGGATAGCAACTTCTCTGTCTCAAGGATATTGGTCCGTAATTTGAGGATCCGTCCTTCTACCCTCCGGAATGGTGGAACAGTGTGGAGGCCACCGACATCTCCCTCGGGTTGAGAGATGCTTCAAACAGCAAAGTGTCACACTTGCGGAAAAAAGGTCAGAGCTCAGGAGCAGGACTGCTGATATTTTTTAAAAATATCGGGAATCCTATATATCGATATTCAAAAGAATATCATTATCGGTCGTTGATACCTCTCAGAAAACTTTCCTTACATCGACGGAAAAATAGATGGTGGTCCATTGATCGTGACCGGGCCAAGTCGTCCAACTAAAATATTCATATTTCTTTACGTACTACACGAATATGTAATAAAAAATGGGGATTACTATTTAAAAATAACGCAGTTGATATCCGTTTGACTTATGGCAGCGCCATCTAGCGGTCCAACCATAGCGCCAGTTGGTTTCCCTCTTCAAGCTAGATGAGTTTTTTTCTTTGTAGTTTTTTCGTTTGATGCTTGTTTCGTGAGATATTTGGCCCGGTCACTATCAATGGATCACCCTGTATATCCACGGACCGGTCAAAAAAAATATCGGCTGAACATTGTAGATATACTGTCAGTGTTAGAGCTGGATATTTAAGTAATTATTTATTATTAGGAATTCTGTACGTCAACAAGCTAGCAGCTTGCCTGTGCCCCTCAGAGAAAGAATTGAAAAGAAAACGATGCACGTTCACGCTTGGCAAGAACCACTTTGCTAACAGTGGTTACTGCAAGTAAGTGGCACAATAAAAGCTGTCCGACGGGTTCGTTGTTCGGTTTCAAAACATATCGGAACTGTCTGGAACATTTCACATCGACATCCCTGTTTTTTGTTTCTTTGTTTTTTGTTTTTCTTATTTATTTCCGTAAACGCCAGCGACCTAGCAGTTGTAGTGTCAAAATGTTGTGGTGAAGTTAAGGGCTGTAGTTTCTGTTGGTAAAGCGATCGCCGACTACGTCAACATTTCCCTTCATACGTCTCCGCCCACCGGAAAGATCAATCTTGTCATTTAGATTCTTGTTCATCAGCTTCAGCAACAGGTTTTGAAGAATGCCGATGTGAAGTAGTAGCTCACTAGTTGCGTTAAAAATTGTTTTTCAACGCAAATGGTGTGCTATTTCTTCACATCGGATATCTTGTTATTCCAAACACACCGCCACCACCAGTGTACTTGGACTTTTTCTTTGTGCCATCTATATTTGCTTCAAACAGTCAAAGAGAATGACTGGAAATAATTAAGTAAATTATGTACTACGAAAATTGCAAAAAAATGTAATATAAAAGAATATCGGCAGTCAATATTGCCATTTCGATATCGATATATCAGTGAATAATGTCTCGCGGATATATATTGTTATTTTTGGAGAAATATCAATATACCGCTGTCTCGATATTTTGTCAACAGCCCTACTCAGAAGTATATACATGTGAGTCGTAAAGTGTGTTGATGATGTCACATAGGCACAAAATTTCACCACAGTTCTGTCCAGTGACACAATGGAAGTATCGGACCATGGGAAAGTCTTCCCGCCTCCGTTCATATCCCACCCCTTCGTTTGAAGCCTTTGCGACAGGGGTCTTAACCGCGAAGCCCAGCGTTGAAATAACGCGTTTTTCCTCATAGTGATCGAGGAAAGCATTTCGGACACAGCGCTGTTCTTGAATCGACATGAGAAGGTCTCAGGAGACGTCATAAAAGGAGTGAATAAAACCACTCCCTCCGTTAGGGCGTTCATTTTCACACCTGTGGGGCTGAGAAACTACAGTTAACAGTGCGATGTAGAACAGGATGACGTTCTTGTCACCCCGTGACTCAGCTGACATGCCCCATCCTCCCCGGACGATTTCGTCTTTCTTTAAGGCTGTCACGTGGCTACAACCCCATGTAACGTGACCTAAGTAATCCCTTTGGAGAGTAGTTCTACGATATACGGGTTGGAATCAATGGGGAACGTTCAAAACCACTCGACGAAATTTGAGAGTGATCCAAAGCAAAAAACAGATGTTTGATTATTTGAAGGGCTTATTTCAATAGTCGTACAAGTCCACTTTTGTTCATTCTGAGATACAGAGTCCTAAAGTTAAATGAGCGCTGAAAAATCTGCATTTGAGATACTAGAAATATTCAAGCATATGGCTTCTTGCTAGAGATGAACCTTTCTTTCTGTGTGTTTGAACCATTAATGTCAGAAGCATTATAGACAGAAAAGTGGAGGTAGTAGACTTGTACCACTATTGAAATAAGCTCTTCATTTACATCCCTCTTTTTCTCGCGTTCCCTGTGGCGTGTGCACAGGCTGTGCTAGATTGACACACGCATGGAGAAAACGGCAAGACGACCCTGTAAGATATCCCAGTTCAGCAACAACCTTCCTGCCATCCGCGCATCCTTGTTGGGCACTTTATAAAGGTCTCAGAACAGAGACAACTGTCCATCTGTCTCCACCCACCGGCAGGACAGGGAACCCTCCTATACTTGGGCGTCTGGAGTGTAGAAAGGGCTTCTTATTCCACCAGCGGGTAGGAATCGGCGGCTGGGTGTCTTTGTACCAGGGTCATTCAGAAATACCCCACTTTTATTTAAAAAAAAAAAAGCCATTAATATACATAGACAAACGACCTTCTTGGTGCATCACGTTTGATGTTTGTTTTGTGCGCCGGTGAAGATTCGGACCGTTCTGGCAGATGGCAGAACCGTAGCACATCGTCAAAATGGCGTCTACAAACGACTCTCGTTACAAGCAGCGTGCTGTTATTGAGTTCTTTTGTGCAGAAAAAGAAACCGTGAAGAACATCCATAAACGTTTGTGTGCAGTGTATGGCGATACTGCAGTTGATGCGAGTACTGTTGAGTGATGGGTAAAGAAAGATACAGCCTCAGGAAATGCAGAAACAGAGCTCCATGATCAGCCACGCCCGGGACGTCCTGTCACAGCCACTGTTCCAGACATGCTGAATCGTGTGGACGCCTTTGTTCGTGCCGACCGGCGCATCACAGTTCGATAATTGGCTCTGCAGTTGTCGGTCAGCATTGGAAGTGCGTCTCCAATGATCGAGACTCTCGGATATTCAAAGAGTCCAGACCTGGCATCCTCAGACTTCCATCTCTTTGGGCCGCTTAAAGATTCTCTACGGGGAACACACTTTGAAGATGACGAGAGCGAAAAAATGGCTGATCCTACAGGATAATAGCTTTTACCAGCAGGGAATGCATGCTCTTCCATAACGTTGGCGTACGGCCGCGGAACGCGACGGAGACTACTTACAAAAAGAGGACACGGACAAGACATGTTGATGTATATTGTCACCAAATTCTGAATCTTAACAACAAATATGTTCTGAGAAAAAAAAAGTGGGTCGTTATTTACTGAACGACGCTCGCAAATAAACACTTTTTTTAAGTTCCCACACTGTTGAGCAGTTGGCACCGAGAATTGTACGAACCTTTGTATGTGTGTGTGTGTGTGGGGGGGGGGGGGGGGGCTGAATCGTCCGAGTAGGTGTGAACAGTGTTAGAGGTTCTCAATTAAGTTGCCGCAAGGGGAGGGATGTTTTCATTAACGCCCTCAGTCTTTTTCATGTCGATTCTGAGCAGCGGGGTATCCGAAATGTTTTTCTCCGCCATCCAAAAGAACACCGCTTGATTTCAGCGCTTGGTGTTGCGGTTCTGACCTCCGTTGCAGAAGTGGCAAGAGTTGAGATGTGGGTAATGGGAGACATAACAACCTTCCAATGGTCTAACACGACTATGGTGGCTTTAGGCATATGTGTTGAAATGTGGTGCCACTGTGAAACATTGAACCTGACCCGAGCTTCTGGCTCTGACTTCTTTTTCCCAGTTCTCGGTAGCTTAGTGTCTACAACGCTGCCGAGCCGTAGGGTGAGGTTTCAGGGCGGCCCTGTTTTGCACCATTTCATAGTAAGGTTGTAGGCACCTTCCAGCCGAATTTCGACTTTCTAACTTCTGTAGCGCAATGGGAGAAAATGTCGGGATTTCAAAGAAGTGAGCAGTTCTAGGCGCCCAGTCCGGAACCGCGCGACTGCTACGGTCGCAGTTTCCAATCCTGCCTCGGGCATGGATGTGTGTGATGTCTTTAGGTTAGTTAGGTTTAAGCAGTTCTAAGTTCTAGGGGACTGATAACCACAGATGTTAAGTCCCAAAGAGCTCAGAGCCATTTGAACCATTTTTTCATAGAAGTGACGCTTTAATTTTGTTGCGCAGTGTAGTTCTACGGTGTTTCGAAAGCAGGCAACATCATTAGTTAGACAATACGTGAACGCTGTTGCGTTTTTATACATTCACAGCTTATGCTGCATGTGACGTCAAAATGTTTTGTAATTCTGATAATGTGATCGCACTGTGTATTTTTATGCCAGCTTATTTTTAAAATATTTTCGAGTATAACACTCAGCGTTCTGTCTGCATACAGTGGCAGTTGTTCAGTAAAATGACCACAGCAGTCCTCCGCCGTAAGACGTTATTTGTTGCAAATACAATGAAGAGCCAAAAAGAACTGGTACACCTGCCTAATATCGTGTAGGGCCCCCTCGAGCAAGCAGAGGTGCCGCAATACGACGTTGCATATTCTCGGCTAATGTCTGAAGTAGTGCTGGGGGGTATTTAAATTGGTTCAAATGGCTATGAGCACTATGGGACTTAACATCTGAGGTCATCAGTCGCCTAGAACTTAGAACTACTTAAACCTAACTAACCTAAGGACATGACACACATCCACGCCCGAGGTAGGATTCGAATCTGCGACCGTAGCGGTCGCGCGGTTCCAGACTGAAGCGCCTGGAACCGCTCGGCTACTGAGGCCGACACGCTGGAGGGAATTGACACTATGAATCCTGCAGGGCTGCCCATGAATGCGTAAGAGTACGTGGGGGGCGAGATTTCTTCTGAACAGTACGTTCAAAGGCATCCCAGATATGCTCAGTAATGTTCATGTCTGGGGAGTTTGGTAGCCAACGGAAGTATTTAAACTCAGAAGAGTGTTGATGGGGCCACTCTGTAGCAATTCTGGACGTGTGGGGGGGTCGCATTGTCCTGCTGGAATTGCCCAAGTACGTCGGAGTGCACAGTGGACATGAATGTATGCAGGTGATCAGGCAGAATGCTTACGAACGTGTCACCTATCAGAGTCGTACCTAGACATACCCCTCCAGCTGCACACGACCCACACCATTACAGAGCCTCCACCAGCTTGCACAGCCCGCTGCTGACAAGCAGGGAGAGGGGATTCATGAGGTTGTCTCCACAGCCGTACACGTCCATCTGCTCGATTCAATTTGAAACGAGACTCGTCCGACCAGGCAGCATGTTTCCAGTCGTCAACAGTCCAATGTCGGTGTTAACGGGCCCACGCGAGGCGTAAATCTTTGTGTTGTGCAGTTATCAAGGGTACACGAGTGGACCTTCGGTTCCCATCTCGATGATGTCCCGTTGAATGGTTCGCACGCCCACACTTGATGATGGCCCAGCACTGAAATCTGCAACAATTTGCGGAAGTGTTGCACTTCTGTCACGTTGAGCGCTTCTCTTCAGTAGTCGTTCGTTCCGTTCTTGCAGGATCTTTTCCGGCCGCAGCGATGCCTGGGATTTGATGTTTTACCGGATTCCTGATATTCACGGTACGATCGTGAAACGGTCGTACGGGAAAATTCCCACTTCATCGCTACCTCGGATATGCTGTGTCCCCTCGCTCGTGTGTCGACTATAACACCACGTTCAAACTCACGTAAATCCTGATAACGTGCTGTTGTAGCAGCAGTAACAGATTTAACAACTGTTATATAGACGTTGCCGACCGCAGCGCCTTATTCTGCCGGTTTACATATCCCTGTACTTGAATACGCATGCCTATACCAGTTTCTTTGGCACTTCGGTGTATGAAACTTACCTTTGACGTCTACCATGTAATTAGGAATGCTGTGATTTACACATATTGCTGAAGGAATATTGGTTTACCACGATGGTGAAATGTTACTCTGTTGGAAGCGTTATGCAGGTAACCAAAACGTCAGCGACATAGTAAAATTTATTTGGTTCTTACCTCTTATTATTTTTCATGAATTAAACAAAAAACCAACTCTTTGACCGAATTTGGGTCTTTAGGACACGTAAGTTGGAATAACCGCAATCTATGCATCAAAAGAACGACGTGAAAGTGTAGACATCTGATAAAAATTCCGACCTCACAATAATGAAGTGTGTTGACTTGCCACATCGTTTTTTTACCACTGAAAAATGGAAATGAAATAATTGCTGATAATGAAATTTTCTCAGGTTATCAGCAAAGTTTCGGCACCGCGTTGTCGCAACATTTCGGGGTGTTTGCTACTCCGCATCTTCAGGCGAAGCACCTGAAGATGACGAGTAGGAAACTCGTCGAAACGTTGCGCTACGACTCAGCGGATAACCCTGGAAGATTTTATCAATGGAATTCTCCAGAAATCCTACATTCCCAATAAGTTGATTGTCTAAGTAGAGTGAGCGAGAGACACAGCAAGTAAATGAGAGCTAGAACGTTTCTAAAACCATTGTTCTGTCCACCCTTACCTCTATGTGCTACAGTTACAGTTAGTGACTGCCAATAGCTATAGTAATATATTACTGTAAAATTTTATATACACGGAATGCGTGCCTATTAGCATTCAGAAATGCTAATTTGTAATTGATATGTGCAGATACTCAGGGATAAAAGGATTTTGGCGTTTCAGAGAATAGCTTCGGAAGACCACCTTTTTATACGGGGCTACTCTGACTCTTAAATAATTCAGTGTAAATGAGATTTTCACATCACATCACACCACAAACAGGAAGTTCCCGCATGCTAAAAGCAACACACAGTGCACTGTTCGGATGAAATCAAAATGGAAGACCAGAGATATCAACGTCACAGAACACAAAGCGCTGATACTTTTCTCATTTAACCGGGTTTGACAGCTGAACCTTTTGACATTGCGGGGTGTTCGGCAATATCTGTACTTCAAAGCGACGTGTACAAAGCAACTACTGTCGCATTTTTACCAACATGGCTTCATGTATTCGAGAAATGTGTTGCAATATTACAAGTATTGCCCATAAAGTAATGCACCGCGCTTTTTTTTCTCAGCCGAAAACAATGCTACGAATGGGAAACGTTACGTATGTATTATCTGAAGTCTCCTGAGTGAGCGAGCCAAGTTTCCATGACTTCCGACAGATAGCATAGCTGCAGGACAGTTCCAAAATGGCACCCGTGGGTGACGTACGTTACAAGCAACGTGCCGCCATTGAATTTCTCACTGCAGAGGAAGAAACTGTGGGGAATATTCACAAACGCTTGTGCCAAGTCTATAGAGCGTATGCTGTCGACAGAAGTACAGCTAGTCGCTGGGCACGGAGGGTGAGGTCATTAGAGGGCGGTTCGGCGGAGCTCCACGATTTGCAGCGGTCGGGGAGACCATCCACGGCTGTCACACCTGACACGTTGTAGCGAGCTGATGTTGTCGTTCGCGAAGACAGACGCATTACGACTAGACAGTTGGCGCTGCATCTGTCAATCAGCAAAGGAAGTGTGGGCGCAGTTGTATGCACTCTGGGATATTCAGAAGTGTGTGCAAGATGGGTCCCGTGGTGTCTAAAGGTGGATTACAAATTGCAAAGAAAAAAAAAATTGTCTTGATTTGTTTCAACGTTTAGAAGTTGCGGAGGAGGCCTTTTTGTCCCGGATTGGGAAAGGTGATAAAACCTGTATTGGCTATTTGAGCCGGAAACAAAACGACAGTCGATGGAATGGCACTATTGCCATTCGCCACAGAAGAAAAAATTCAAAGCAACTGCTTCCGCCGGTAAGGTCACGATCACCGTGTTCTGGGACTGTGAAGATGTGATTCTCATTGATGTGATGCCAAGAGGAGATACCAATAATTCAGAAGCATATGTCAACACACTAACAAAGCTCAAGACGTGCATCCGGCGACTTCGGCGCCACTGCAACGCAGGAAATGTTTTGCTGCCACGCTCGGCCCCACGCAAGTCTGTGGACTGCTGAACACAACGCAAAACAGAGTTCAATAGTGTTACCCCATCCACCCTACAGGCCTGACCTAGCCTGCTAGGACTTCAACATCCTTGGGCCATGAAAGGATGCCACTCATGGAAGACATTTTGAGGACGATGACGAGGTAAGTGATTCACACAGTGAAGCACTGGTTCCGCCACCAGGACAAGGATTGGTACCGATTGGGCATACACGACCTTGTTTCGCGCTGGAGGGAGGCTATAGAATGGGATGGATGTACGTGGAAAAATAGGGTGTGTCCATAAAACACCATTCTTCCGTGTGTGTAATTCGCATTGCGTTCAGTAAAGAAATAATGAAGAAAGAAATGCGGTGTATTACTTTCTGAGCAACCCTCGTACTTAGAGTTGCCTGCGTAATCCAGTGGGCATTTACAGTCGTCTCTCTTTCCTAGACTATTTTACGAAGATCATCGCAGCAGTTCCGCCGCTGCCGGCCGTTGTGGCCGAGCGGTTCTAGGCGCTTCAGTCTGGAACCGCGCGACCTCTACGATCGCGGGCTCGAATGCTGCCTCGGGCATGGATGTGTGTGATGTCCTTAGGTTGGTTAGGTTTAAGTAGTTCTAAGTTGTAAGGGACTGCTGACCTCACCAGGAAAGTACTTAGGCTCGAACAAACACAAATACACCAAAATCGTGTGATAAATAATGTAAAGGTCTCTTATTGCACTAGTGATACTCCCGCATCTGCAAAACTCTGCAGTCGTCCGTTAGAGGCCTCTGCGTATGCCATGCTGCATTGCACACTGACCTGCCAGTCGGGACCAGTAGGGACGGTGCAGTGTGCCTCTGAAGTTGCGTTTTGTGACATTATTTGTGTATTAAAGCGTCAGATGGCTCGGCGATTTGTAATCAATCCTGCTAATGTATTGCGATTGGTTGAGATGACGTTACGAAGAACCCTTCTTCGTGAAGATGGTATTGGTGTAGAAGACGAATCATTCGCATGTTTTCTGGTATCTATTATAGTGCAGAAATATGAGCATAAGTTAGAAACAGATACTGTTGTAACACTAACACATAATGATGATGATAGGGATGATAACGACGAACAACTCATTGCAAATGGTAGTGCTACGGCAAGTGCGGGAAGAGGCGATGGAAGCAGTGACAGTGAATACCAACCGTCTGCCAAGAAGAAGGTTAAAGTTGCAAGTATCATCACGGCGTTTGATGACAACACACTGGAGAACATGCACGACGATTATTACGTAAGAGGTTTCGACACAGACGACAAGCTTCTGAAAAGATATCCTAAACTGAAGTCTAAAAGCAATATTGAAAATTTACTGGATTACGTGGCAAAGAAAAGAGAAGGAAATACAGTTTTCAAAGGAAATCGTACACTGCTGTTCAAGACCATCAAGGAGCGTTAATGGCGAAATTCGATGAAGCGCGAGAATGCGGTTCCGCCGTTCATTATTGGCATTTACAACATTGGGCATTGGACGTAGCCAGAAATCTCGGGTGTGCAAACTTTAAAGCTTCACTAGGATTTATTACTAATTTGAAAAAGGAGTTTAGGATCACATCACGCCGTATCACTATGCTCCAAGCACGAAAAGATAAGGATGACGAAGAAGAGCTGATTGAAAGAGCTCAAATGTTGCTGACGTCAATGAGCATATCACGAGAGAAAACATCGATATTAGTTCTATATGGAACTGTGATCAGAGTCAGTTCAGCTATGAACTTTCTTGCGACAGAACACTATCCATGAAAGAGGAGAGAAACACTGTCGCGATGTTTTCAATCAGTTAACTGTGCAACACATAGTTACACGATCGATGTTGCTATATCAATGGACGGACGATTGGCAGACAAACTCTATATTTGCTTCCAAGAATCCAGTGGAAAGTTTGGACCCCGCGTGTCAAGGGAAATAGAAAGGCGGTACCCTCCAAATGTCGTCGTCGATGCAAGTGTGAGTGGGAAGATGACGAAACAACATCTGAAGACGTTTCTTCTGTCAGTTTTGAATCCACATTTGTCGGGAAAGTCATTAGTACTTTGTGACTCCTGGTCTGGACATAAGGATGAACGAGTACTACTGGAAGCATCCGGTGGAAAACATGTAGATTTAAAAATCATTCCGCCTAAAACTACAAAATATGCACAACCTCTGGATGTGAATTTCTTCAGGCAATATAAAATATATGCCAAGAGAATAACAGACTTAATTAAACTACGTTCCAGTAATATGCAGCCGAAATTGCGCGACAGATTCTTTATAATGGATATGCATTCTGTCATTTACAATCAGTTATCTGCGGGAGTATACAGACCAATGCTGCGTTACGCGTGGCAGAACGCTGGCTACGCTATTGGTGAACCAGTGAACAACTTCAAAAGTGTCATTGACGTGGCGTTCAACACTGATATTATAGAATGTGCAAATACGCCATGCGATCAACTTGCATCTCTTCGCTGTGCGTTTTGCAGTCATTCGCATTGCTCGGAGCATCTTATTGACATTCCGCATTTACGTTTATAGTTAAGATTGCTGCATTGCGTATGGCGTCTACAGTGATATCTAGAGCATGACTGCAGAGTTTTGCAGAAAAACGACACCCACCAGCACATTCAGAGGTACATAATGGTCCTGTAGCCAAACGTTCATACAGATCTGTTTGTTAGAGCCCAAGTACTTTCCCGGTCAGGTGTTAAGTCCCATAGTGCTCAGAGCCATTGGAACCAAGTTCCGCCGCTGTGCAAGCAGAAGCTGCAGCAGGTCGTCCACCCCCGCGCACACTCAAGAGAAAGCTCGCTCCGCGATGTGGCCGAGTCGCAGACGGACACGGCGCGACGTTTACATTAAGGCTTAAGTGGCTGACAGTACTGGGTTCACGTCTGGCTTAGCTCGCACACAGCTCTCTCGGCCGTTAGCAACTGCTTTCGGAAAAGGCGCCACTACTGCAGAACGGTCAAAATGAAACTGCCCCAGAAAACATTTCATAATCGAGGTATGGGTAACCCATCTTACATCATCCGTCCCTGTGCTTTGGGGGTTACGTTGCCGAGCTTGTACTCCAGCAAGAAAAACTCCCTGACAGTCCTGAAGCGTCAGCCCATGTCCTTACCGGATTGTTTCACACGCTGACCTTCTGGTCTTTTCTTTTTTTTTTTTTTTTTTTTTTTGAGCCATCAGTCTTCTGACTGGTTTGATGTCACCCGTCACGATTTCCTCTCCTATGCCAATCTCTTCATCTCAGAGTAGCACTTGCAACCTACGTCCTCAATTATTTGCCGGATGTATTCCAATCTCTGCCTTCCTGTACAGTTTTTGCCCTCTACGGCTCCCTCTAGTACTATGGAAGTAATTCCCTCATGTCTTAACAGATGTCCTATCATCCTGTCCCTTCTCCTTGTCAGTGTTCTCCACATACACTCCTGGAAATTGAAATAAGAACACCGTGAATTCATTGTCCCAGGAAGGGGAAACTTTATTGACACATTCCTGGGGTCAGATACATCACATGATCACACTGACAGAACCACAGGCACATAGACACAGGCAACAGAGCATGCACAATGTCGGCACTAGTACAGTGTATATCCACCTTTCGCAGCAATGCAGGCTGCTATTCTCCCATGGAGACGATCGTAGAGATGCTGGATGTAGTCCTGTGGAACGGCTTGCCATGCCATTTCCACCTGGCGCCTCAGTTGGACCAGCGTTCGTGCTGGACGTGCAGACCGCGTGAGACGACGCTTCATCCAGTCCCAAACATGCTCAATGGGGGACAGATCCGGAGATCTTGCTGGCCAGGGTAGTTGACTTACACCTTCTAGAGCACGTTGGGTGGCACGGGATACATGCGGACGTGCATTGTCCTGTTGGAACAGCAAGTTCCCTTGCCGGTCTAGGAATGGTAGAACGATGGGTTCGATGACGGTTTGGATGTACCGTGCACTATTCAGTGTCCCCTCGACGATCACCAGTGGTGTACGGCCAGTGTAGGAGATCGCTCCCCACACCATGATGCCGGGTGTTGGCCCTGTGTGCCTCGGTCGTATGCAGTCCTGATTGTGGCGCTCACCTGCACGGCGCCAAACACGCATACGACCATCATTGGCACCAAGGCAGAAGCGACTCTCATCGCTGAAGACGACACGTCTCCATTCGTCCCTCCATTCACGCCTGTCACGACACCACTGGAGGCGGGCTGCACGATGTTGGGGCGTGAGCGGAAGACGGCCTAACGGTGTGCGGGACCGTAGCCGAGCTTCATGGAGACGGTTGCGAATGGTCCTCGCCGATACCCCAGGAGCAACAGTGTCCCTAATTTGCTGGGAAGTGGCGGTGCGGTCCCCTACGGCACTGCGTAGGATCCTACGGTCTTGGCGTGCATCCGTGCGTCGCTGCGGTCCGGTCCCAGGTCGACGGACACGTGCACCTTCCGCCGACCACTGGCGACAACATCGATGTACTGTGGAGACCTCACGCCCCACGTGTTGAGCAATTCGGCGGTACGTCCACCCGGCCTCCCGCATGCCCACTATACGCCCTCGCTCAAAGTCCGTCAACTGCACATACGGTTCACGTCCACGCTGTCGCGGCATGCTACCAGTGTTAAAGACTGCGATGGAGCTCCGTATGCCACGGCAAACTGGCTGACACTGACGGCGGCGGTGCACAAATGCTGCGCAGCTAGCGCCATTCGACGGCCAACACCGCGGTTCCTGGTGTGTCCGCTGTGCCGTGCGTGTGATCATTGCTTGTACAGCCCTCTCGTAGTGTCCGGAGCAAGTATGGTGGGTCTGACACACCGGTGTCAATGTGTTCTTTTTTCCATTTCCAGGAGTGTATTTCTTTCCGATTCTGCGCAGAACTTCCTCATTCCTTACTTTATCAGTCCACCTAATTTTCAACATTCGTCTGTAGCACCACATCTCAAATGATTCGATTCTCTTCTGTTGCTGTTTTCCCACAGTTCCTGTTTCACTACCATGCAATGCTGTGCTTCAAACGTATATTCTCAGAAATTTCTTTCTCAGATTAAGCCCTATGTTTGATACTAGTAGACTTCTCTTGGCCAGGAATGCCTTGTTTGCCAATGCTAGTCTGCTTTTGATGTCCTTCTTCCTCCGTCCGTCATTGGTTATTTTGCTACCTAGGTAGCATCCTTAACTTCATCTACATCGTGACGATCAGTCCGGATGTTAAGTTTCTGGCTGTCCTCTTTTCTGCTATTTCTCTTTACTTTCATCGATTTACTCTCAACCCACATTCCGTACTCTATTCATTCCATTCAGCAGATCATGTAGTTCTTGCTCACTTTCACCCGGGATAGCAATGTCATCAGCGAATCGTATCATCGATACCCTTTCACCTTGAATTTAAATTACACTCCTGAACCTTTCTTTTATTTTCAACTTTGCTTTCTCGATGTACAAATTGAACAGAAAGGGTGAAAGATTAGATCCCTGTCTCACATCTTTTTTTAATCCGAACACTTCGTCCACTCTCATTATTCCCTCTTGGTTCTTGTACATATTGTATATTACCCGTCTCTCCCTACAGCTTACCCCTATTTTTCTCAGAATTTCGAACAGTTTGCCCCATTTTACACTGTCGAACGCTTTTTCTAGGTCGACAAATCCTTTGAATGTGTCTTGATTTTTCTTTAGTGTTGCTTCCATTATCAGCCACAAAGTCAGAATTGCCTCTCTGGTGTCTTTTTCCTTTTCTAAAGCCAAACTGATCGTCATCTAGCACATCCTCAGTTTTCTTTTCCATTCTCCTGTATATTATTCTTGTCAGCAACTTGGATGCATGAGCTGTTAAGCTGATTGTGCGATAATTCTGCTCTTGCAGTCTTCGGAATTATGTGGATGATATTTTTCCGAACGTCAGACGGTATACTGCCAGACTCATATATTATAAATACCAATGTGAATAGTCGTTTTGTTGCCACGTCCCGAAATGACTTTAGAAATTCTGATAGAGCCTTATGTATCGCTTCTATCTTACTTAATCTTAATTCCTCCAACGCTCTTTTGCATTCCTATTCTAATGCCTTGTCCTCTATCTCCTCTAACTCTACACCTGCCTCTTCTTCTATAACGTGAGATAAAACTTCCCCCTCATAGAGGCCTTCAGTGTACTGTTTCCATTTATCTGCTCTCTCACCTTCATTTAACAGTGTAATTCCCTTTGTACTCTCAATGTTACCACCCTTGCTTTTAACTTCACCGAAGGTTGTTTTGGCTTTCCAATATGCTGAGTCAGTCCTTCCGACAAACGGTTTTTTTTTCCAACTTCTTCGCATTTTTCATGCAGCCATTTCGTCTTAGCTTCCCTGGATCTCCTATTTATTTCATTCCTCAGCGACTTGTATTTCTGTGTTCCTGTATTTCACTGAATGTTTTTGTATTCCTTCTTTCATCGATCAGCTGAAGTATTTCTTTTGTTACCCGTGGTTTCTTTACAGTTACGTACTTTGTACCTATGTTTTTGTTTCCAGCATCTGTGATTGTTCTTTTTAGAGATGTCCACTCCTCATCAACTGTACTGCCTACTGCAGTATTCTTTATTGTTGTATCTACAGCCTTAGAGAACTTCAAGCGTATCTCGTCATTCCTTTGTACTTCCGTATCCCACTTCTTTGCGTATTGATTCTTCCTGACTGATCTCTTAAACTTCAACCTACTCTTCATCACTCTTACATTGTGATATTAGCCTATATCTGCTCCTGGGTACGACTTACACTGCAGTATCTGATTTCCGAATCTCTGTCTGACCGTGATGAAATCTAATTGAAATCTTCCCGTATCACGCGGCTTTCTCCAAATATACCTTCTCCACATGTGGTTCTTGAACAGAGTATTCTCTATTAGTAGTTGAAATTTATTACAGATCTCAAATAGTATTTCTCCTCTCTCATTCCCTTTCCCTAGCCCATTTTTCGCACTTTTGATACAAAACTTTTGTACGCCGATTTTCTTATTGAGTGGATATAGTACAGTCCTTTTTGCCTTTCAGCGTGTTCATGGATATTGACCTTTTTCATTTATGTATGCTACAGACAAAACAACATGACTAGCATGTGGACCATGGAGAGTATGTGCGTTTTAATAGAGTTAACTTTGGAATTTTACGCCCGTCAATTTCCTACATAGGATGACTTACGAGCTAGATACAGCCGACAACTGTCGCATCATTTCTGAGCGCCGGGAACTCGCATGCACAGCGTCGACCTTCAAAAGTACGCTCCCTGTGCCGACAGGTTTAGGTGGAAAAAACTCGACGCGATGTCGGGCGTGGCTGCACCAGGAGGGGGCGGGATGGGGGTGGCGTTAATTATTGGAGCGTGCCCGCGGGACGCTACAGCTACAAGGCCCCTCAATTAGGCCGGTGACTGCCAACCTCTTGCTCCTGTGTGCACGGCGGCACCGTGCGGGGGCGGACGGGTGACGTGCGCTGTCCGACCGGTGGGCTGCCAGCGTACCGAGAATGCAGAGTCGCAGAAGGCCACGACGTGCGTCACGTTTTCTCTCCTACGGACGCGGCATATTGCCTTTTGCAATTAAAGTGCACGCACACGAAGCTACATGTGTACGAGGAACAAGTACAAAGACTGTATGGCGGTCGATCACTGCATAGTGCCTCGCATTTTTTACAGGCCTTAATACGTGGAAGAAAACAACCTTTTAGGTAATCCTTCAGGCTTTGCTGGCGATCTGTTGACATGTAGGATAATCGTGATCTCTGCCGGATGTTCGTGTCGTTCTCCCACGATATTTCGACGACGTAACTCGCTGTTTTTTTCGGGTGCTACTCGAGAATATTCCTTGGTGCGTGCATGTTTGGGTTTAAGCCCATATTTACTGAAGGTCCAGTGGACTTTTCCTAATTCCTTTTTTGTAAGTTAGGGGGTGCGAAGTGAGAGGTTTACCTACAAGTGTGTGTGTCCTTGTAAGTGTGTAATTGTGCTGTGTTTAATGTCATATATGGTGTCGGCCGGCCGGTGTGGCCGTGCGGTTCTCGGCGCTTCAGTCTGGAACCGCGTGACCGCTACGGTCGCAGGTTCGAATCCTGCCTCGGGCATGCGTGTGTGTGATGTCTTTAGGTTAGTTAGGTTTAAGTAGTGCTAAGTTCTAGGGGACTGATGACCACAGCAGTTAAGTCCCATAGTGCTCAGAGACATTTTGAACGATTGGAGTGGCGCGTGCCGGGCGCGGACCGCTGACGCAACACTCGATGCGGCGCGGACCGATTACGGAACGCCCAGCACCATCCAAGCACAAATAGTGGACTCGATCCACCCAACAAAACTCCCTTATTCCATCAAAACCACAGACCTGCATCACTCCTAAGCTTCCTAGGCAACATCTTGGAAAGCTTAATCCTTACCTCACTGCACACCTTCCTCAGTGATAAGCAAATTATCATCTCATATAAATTCGGCTTTCGTGCCGGGCGTGGCACCACAACTCAGGCCACCCGGGTGGATGGGCAGATGTGCAAGGCCAGGGCAGAGGGACAGATGTGCAAGGCCAGGGCAGAGGGACAGATGTGCAAGGCCAGGGCAGAGGGACACAGCACCGGCGCAGTATTTTTGGACATCGAAAAGGCCTTTGACCGTGTCTGACACGACGGCATTCTATTCAAGCTCCAGCAGTATGAATGCCCCCTCCACATCGTTAAGATGATAGCTTCCTTTTTAGTTAATAGGAACTCCTTTGTTAGGCCAGACAAATGTGACAGTAGCATTAAGCAAACAGAGGCAGGGGTCCTGCAAGGCACAGTACTGAGCCCCATACTCTACAGTATTTACACTAACGACTTACCAAAACGTGACAACACTCATCTTGCTCTCTTCGCAGATGACACTGCTGTCTACGCTAGCCACCCAAACCCCAGTGACATCGCCATGGACTCCAACGGCACCTTGGGAAAATTACTCAATGGTGCATCATTTAGAAGATATAAATTAACTCCGACAAATGTAATGGAATTACGTTCACTACTAGAAGCAGAACTCCCAATCGCCAACTCTCACAGAAGGGCAGAACTTCCCCTGGTGTGACACGGTAACCTACTCAGGCTGAAATTTCATCACAAGTTACATTGGAAACAGCACATTACCTGGGTTCAGCTACAATTTATCAGTTGTATACTTTGTTCAACGGCAATGGCCTAACCACCAATGCAAAGCTATTAACCTGGGAGATGGGGATACTTCCGGCTATACTTTACGGATGTGAGATCTCAGGCATAGCCACAGACACTCACCTTCACAAAGTACAAGTTGTACAAAATAGAGCTTTAAGGATCATTACAGACGTACCCCGGTTCGTACCCAACACACATACAAACAACGACACAAACATGCCAACCATCACCACCATCATGCAGAACAGAACGCAATCGCTTTACACCAAAACAGAAAACTCACCATTCCACATCACTAGGTACAGATCCCCTTCATGTAAATTACAAACACCCAAAGAACATAACTACTTGCCATTTCAGAGCACCATATATCAAATGGCTCTGAGCACTATGGGGCTTAACATCTGTGGTCATCAGTCCCCTAGAACTTAGAACTACTTAAACCTAACTAACCTAAGGACATCACACACATCCATGCCCCAGGCAGGATTCGAACCTGCGACCGTAGCGTTCCAGACTGTAGCGCCTAGAACCGTACGGCCAGTCCGGCCGGCGCTCCAATCGTCCTCGCAAAATGAAAACACCGTCACACAGTCAGTCGCAGAAATCAGAAACACTCCACCCACAACTCCAGCAGAACTAACCACTCCCTCCGAAATTAAAAACATCATTAGGAAAAGAAAAGGAAACTCAGCACCCGGACTAGACAAGTTCACCCACAGCCATGTAAAACAACTGCCCAGGAAACCACTAGTGCTCCTCAAACGCATCATAAACAGTTGCATGATGCACTGCCATTTCCCGGACATGTGGAAAGAGACGAAAATCATCACAATACCCAAAGCAGGAAAAGACCAAAAAATACCGACAAACCGTCGACCCATATCCTTGATCAAAACGATGGGCAAAATCTACGAACGAATCTTACTGCAAAGAATTGACAGATCGCTCCATGAAGACCGAACCATTAGAGCAGAGCAATTCCGTTTCCAAAAAAGGTGTCAGCGGAGCTTCAAGTACTGCGACTGACAGAGCACATTCCAAAAAGCATGAATTTTTCAAACTCGACGGCTACTGTGTTCCTCGACTGGGAGAAGGCCTACGACAAGGTGTGGCACGGAAATCTGGTCCACAAGCTAAAAGAGAAAACCACAATACCAGACAGGTGCGTCAAGATAGTTGACAATTTCCTAACGAGGCGTACTTTCGTAGTAGTAGTGGATGGGAAAAAGTCTTCCACGAGGGTAATGCAAGCGAGCATACCCCAACGGTCTGTTATCTCTCCAACACTATTTAATATTTATGCGAATGACATACCACTTGCACCACACGTTGAAATCGCCCAGTTCGCCGACGATACCGCCCTCTTCAGCAGCGAGAGGGGGCGTGAAACAAACATGCGGCGTGTACAGAGGCAACTGGACTTAGTCGAAAAGTGGTGCAAGGATAACAATATGACACTGAACTCCACGAAAACCTCGGCACTGTATTTTACGAGGAAACGCCGGGACCTAGAAGAACGACTAACGCTAAATGCACGAGAGCTGCCATGGAGACAGGAAGTCAAATATGTAGGAGTGCACTTGGACACCAAGTTACTTTTCGGCCTTCACATGAACGAAAAAAGAAACAAAGGACTTGCAATAGCCAAAGCTTTAATACCTTTCTTCATAACCAAAGACCTAGCGATAGAAACGAAAAGAACATTATATAAAACTACGGTGCTACCAGTGAGCACATCGTTGGGTACCGCAAGTATGAGCTACATAAAGAAATTATAAGTAATACAAAATAAAGTCCTGAGATGGATATTAGATGCACCGCCATGGACGTGAATAGCACAGCTACATGAAGTCTTACGGATGGACACAATTCATGAAACTATTAAGAAATTCGCCACCACTACCTACACAAAACTCGACCTCGTCAGAGAAAATATCAGACACCCTTCAAACGTAGGAACGTCACACCCACAAACCTGGCACAAACAGAAGGTGCCAAGATTGCTAATATAAGATAGCCAGTAGGATAAAGAACAACGACCAAACAAACGAGAACCAACCACCAAAGAACAGACAACATAACAGCTTAGAAGAGTTAAAGACCTATTGAAACCTAGGTGATGACGACACCAAAGGCGGAGGATTGGAAACCACAGGGTTCAAATAAACTCAGATCCCGCCCTTCAAAGTGAATAAAGAGAGCAAAAACAGAAAACCCAAACACACACATGACAAAAATACACGTCAAACTGGCAAATAAGGTAGTGGCACTGTCAACAACAATGAGACACAAAAAAAATCTGGTCGCTGGTGTTCCGACTGCCGTCCGCGCCAGGCTCGACCGTCCTCTGGGGTCGTTATCTGAGGTGTGTCAAAGCCGATGTGTAATGTCTCGTGCTCTGTCACGTGGCTGTTTGCTCGGTCCCCACAGAAGTAGAGCCTTAGTGAACCATCAAAACGGCGTCTCCGCAAGAAACTCGTTACAACAACGCGCTTTAACTGAATTCATGGTTGGAAAGAAAACCGAGACGCACATCCATAAATCTTGTGTCCAGTGTATGGTAATGTGGCAGTTGAGAGGAGTAATATTGCGCGACGATTAAAGGGAGTTAAAGGGTCAGGAAGTGCGGAAACTGAGCTCTAGGGTCGGCCACATTCGGGACGTCCTATCACAGCCACTGCTCCTGGATGTCAATATTCTTGCAAAGACACGCATCACAACTTGGTAATTGGCACTGCAGCTATCGCTGACCATTGGAAGTGCGAGTGCAATCACTGAGAGTTTCGATCATTCACAGATGTGCTTGTATGGGTTCCACGAATGCTCTCAACAAACCACAAGATTTAAATAAAAGCCATTTCGTCGGAAATGTCGGAGCAGTTTCAGGTGCGTGGAGAGTTCTTTCTGTAATGCATCTTTACAGACAACAACACATGGGCGCAGCCTAAACAAAAAGACGGTCACTGTAGTGTCACCACCCGCAGTCACCAAAAATGAAGAAATTTGTGGCAGCTCCCTCTGCTGGCAAATTCATTACGACACTCTTCTGGGATAGTGATAATGTCACTCTCGTGGATGTGTTTCTGAAAGGGTCGATTATCAGTGAAGAGGCAAACTCAAGAACCGTCTTCGACATGCCCACGCTCCGACAGGAATCCAAAAGGAATCTCTCTCCAGCACGACAATGCGCACCCACACACGAGTCTCGGAATGCGGAAACACAACGCCAAACTGGGTTCTAGGTCACTGTATCATTCACCCTGCAGCCCAGACCTGGCACCGCCGAACTTCAATCTGTGCGCTTGAGGATATTCCAAGCGAGACACACTTTGTAAGACGATGAGAGTGTTCTTGCAGTGAAAACATGGCTACGAGCCACATGCCACATGCTGTTACACAACTGAGGTGTAAGGCCATAGAACGTGGTGGAAGGTAGAAAAATAATAGATGTAAAAGACTGATATTGCCACCAAATTCTAACTCGTAATAATAAGTTTGTTCTGAGGTAGAAATTGTGGGGCCTCATTTACTGACAGACTCTCGTGTGTGCAAAGCTTTCCAGGTGTTTTCGTCGCTTACATACGTTGAGTATTAAGAATATAATTTCCTTCTTGTGATTTTAAGTAGAGATTAAGGCTAGTGGTGTATCTAGGGTCTGTACATAAACTGCACGCTCTTTCACATAATATACCGCCAACGTCTACGTTAATTATTCTACGGGAGCAACTGACATTAACCTGTTATAAACCATTCACAGGGAACGGAGATAAATATTTTGTCATACAAGCAAGACATCGATAAAAAATAAAGGCGCTTTACGTTGCTGCAGAATCTTGTGACGAAATTTCAATCACCAATTTTCTCCTCCGGATGCGAAAATGTTTTGTTCACGCTGACCTACGTAGGGAGAAACTATCATCATAATAAAATAAGGGAAATCAGAGCTCACACGGAAAGATATAGGTGTCCGTTTTTTCCGCGCGCTGTACGGGATTGGAATAACAGAGAATTATAGTGAAGATGGTTCGATGAACCCTCTGCTAGGCATCTAAATGTGATTTGTAGAGTATCGTATCCATGTAGATGTAGATGAAGACTATTAATATTGTTCAACCTTGAAAAAATAGACAAAAATTAGTTTCTGCTAAGAGTGAGACATCTACAGTATTTCCAGAGAAATAATACACACTAAACATATCATCATCATCGGATAATTGACGTCCTCGGCGGATAAAGGCTTCCTTCAGACTTTTTTGCACATTACTGTCTTTTTTCTGTACGGAACTGTGTTGCTGTTGCATGTTTTATGAGAATATCTACTCGCATCCATTAGGCCATCGTCATGCCATTTTCGTATTTCTTACGATGCACCAAGTTTCCAGGCCCACCTATCATCCATTAATCTGGCTACATGTCCTATCTGCATTTAATATTTACAATACTGAGCATTAAAATTGCTACACCAAGAAGAAATGCAGATGATAAACGGGTATTCATTGGACAAATGTATTATACTAGAACTGACATGTGATTACATTTTCATGCAATTTGGGTGCATAGAACCTGAGAAATCAGTACCCAGAACAACCACCTCCGGCCGTAATAACGGCTTTGATACGCCTGGGCATTGAGTCAAACAGAGCTAGGATGGCGTGTACAGGTACAGCTGCCCATGCAGCTTCAACACGATACCACAGTTAATCAACAGTAGTGACTGGCGTATTGTGACGAGCCAGTTGCTCGGCCACCATTGACCAGACGTTTTCAATTGGTGAGAGATCTGGAGAATGTGCTGGCCAGGGCATCAGTCGAACATTTTCTGCATCCAGAAAGGCCCGTACAGGACCTGCAATATGCGGTCGTGCATTATCCTGTTGAAATGTATGGTTTCGCAGGGATCGAATGAAGGGTATGGTCACGGGTCGTAACACATCTGAAATGTAACGTCCAGTGTTCAAAGTGCCGTCAATGCGAACAAGAGGTGACCGAGACGTGTAACCAATAGCACCCCATATCATCATGCCGGGTGATACGCCAGTATGGCGATGACGAATACACGATTCCAATATGCGTTCACCGCGATGTCGCCAAACACGGATGCGACCATCATGATGCTGTAAACAAAACCTGGATTCATTCGAAAAAATGACGATTTGCCATTCGTGCATCCAGATTCGTCGTTGAGTACACCATCGCAGGCGCTTCTGCCTGTGATGCAGCGTCATGGGTAACCGCAGCCACGGTCTCCGAGCAGATAGTCCATACTGCTGCAAACGTCGTCGAACTGTTCGTGCAGATGGTTGTTGTCTTGCAAACGTCCCCGTCTGGTGACTCAGGGATGGAGACGTGGCTGCACTATCTGTTACAGCCACGCGGATAAGATGCCTGCCATCTCGACTGCTAGTGATACGAGGTCGCTGGGATCCAGCACGGCGTTTCGCTGTATTACCCTCCTGAACCCACCGATTCCATATTCTGTTAACAGTCATTGGATCTCGACCAACGCGAGCAGCAATGCCGCGATACGATAAACTGCAATCGCGATAGGCTACAATCCGGCCTTTATCAAAGTCGGAAGCGTGATGGTACGCATTTCTCCTCCTTACACGGGGCATCACAACAACGTTTTACCAGGCAACGCCGGTCAACTGCTGCTTGTGTATGAGAAATCGGTTGGAAACTTTCCTCATGTCAGCACGTTCTATATGTCGCCACCGGCGCCAATCTTGTGTGAATGCTCTGAAAAGCTAATCATTTGCATATCACAGCATCTTCTTCCTGTCGGTCAAATTTCGCGTCGGTAGCACTTCATCTTCGTGGTGTAGCAATTTTAATGGCCAGTAGTGTATTACAGTCACAATTATGTCTTGCACTGCAGTTAGTCTTTTGATGCACATAATGAAAAATCATATTGACCTTAGTCTTATCACAAACGCTATTCATATTAAGTATCTGTGATCTCAATGAAAAACTTGGAGAGATGTCCTATCCAGTGAAACACGTAACTTTTTTGTGTGTACTTTGTACAAGGGTCATTTTTAAAGTAAGTACCGATCGCGCATCGTGTCCGCGCATCCTATCACATGACGTCCGTTCACGGTCGCCACTTTTGGCCAATCTCTCACAACGCCACCATTACGCTTCATGTATCTGCCGGTGTTGGTTGTATGGCTACACTGCTCCGTTTGTCGCCATGTCAATCAGTAATTATAAACTCAGGCCCGCGGCACAGGCAGAAGAGAGCGCGACGAGGTTCAACTGCGTTAACGGAGCTCCGGCAGCCGGGTCGCCCGCAGTTGGGCCGCCTCGCCGTTCCCGGCGCTACCGCAGTACAGGAGCACGGAGTATTGCGCTGCGCTACGACGCGGTACTCCGGCAGCAGAGAGACATCACAAAGTGCGCGGAGACCCGGAGCGTTGCAGCGTGAATATGAATAATTCAGAGCGGCGGCGGTCGCGCTGCTGATTCAGTTTCGCGGTCTCCTCTACGCGCCGCTCTCTCCTGGAACGCACAGACGGCGGCGTCGCGCGTATTTGCGCAGGCCGCGAAACGACAGTTCAACTGGTGCAGCTTAACAGGAAAACCCTAACAGATTCAGCTCATCCCCTACTGGAGAGAACGTGGTGCCGTTGAAGCATCTACACGGACGGGAAAAAATGTCAACACCAAAAAGTAATCAACGTAATGATATTTTGGTGATACGTTTGCCTAAGTAACATACTATGAAACGTCACCTTAGAAAAATTTATGAATTACTGTGCTGATAAACCTCTACGTTATTTGATTTTCAAACAGCTGAGCAGAACTGAACATACTCAGACATTTCTCTCTTTAATTATTCTGATCAACACTAAACTGACACACAATATTTTTAGCGCAACGCAATCTGACTTTCAATAATCCCTACAAAAGAATGGTCCTGACTAACAATAACCTATACTTGAAAAAAGAGACAGCATTGGTCGTATATTTTTTACTATTGCAAAATCGATTTTCTGTCACTGAGTGACCATCTTCAGTGCTATATTGTATAACTTAAATTGGGATGCACTGTTGTCACTAAGCTTACGGCAATAACATAGAGTCTATGTGATTGCCGTAAGCTTAGTGACAACAGTGCATCCCAATTTAAGTTATACAATATAGCACTGAAGATGGTCACTCAGTGACAGAAAATCGATTTTGCAATAGTAAAAAATATACGACCAATGCTGTCTCTTTTTTCAAGTATGCCTGTTATCTGGTCGTAGTGCACAAGACAACATGCAGTCGCCAATCAATAACCTATACCTTTCATGAATCACTTACCTCACAAAAATCTCAGTTACTCGAACTACTGCAATACAGCGAGCGCCAGTACTGCCATCTAAATAAAAGATTCTAACTACTGAAGGCACAAACTACTGATAGGCATAGTTAGCAAATGAAAGATTTTGATAGAGAACAAACAATGTATTTACCTTAATAATATTCAAAAGTCATCATATATATATGTATATTTGTAATACTGTGTATCATGAAGTGATATATATATATATATATATATATATATATATATATATATATATATCAGTTCATGATATACAGTATTACAAATTTCCTCTTTATGATGGAAACACGTCTCCAGATCGTTCGCTCTCAAAATTCTGCCGTCTCTATCCACACATCCACCACTGCTGGCGGCTCACCTCCAACTGCGCAACGCTATGCGCTGTTCACATTCAACTGCCCAACACTACAATAGCAAATATTCCATCAATGCAAACCAGCCACAGACTTCACACAGCACAGTCATTGATTTTCATATAGAGCGCTACGTGGCTACCAACATAAAAACCTAAACACCCTACTTACAATACTTGGGCGTTAAACATTCTAGCATCACAGGTTAATGTAAGATCGATATAAGTCATTGCAGGCCTGACATGTTTGTACACTAATAACTGGTGTAACCCCTAGAATGTTGAATACAAGCATGCATAGTGCCGTACAGGTGCAGGATGTCAAATTATAGGATGGAATTTCATGCCTGCCGCTCTTGATAAGTCAATACAGGTATGGTTAATGCTCGTTGTGGATCACTCGAGAGCTGTCGTCCAATGATGTTCCATATGTGCTCCATTGGAGACAGATTTAGTGATTGAGCAGGGCAAGGCAATGTGCCGACACACTGTACAGCATATTGGTTTAGAACAGTGGTATGTGGAGGGCATTATCCTGTTGGAAAGCACCCGCCAGGCGTTATCTTGTTAGAAAGCGCCCCCTGGTATTCAACTCATGAACTGGTCGAATCACAAGACTGATGTACAAATTCTCAGTTCGGTAGCGTGGGATAACCAAGAGAGACTTTTTGCTTTCTCGCACCCCAGACCTTAACTCCAGGTGTAGGTCCAGTGTGTATAGCTGCAGATGGGTTGGTTGCAAGCCCTCAATTGGTCTCCTTCCAACCAACATACGGCCATTAAGGGCACCGAGACGGAACCAGCTTTCACTAGAAAACGCAACAGACCATAACTTTACCGTCCAATGACCTCTCACCTCACACCGCTGAAGTTGCAAACGGCGGTGATTTGGGGTCAGTGGAACGCACGCTACAGGGCATCTAGCTCGGAGCTGCCCTCGGAGTAACTGGTTTGTAACAGTTCGTTGTGTCGCTGTGGTGCCAACCACTGCTCAGACTGCTGTTGCAAGTGCAGTACCATGAGTCAGAGCAATAGGTCGAACTCGATTGTCGATCCTTCCGTAGTGGCGCGTGACCGTCCAGAGCCCGGCCTTCTTGCGACCGTACACTCTCGCGACCACTTGTGCCACTACAGTGGCTATGTTTCTGCAAGTCTTTCTGGTACAACGCCGAAGGACATTCAGCTTCTTGTACCCCTATTACCCGACTCCGTTCAAACTTAACTAATGCTCAGCATGTATTTAAAGCAAGCCTGGTTTGCATCGTCTTAGTGGCACTACTAGCGCCACTCGTATTCGACTGTCTCGAAATTTGGACAGACATCATCTTTCAGAAGTAGAAAAACACCCACCAGCTTTCGTTTATATCGCACAACTTCATCTTGGTGTTGCGATTTTTTTTCCCGTCAATCTTTATTACTAAATGGCTGCAGTCACCCAATGCCACTTGCAGGTTGGCTATGTAACACCTCCTAGGGCGCGACAAAAAATCGTTGACCGAATTTAAAAACGTAAACTACTGTCGTGATTTACTCAATAACAGGTTCAATCGTACATTAAGGCACTAATACGTGGGGGAATTGGAAAATAAGACTCCCCTGTCGACTGTGAACAGAATTGTGTGTGAAAGGAAAAAAAAGAGAATGAGACATTAAAGATAAGACATATCTTTATTTTTCTACATAATTTCCAAGTACATTGAGACATTTGTCATACCCCTTTATAAGCTTCCAAAAGCCTCCCAGGAAAAAGTCAGGGCGCTGCATACGGAAGAAGCGTTGAACGGCTTGTTCGACGTCAGCATTGCTGCCAAAGTGCCTTCCGCCGAGATTCTTCTTCAAAGCAGAAAACAGATGGAAGTCACTTGGTGCGAGATCCGGACTGTAAGGATTTTGCGTTGCCGTCACCGTGTGTGGTCTCACATTGGCATCCAACAGCAGAACGCCAGATCTGAGAAGGCTAGGCCACGTTTTCCGAATCACCTCTTTCAATTTCGACAGAGTGGCTCAGTACCGCGCAGCATTGATGGTTGCATCCTCCAGAAAATCCAGCAGCAAAACTCCTTTGGCGTCCCAGGTGAAGACGCATGTTTGCACTCCATGGATGCGACCTTCGAATCGAGCGTGTAATGGTGGACCTACGTTTTATCCCCCGTCACAATCCGAAAAACAGGTCATTGCCAGATTCATGGTAACGCACGAACTGTTCCAGTCTGAACGCCATGCGTTGTTCCATGTACAGGGTTATTACAAATGATTGAAGCGATTTCACAGCTCTACAATAACATTATTATTTGAGATATTTTCACAATGCTTTGCACAAACATACAAAAACTCAAAAAGTTTTTTTAGGCATTCACAAATGTTCGATATGTGCCCCTTTAGTGATTCGGCAGACATCAAGCCGATAATCAAGTTCCTCCCACACTCGGCGCAGCATGTCCCCATCAATGATGAGCTCGAAAGCATCGTTGATGCGAGCTCGCAGTTCTGGCACGTATCTTGGTAGAGGAGGTTTAAACACTGAATCTTTCACATAACCCCACAGAAATAAATCGCATGGGGTTAAGTCGGGAGAGCGTGGAAGCCATGACATGAATTGCTGATCATGATCTCCACCACGACCGATCCATCGGTGTTCCAATCTCCTGTTTAAGAAATGCCGAACATCATGATGGAAGTGCGGTTGAGCACCATCCTGTTGAAGTCGGCGCTGTCGGTCTCCAGTTGTTGCATGAGCCAATTTTCCAGCATGTCCAGATACACGTGTCCTGTAGCGTTTTTTTCGCAGAAGAAAAAGGGGCCGTAAACTTTAAACCGTGAGATTGCACAAAACACGAACTTTTGGTGAATTGCGAATTTGCTGCACGAATGCGTGAGGATTCTCTACCGCCCAGATTCGCACATTGTGTCTGTTCACTTCACCATTAAGAAAAAATGTTGCTTCATCACTGAAAACAAGTTTCGCACTGAACGCATCCTCTTCCACCGCGCCGAAAATTCAAAGCGTTTGACTTTGTCATCGGGTGTCAGGGCTTGTAGCAATTGTAAACGGTAAGGCTTCTGCTTTAGCCTTTTCCGTAAGATTTTCCAAACCGTCGGCTGTGGTACGTTTAGCTCCCTGCTTGCTTTATTCGTCGACTTCCGCGGGCTACGCGTGAAACTTGCCCGCACACGTTCAACCGTTTCTTCGCTCACTGCAGGCCAACCTGTCGATTTCCCCTTACAGAGGCATCAAGAAGCTTTAAACTGCGCATACCATCGCCGAATGGAGTTAGCAGCTGGTGGATCTTTGTTGAACTTCGGCCTGAAGTGTCGTTGCACTGTTATGACTGACTGATGTGAGTGCGTTTCAAGCACGACATACGTTTTCTCGGCTCCTGTCGCCATTTTGTCTCACTGCGCTCTCGAGCGCTCTGGCGGCAGAAACCTGAAGTGCGGCTTCAGCCGAACAAAACTTTATGAGTTTTTCTACGTATCTGTAGTGTGTCGTGACCATATGCCAATGAATGGAGCTACAGTGAATTTATGAAATTGCTTCAATCATTTGTAATAGCCCTGTATTTAGGGGTCAATTGGTGGGACACCCGTCGTGCTGACACCTTCCTGTATCGAAGACTGTCGTGGATGATCTTGTGAGCTCGCTCATGTCCGATTCCCAGGTCTGCCGCTACTCCATCGATGGTGATACGCCGGTTCGCTTTAATCGTGTCATCCACCTTCCTGGAATTTGCATATGTAGTGGCCGTGCACGTCCGTCCAGGTCTCGGTACGTCCTGCACTTCCTGACGTCCATCACTGAACTGCTGGCACCATCTCCGCACCATTTGCCTCGACATCACACCTGACCCACACACCTCAGCAAGGCGGTTATGAATTTCTGCGCCTGATACTCCAGCTCTCACTTCCGCCTTTGACCACGACTCCACCTTCTCTCCACAGCTCCGGGAAAAGACTGAGCGGCTGGCCTCCGCTTTGCGCAGCCACTGCGACAGCGCCATCTGCTTGATCGCAGTCGACCGCCACCCAGTGGTGTATCGGTGTGCGCGTTCACCTGCCGTGTCGCCTTTCGCCCATATCACACAGCTCTGCCAACAGTCGACAGGGGAAACATTTTCCAACTCCCCCTCGTACAATGACTCAGGTATTTAAATTAGAAACTTTTGTACATGTCTTGAGACAACGTAAGTGCATCTACATCTACATCGACATTTATACTCCGCAAGCCACCCAACGGTGTGTGGCGGAGGGCACTTTACGTACCACTGTCATTACCTCCCTTTCCTGTTCCAGTCGCGTATGGTTCGCGGGAAGAACGACTGTCTGAAAGCCTCCGTGCGCGCTCTAATCTCTCTAATTTTACGTTCGTGATCTCCTCGGGAGGTATAAGTAGGGGGAAGCAATATATTCCATACCTCATCCAGAAACGCACCCTCTCGAAACCTGGCGAGCAAGCTACACCGCGATGCAGAGCGCCTCTCTTGCAGAGTCTGCCACTTGAGTTTGTTAAACATCTCCGTAACGCAATCACGGTTACCAAATAACCCTGTGACGAAACGCGCCGCTCTTCTTTGGATGTTCTCTATCTCCTCCGTCAACCCGATCTGGTACGGATCCCACACTGATGAGCAATACTCAAGTATAGGTCGAACGAGTGTTTTGTAAGCCACCTCCTTTGTTGATGGACTACATTTTCTAAGGACTCTCCCAATGAATCTCAACCTGGTACCCGCCTTACCAACAATTAAATTTATATGATCGTTCCACTTCAAATCGTTCCGCACGCATACTCCCAGATATTTTACAGAAGTAACTGCTACCAGTGTTTGTTCCGCTATCATATAATCATACAATAAAGGATCCTTCTTTCTATGTATTCGCAATACATTACATTTGCTTATGTTAAGGGTCAGTTGCCACTCCCTGCACCAAGTGCCTATCCGCTGCAGATCTTCCTGCATTTCGCTACAATTTTCTAATGCTGCAACTTCTCTGTATACTACAGCATCATCCGCGAAAAGCCGCATGGGACTTCCGACACTATCTACTAGGTCATTGTGAAAAGCAAAGGTCCCATAACACTCCCATGACATGTTAATTTATAGCTTCTTTACTACTGACTGTATTCGTAGCACATTTTGCAGATGGCGTCCACAGATACCACTGAATGCACGTGCGAAATAATGTCCTTGTGCACGCAAAGTTCAGGAGATACGAGGTCATAAACATTCAGATGCATGGAAAACCAGATTTTTCTGAAAATATGGGAGTTCGATTCTTTAAGCAGTTGTGGTATTCAATAACAGAGATTTGAACGTATGTATACAGTTGGAAGACGAAAGCTTTTATATTATCACAATCATCGTCAGACACTGAAGGGAACCGTCTTGTTGATATAACCGACCTTTTCTGACCGTCGCTGTCTTTATCGTGTTGTTGCAGTTTCTGAAGTTCATTCCCCTGACAACACTTTCTACCGTCGATGTTACCGACCTGTCTTCTTTATTTATTTATATATTTTTTACCTGGATTTTTCCTTCTGAGATGTTTTCTATGGGGCTGTTACTGAGCCGCGCGTGGCTCGTGTTCGCGCCATCATGTATTTTACACCCTGTTTTTAACGTACTTCCACATTACTACGTTAATTACTACTGTCACTGAGTTGCTGCTTTGCCTGACCGTGAGCGGCGTTAGCAACGCGTATTGATATATCCCCTCTCGTAGTATCTTTGCTCGACTGCTATTACTTCCCGGTCGTTGTCTGTCGTAAGCAAGTTCGGGTCAGGAGTTCGGGCGGCCAGTCAGTGGAACGTGTCTGGAGTGCAGTTCGGACCTGCCAGTCGGGGAGTTGCAATGTGGCACTAACGCATTGGGGTTGGAGCAGCAGTGAGGTCTGCGTCGACATGGCTCGCCCGACCATTGCCGCCGCGCATCACTTCAGTCGGGCCACGGTCTTGGTGGATCGTCGGTCGGTCGTCCTACCGGACGGCGCGTTTTGGCTCGCCGATCGTTCATGAGTCGGCTGTGTGTGTGTGCATCGACTCCCGACTTGTCTTCGTGCATGCGTAGTTATTGTTGAGTATCGTTCAGGTCTTCGTGCAAGTGTTGTGAAGTTGTGTGTGTAGTTGGTGTTATTTCCTTTGACAAGTTATTTTAAATGTTGTCGGCGCACTGCCTCTGAGAGGTCGGCCGTCTCATCGGGCGACGTGTAACTGGTTCTCCGAGCGCTTCTGGGCCCCTCCAATTACCATCTTGTGGAACTTGGCTCTGTCCTCTCCTGGTGCAGGGATGTCGTTTAGCCAGTGGGCGTGTTTCCTCTGCATGGTTTGTTCCGAACCGGTATTTCCGCCGTCGTGTGTCTGGAAGTGAGTGGGAGACGCACCGGCAGTGCAGTCGCGATAGACCAGCAGTCGCGGACGGACCTGCAGGCAGTGGTCGGATGCTGCGCCGGCCGGAGTGGCCGAGCGGTTAAAGGCGCTACAGTCTGGAACCGCACGACCGCTACGGTCGCAGGTTCGAATACTGCCTCGGGCATGGATGTGTGTGATGTCCTTAGGTTAGTTAGGTTTAAGTAGTTCTAAGTTCTAGGGGACTTATGACCACAGCAGTTGAGTCCCATAGTGCTCAGAGCCATTTTTTTTCGGATGCTGCGGACCAGTGAAGTTATCTCCGCGCGGTGCAGTCGGCTGGGTCCGCTGGTGGTCCCTGCGCAGTGTCGGAGCGTGTGTGGAGCTGTCCGATCGCTACGAGCTTCGTAGTTCACCGACCCAGGACGTCAAAGTTGAGTAGTGGTTTCAACTACCCTAGCCACGTCCATTCATGCTTTGGTTCGATTCAGCGGTTCGCTGTTGGGGAGGTTTTCCTGTGAGCAACGCCGAGTGTTTGTATTGCAGAAATTTAGCCGCCATGCAGTGGAATTAACTATATTTTTTGACTACAATTCGAGCGCACCAGTCGAATTTTCTGCCTTGTGGCCGTTAGTGTTCCAGTTACCTTCCCTGGCCACTAACGTAATTTCAGGCAGTGTTATTTCCCCATCTGTTGTCGCTCTCCAACAGTATGTGTAGTTTTCACAGCTCAATACATATACATATTTTATTGTGGATAATCACGCCCGTAATATTTTGTGTTTGAATTCTCATGTACGATTGGTGGCAAGCAAGGTGAAACTGCCCCCAACCTTATTTGGCCCTTTCCACAGTCCTGATCACCTGTTCTGCCCAGCGGGTTTAGCGGGCGTATCAGTTACGTCGAATAAGATGTTAAATTAATTTAGTTTGTCTTGTCTCTGTCATGTTAGTATCATTTTCGCTCGTCGTCTACTGGATAGCGTTGCTGCTTCTGGATCTTGGGGTCCCAAGTTCGATTCCCGACCGGGTTGGAGATTTTCTCTGCCCAGGGAGTGGGTGTTTGTGTTGTCCTCATCATTTCACCATCATCACCATCATTCGTGACAGTCATTAGATTGGGCTGTGTAAAAATTGGGACTTTGTACAGGCACTGATGACGGCGCAGTCGAGCGCCCTACAAACCAAATATCATCATCAATATCATTTTCTCTTGAAACGCTTTTAGTTTTTGTTCGTTAGACTTTCATTCAGTTTTTCTGGCTCTTCTCCACATACACATTTGTACTTATTTTACTTTTTTAACTAACTTCGTTAGACTTTCATTCAGTTTTTCTGGCTCTTCTCCATATACACATTTGTACTTATTTTACTTTTTTAACTAACTTCGTTAGACTTTCATTCAGTTTTTCTGGCTCTTCTCCATATACACATTTGTACTTATTTTACTTTTTTAACTGTAGAGAGGTCATACCTTGTAACAGGATGTCTGGAACCTGTATACGTGCTCTACTCGCCAGGCCAGCAATGCCCCGGCAGTAGGGATGTTGAGGTAGCTGCTGCACACGCGTCTTTCCGGGACGACGCGCATGCGCCCTTGGTGCCTGGCCAGCAGAATGTCAGCTAACCGTGCTGGACTGGAAAAAGCGAACGACCTTTCGCAAATACGTGCAGAATCTTCCACACCGGCAGCCCGGCGAAATTGCACAACCGGCCGTACTTTTTACGCTCGCTGGCGACTGGCCTCAAACGTGCATAGCACAGTGCTGCGTAGAAACACCAGCATCGACTATTAACAGCGGTTTAAAATTTGTTACAGTTAGTAACAATGTTTTTTGTTCTGGTATTACGCTACATATGTGTGTTTATAATTACACCAGTGTGCATAGCACAGTGCTGCGTAGAAACACCAGCATCAACCATTAACCGCGGTTTAAAATTTGTTCTAGTTAGTAACTGTGATTTTTGTTCTGGTATTACGCTACATATGCGTGTTTATAATTACACCAGTAACCCCGTCGCCGTGAATCTGTAAAGCATGGAACACTAATGTGTAAAACAGCTCAGTTTTAATAAAAGTCACTTTATCACGCATTCTCAATGTTCATAACGCCATAAGTCCTCAAACGTGTATCGTGCTATGGCATAATGTTGCAGATATATTCATTGGTATAAATCTATACTGTCTATAAACTGTGTTAGAAGTAAAAAAGTGAAATTCGTAAATTAAAACATTATGCCTGGATGCTAGTTGTACAGAATGAACAGCGAAAATTTAGTGAAAGCTTTTTTTGCTTTCATTATTTTGTAAGGAGCGCCAGCGAGAAGTATCGAAAATGTTCCACGAGGTTATGTGTAAAGTTTTTTGGAAGTCGCTAAGTACTGTCATTCCCAAATGCGTCGTGAATATAGTTTGGATAATTTGCGCCGTGAGTTAGGCGGCCTGTAGGCATAGACACAGCTACTAATTTCAAGAGTTGTGTTAAACCTTAAACATAATTATGTACTTCTTGATGAGTAGATTATGACATTTTAAATTTCTAAATTGGGCCAATAATTATACGAAATTTTTATTCCCCTAGAAGCCGTTACATAGACAAAACCTAGCGAGATGTCGCAGTCGTTAGCACACTGAACTTGCATTCTGGAGGTTCAAAGCTACGTCCGGCCATCCTGATTTAGGTTTTCCGTGATTTCCCTAAACTGCTTCAGGCAAATGCTGTGATGGTTCTTTTGAAAGGACACGGCCGACTTCCTTCCCCGTCCTTCCCAAATCCTATGGGACCGATGACCTCGCTGTTTGGTCCGCTCTCCCCAACGAAGCAATAGGCAACATACCCCTGTGGCCGAGTGATCTATTCAGCTGTTTGGTAATATAGATGGGTCTCTTTTTGATTATTTTTTGAAGTAAGTTCACTGGGACGATATGACATGGAGTAATATCAGTGAGTGCACTCGCAGAAATAATGAACTCCCATGTAACGGTTATGGCGTGACAAATGACAATTTGTGGCAGACCAGGAATCGAAGTTATCGCGAGAATTCCCCTTAACCAATAGGCTATGTGGACACACTTCCACGCCTGACTCAAACAAACTGTCCACTGATGGTGCATGCAAGTAATTCAGAGCAAACAAACGGAGGTTCTCCCTTCCGGAATAGGAGACGTCAGGGGAACGAATATGATGTGGCTCCGTCTTTTACCCTGCCGCAACATTCCACGTGATGCCCAATTATCTTGACATCGGCAAATAACATTTAGTCCAGATGCAAAACAATAAAACTGGAAAACGGCAAGATTCGCCACCAAGAGCTGCTGATAAAAATTCTAGTACATAACCCGTTTCGGTCAACAGACCACCATCAGGTATCCTGTATAGCAATGGAAACAACTTAGGAAAAGCGTTACAGAGTGAAACGTCAATATACCAACAACTGGTGTACATGCTTACAAAAAACTCTCATAAGACTTCACGTACAGCAAATAGATGCAACAGTTTACGGGGCGATTTAAAGTCAGTGGTATCAAATGTAAAACATATGACTCGTCGCTGGAAATAAAAGTGCGAAACATAAAATGATGTAACAGACTGTGTCAATACACGCCACAAAATTGCATACATAGCATTTACACAGTGTTTCCTATTATCAGTCAGTAATGTATAGGCCACATCGTCAATAGTAAAACAGTACCAGACAGGCCTCTCCTTCATGTCGTAGTAACAGTCAGCTTACAAAGCTGCAAGAGAAGGAATTTCACGTACTAACGCCAAGCTGACTGCTGTTTAGAAGTTACAGCAAGCACGATCCAGAGGTCTTCATACATCGATAACTACAGTACGATTTCATTGACTAGTATCTTACGCCGCGCGGGATTAGCCGAGCGGTCTCAGGCGCTGCAGTCATTGACTGTGCGGCTGGTCCCGGCGGAGGTTCGAGTCCTCCCTCGGGCATGGGTGTGTGTGTTTGTCCTTAGGATAATTTAGGTTAAGTAGTGTGTCAGCTCAGGGACTGATGACCTTAGCAGTTGAGTCCCATAAGATTTCACAAACACATTTGAACACACTAGTATCTTACGATTACGTATTTTATGTGTAACATGTTAATATTAGCACACGTGAGAGTAATGAGATTTTAACATTCTGTACGTTGTATACAGCAGCATAGTATGTGCGTGATAATCCAATAAAATGCGAATCAATAACGACTGATATTTATTCATTTACATCTATGTGAAATTAGCTACATTTACATTTAGTGTGCTCATAATTTATGTTTTACAGCGACCATTATGTGTCGTACTTTTATTTCCAGTGACGAATCATGATTACGATATTCTCGACGCCAGCTCTTTTATATCGTCTCGTAAGCTATCGTAAATATTTTGTGTGAACATTAACATTTTACTATCCGAGGTTTCCTAAACATGTACGCCAGTCAGCGATATACTGACAGTTCAATCTGTAACGCTTTTTATGCAATCTTCGTATTGCTGTAGAGCATACCTGATGGTAGTCTGTGGACCAAAACTGTTTGTATAAAAAAGAAATTTCCGCCAGTAGGTCTTTGCAGTGAGTTATGGCGCTTTTTAACTATTTATGAGCTGCGGAGCACCATCTTAATAAAGTGTATTAAAATAGAAAATATCTAAAGAAAATTTTGTTTAGCTGCCAGTCGATGTGAGCCAGCATGACTGCCTCTTTTGCATCCTTATTCGTTACGAAGATATGTTAGGTGTGTTTTAAATAGCATCCTGTATTTTTTATTCACTAATACATAGTCTCTCGTACAGATCTATTCAAAAACGTATCACAGTGTGCCGGGGATTGTTCAGGGATATTTTTTGAGTACTTCGTTACAAGGTACCCTTGGTCTCTAATGGCTCACTACAAAGAAATAATGGAATTACAATTTATTCGATTTTTTACCTGAATCAACTTCGTTTCGTTGAAAGTACAGTCACATCATTAAAAAAGCCTGCAACATGCCATTATCAAAATGTACAACCCAAAAAGGAAAGTACTGCGACAAGATCCAGACGCACTGCAAACTGGTAATCGTCTCGGCGGTAACAGCTGAGTATAGCGTCAATGCGCCGCCCACGATTGCATTCACGGATGCCCTCCACGACGTGCTTCTCGGCAAGCCTTCGTAGTAAATCTATCCATACTACCACGTGCCATCACTGTTAACGTACTCCTCGCGATAAACGGGAGGTTCACGTTCGTCTCCCAGGCTGTTACATGTCCCATTTTTTTGCGTTCGTATGCACATCGCCTGTACCTCCCGCCCGACTATTCGTCCAAACTCTGCCCTTGAAGGGGCAGGACGAGTCTGCTAGAATGTGAAGCCGTGAATACTGACATACGATTTGAGTATTAGACGGACGGAAGTAGAAACAGCTCTTGGAAATTTTTCTGCTGTTTTTTCAAAACTGCTCTCTTCATAGTTATTAATTGTGCATAGATATTCCTTCGGAATTTTTGATATTGTTGGGGGAAATTGCAGCTGAACGACTACTCAAATTGATCTGTAGAATCTGTGGTGTCACCGCCAGACACCACACTTGCTAGGTGGTAGCCTTTAAATCGGCCGCGGTCCGTTAGTATACGTCGGACCCGCGTGTCGCCACTGTCAGTGATTGCAGACCGAGCGCCACCACACGGCAGGTCTAGAGAGACTTACTAGCACTCGCCCCAGTTGTATAGCCGACTTTGCTAGGAAAGGTTCACTGACAATTACGCTCTCATTTGCCGAGACGATAGTTAGCATAGCCTTCAGCTACGTCATTTGCTACGACCTAGCCAGGCGCCATAGCATTTGATATTATTTTATATTGTGGTTATAACATGTACCTTCAAGAGAGATGTTCTACAATTGTGGATTAAAGTTAAGTATTACATCAACTACGTACTTTATTTGCTACTATTAATTCCTTTAACTGTTCCAGACCTCACGCCAATCTGCGTGAGCTTAACGCGTGCCTTTCGGCTTCCTCTCATTGTGACTTGGCTGTCTTGCCAAGTCACAACAGAATCCATGAGACTGGAGACATGCTATCAGGTGTTCGTAAAAAATCATCCACAAAATTCCGAAGCTTGGCTTAGGAAAATGGAAAGCCTCGAGAGAGGCTGTCCTGACGTTATGCTTGATAACGAATGTAAGCAATACTTAAGAAAAATCAAGACCTTTTCATAAGATTTGTCGATTTATAAATATTCGAAAATCTAAAATGGTGTAAGATGTTCAAAATCTCACAGAAATAAGTTTAAGCTATAGAGAAATACACAATATACACATATGCAGGGTGTTTATAAATGAATATCGGGGTTTTAACGCATTATAATATTTATTACACTAAACTTACAGTTATAAATGATATGCCAAATGAAAGGGCAACTCAAACAGTTGTTTGGCACTAGTGCGCCACCTCACTGGCATAGAGAAGTACGCGATTGATTGAACTTCACTTTGCCCAAGCGCTGGATAGGCTGCAAGGGGCCCAGTGACAGGGCTTGCTTTGCATGGCCTCCACGTTCACCCGACCCAACGCCATGCGATTTTCTCCATTGGGGCTTCATCAAGGATCGTGTGCACATGCCTCCGCTACCAGCAGACCTCCCTGAATTAAGAAATCGTATTGAAGCAGCTGTTGCTACAATCACTGAAGACACTCTTATCAACGTTTGGGAAGAACTCGGCTATAGACTTGATTTTTGCCACGTGTTCACATTGAACATTTATAAGGGTAAAACTGTTTGAGTTGCTCTTTCATTTGACATATCATTTATAACTGTAAGTTTAATATAATAAATATTATAAAGCGTTAAGACCCCGATATTAATTTATAAACATTCTGTACTAGGTTGGTGCATAAGTTCTTAGCGTGTTTAATAAACACAACAGATACATATAACAGAGTTTAGCCATCGACAACATATTTTCCTTCACTCTTCACAACAGTCTGCCAACGCTGGGGTAAGTTTTCGATTCCGCGTCTGTAGAAATCACATGCTTTTGAGAGCAGAATTCGTCGAGCCATGTTCGGAGCGCATTTTCATCCAGAAAGGACGTTTCGTGAATGATAGAAAGCGGAAAAGATGAAAATCTGATGGCGTAAGATCAGGTGAATAAGGCGAGTGTGGAATGACTCCCCAGCCCAAATGATGTATAGTGTTTTTTTGTGAGTCCATCAGAAAGCGGACGGGCCTTATTACGGAGTAACATCACTTCACGCAGTCTCCCTGGTCTTTATTCTTGAACTGCCTGTGCAAGACGTCTTAGTTGTTGACAATAAATGTCAGCAGTTATTGCTACACTTTTGAAGCAGTTCGCATTATACCACACCGTCACTGTTCCACTAGATGTTTAACAGTATGTTTTGTGTATGTGCGCAGGTCTTCATTCGGAGAGAACCATTCCTTTTTTTACCTCACGTTAGCATAAATACACCATTTCTCGTCACCAGTAACGACACAGGATAGGAATGGTCGGCGTTGTTCACGAACTGATTATTGACGAGCAAGTATGGTTCAAATGACTTTGAGCACTATGGGACTTCTGTGGTCATCAGTCCCCTAGAACTTAGAACTACTTAAACCTAACTAACCTAAGGACATCACACACATCCATGCCCGAGGCAGGATTCGAACCTGCTACCGTAGCGGTCGCGCGGTTCTAGACTGTAGCGCCTAGAACCGCTCGGCCACCCCGGCCGGCGACGAGCAAGTAGAGATGTATATATGGCCATCTATTGATTTCACTGTTTTTGGCTTAGAGCATGCGATACCCCTACATCTGATTTTTGAGCCTTTCCCATTGCATGCAAATGTCACACGATTGTGGAGTGATCACAGTTCATCACATCTGCAACTTCTCGAGTACACTGACGTGGATCATAGTGCATTAATGCGTTTGAAAGAGTTTCATCAAACCCCGTATGTCTTCCTGAACGCGGACTCACTAATGGCAAAACGGTCACCCACAAAACGAGAACACCATTTTCTTGCCGTGGTCTGTCCATTGACATTATCCCCATAGCGGCGCTAACGTATCTGGTTGCCTACGTTGCAGTCACCCCTCCACTTAAATCAAACAGAAGAATAAGTCGGAAATGTTACAATTTCTCCAATTTCACTACCATTTTCTAGCCTTCACAGGTCCACTCACAAGGGAATCTCCCCATCGCACCCCCCTCAGATTTAGTTATAAGTTGGCACAGTGGATAGGCCTTGGAAAACTGAACACACATCAATCGAGAAAACAGGAAGAAGTTGTATGGAACTATGAAAAAATAAACAAAATATACAAACTGAGTAGTCCATGTGCAAGATAGGCAACATCAAGGCCAATACACGCTCAGGAGTGCCGTGGTCCCGTGGTTAGCGTGAGCAGCTGCGGAACGAAAGGTGCTTGGTTCAAGTCTTCCCTCGAGTGTAAATTTTACTTTCTTTATTTTCGCAAAGTTATGATCTGTCGTTCGTTCAGTGACGTCTCTGTTCACTGTAATAAGTTTAATGTCTGTGTTTTGCGACCGCACCGCAAAACCGTGCGATTAGTAGACGAAAGGACGTGCCTCTCCAATAGGAATCGAAAACATTTGATCACAAGGTCATAGGTCAACCGATTCCTCCACAGGAAAACACATCTGATATATTCTATACGACACTGGTGACGGCATGTGCGTCACATGACAGGAATATGTTGTCGACCCACCTAACGTGCACACTTGGCGAATGGGTAAAAAGATTCTTCTACCTTGCTCGATTTAGGTTTTCTCGTGGATGTGATAATCACTCCCAAAAAAGTGATGAAAACGTAAGAGTTTGTCACATAAACTGCAACAAATGAATGCAACAGTTTCACAGTCGCACAGTTTTCTCTGTGCTCTGTCAAAACATGTTTTTAACGTTTTCAAATTTTTCCGTGTGTAGACCGTCAAATCCTGCATATGTCCAAGCAAATCTGAACATGACCTGGAATTTTGGAGAGCGAAGTTGATTATGTGTGAGTGCTTGAACTTTGATAATTATCTGAAAATAAAAAAAAAACTTTTCAGTCGAGGGAAGGCTTAAAGCAAAGACCTCTCGTTCCGCAGTTGCTCACGCTAACCACGGGACCACGGTGCTCCTCAGCTCACATCATCCTTGATGTTGCCTATGTTGCGCATGGACTACTCAGTTTGTATATTTTGCTTATTTTTTTCATAGTTCCACACAACTTCTTCCTGTTTTCTCGATTGATGTGTGTTCAGTTTTTCAAGGCCTATCCATTGTGTCAACTTATAACTAAATCTGAGGGGAGTGCGATTGGGAGGTTCCCTTGTCAGTATCTAAAAATGACAAAGTGACAATATGTAAACTCAAGTATCAACAATGGACTATAAATAAAAAAGTCTATCGATATGTAAACGTCCATAGCAACCGGAATGGCAAGACGCAAGATAAAGAGACTACGAACTATAGAAACCTAATAATTAAGATGCGAGAAGGAACGAAAGGATTGGAAGACTAAGAATGATGAGCTCGGATTAAAAAGGATGTAGAGAGGAATGCAGCCATTCTTCCCTACTGTTCAATCCGTACATCGAAGAAGCAATGGCAGAAATAAAAGATAGGATTATGTATGAATTAAAATTTAGGATGGAAGAATATCAACGTTAAGATTCACTGACGACATTGCAATCCTCAGTTAAAGCGACGACAAATTACAAGGTGTACTGAACAAAATGAATTCAGCACAAAATATAGACTAATGGCGAGTAGCAAAAACGAGAATGGTGATAAACTTAAGATCAAAAGTGATTTAGAAAATAGCGTATGACGGACGAATGAAAGAGGACATCAGACAGCCTAAGAGGGCATTCCTGGGCAAAGGTGGTCTACTAGTACGAAACATTAACCTTTATTTGAGGAACAAATTTCTGAAAATGTACGTCCGGAGCACACTATTCTATGGAATGAATCATGGACTATGGGGGAACCGGAACAGAAGCTAATCGAAGAGTTTTATATTTGGTGCTATAGAACGCTCACATCAATTAGGTGGACTGATAAGGTAAGAAATGAAGTGGTTTTCCGCAGAATCGACGAGTATAGAAATATCTAGAGAACATTGGCAAGAAAGATGGACAGGACGATAGGCCATGGGCTAAAACATTAGGGAAAAAGTTCCATGGTACCAGAGGGAACTGTGGAGGCTAGAAACTGTACAGGTAGACAGATATTGGGATATATACCCAAAAAACAATTGAGGGTGTAGCGTGCAAGTGCAACTCTTTGATAAAGATGTTGGCACAGGAGAGTAAATAATGGCGGTCACATAAAACCAGTCAGATAACCGATGAGATCCCTCCTCCTAAAAAAAAAAAAAATACTATAATCACACATTTTGTATCCGGCTGTCTGCAAAAACTTGTTTGCGTGCGATCTCTAGTGATCTTGATTGTGCGTAGTGCTAACATTTTGATGAATTAGAGTCGACGTTTGCTCGCGTGAACAGAATTGCAGTAATGACACCATTGTTTGAAAACACGTGAGCTTTTCGCCCTTGTTCAGAGGCGAGTGTCGGAATGCTGCTGGTCACGCGAGGAAATTGTTCCAGTGCGGCTGCACGCTCAATTCTTATCACACGAGGTTCAGCGTAATTAGGGTTGCACACTACTTGCTGGCGACTTTCGAGGCATTTCTTATTACGTCTGTAGCTGAAGTACGCGGGAGAGATGTTTTCATATTACCTATCCTTACTTCCTGTTTTGTATCGGCTGAAAGTCAACGATGTTACGATTTACATAAGAATCAGATCACATTTCGTACGGGCAAAAACAAAAATGAACTAAAAGTGGCCATGTGAAAATATCTGTACACTCGTTTGAATTCTCTAGAGTTGAATGAAATTTGGCAATGTCCCACCTGCAGAAGTGGGACGCTAAAAAGGGATTCACCGCTGCGCAAAAAAATACGAAGAGGTCACGACGAACGCTCGGAATTAGTGATACAAATGATTAAAACCGAAATAGATACAGAATGGCTTGAGGAGGGGGGAGAGGAGGGGTACACACCGAGTGTCGGATGCAGTGGGGCACCGAAGGCTGAGCGCTCCATCCCTCACCAAGCTAATCACAGATTTGTCCTCAAAGCTTCTAAGTTACTACTTTCATTTTACGTATAAACATGGACAACATACTCAGCTAAATATAGGCGATATGCATGGTCGTCCGCAGAACTTTAGCCAAGAGGGTGCAGGATACTAAAGTTGCTATTTATTATGAAACTCATTTGGTGAGTCTGAGAACGAATGGAACCCTCGAATATAAATCTGACAGTGAGGATTTTAAACTTATTTTATTTGGTGAGTATCCATTCTCCGTTTATAGATATGTTATTAAGACACCAAAGCAGGGACTACTTGCAAAGCGCGGGTCTGGAAACTGAGAGATTGGGGGATCGAATCGAAATCGGAACGCAGAAATTTGTATTCAACGCTTTATCCCTCAACAATTTCAGTCTAGCATGAGACCATCATCTGGTCCACTGTACCAAAGAAGAACAAAAACACAAATAAAAAAGCGTGTAATGTCAAAATGTTACAATCTGTAACATACCGGGTGATCAAAAAGTCAGTACAAATTTGAAAACTTAATAAACCACGGAATAATGTAGATAGAGAGGTAAAAATTGACACACATGCTTGGAATGACATGGGGATTTATTAGAACCAAAAAACAAACAACGTTCACAAAATGTCCGACAGATGGCGCTGGACAGCAAAACGTCAGTGACAAACTGCTACCATGACGGGTGAGAGGTACGCCGATATGTTATAGAATCGCATCATCCCCGGCCTGGCTGATAAACACCTGCTGGACCGTACGATGTTTATGCAGGATGGCGCTCCACCCCATATTGCTAGACGTGTGAAAGATCTCTTTCGCCCGTCTTTTGGTGATGATCGTCTGCTCAGCCGCCACTTTCGTCATGCTTGGCCTCCCAGGTTCCCAGACCTCAGTCCGTGCGATTATTGTCTTTGGGGTTACCCGAAGTCGCAAATGTATCATGATCGACCGACATCTCTAGGGATGCTGAAAGACAACATCCGACGCCAATACCTCACCATAACTCCGGACATGCTTTACAGTGCTGTTCACAACATTATTCCTCGACTACAGCTATTGTTGAGGAATGACGGTGGACATATTGAGCATTTCCTGTAAAGAACATCATCTTAGCTTTGTCTTACTTTGTTATACTAATTATTGCAATTCTGATCACATGAAGCGCCATCTGTCGGACATTTTTTGAACTTTTGTATTTTTTTTTTGTTCTAATAAAAACCTCTGTCATTCCAAGCATGTGTGTCAATTTGTACCTCTCTATCTATATTATTCCGTGATTTATTCAGTTTTCAAATTTATACTGACTTTTTGATCACCCGGTGTATGTCCATTTAAACTCATAGACAAACGTCTAGCCGGCCAGTGTGGCCGAGTGGTTCTAGGCGCTTCAGTCTGGAACTGCGCGACCGCTACGGTCGCGGGTTCAGATCCTGCCTCAGGCATGGGTGTGTATGATGTCCTTAGGTTAGTTAGGTTTAAGTAGTTCTAAGTTCAAGGGGACTTTGACCTCCGATGTTAAGTCCCATAGAGGCCAGAGCCATTTGAACCATTTTTTGACAAACGTCTACTATTATTGATGGAAGGATGTCTATCTGATAACTGTTATTTCAGTGTCGCAAATGTATAGCTGAGACTTTTTTGTAAATACTTTTTTATAGTGACATAAGATGTAATGAATTTAATGTCATTTCACGTAACAGCTACGTACATTAATGTTACGCATCTTGTTTTATATGTTTTTTGTTCTTATTCGGTACAGTGAATCCGACGATTGTCTGATCCTAGACAGAAATAGATCGTCTGTAATAAATAGACTGATACAGTTGTGTATTGCATATATTGTTCTTAACAGTCATTAAAGATGTAAAAGACCACCTTCATGAAATACATTTATGTTTCATATGTTACAGTGTTGTATGTGTGATAATAAAGGAAGATTCCACAAAATGCTACTTTGTCTAAATTCAAGAACAAAATCAGTATCCCAGTAGATTGTGTTTTCACATTGTTGCCACCTTTGGCAATTTAATTCCAGCGACCCCTTGAGTTTCAATACCAAGTACACTGATTTCGCGGCAAAGTCGACATCCTAGAAATTAGTTTTTTACTTCCAACCATGAATTATCAGAAGTGAAATATTTGTACTGCTCGTCGTACCAACAATCAGGAAATATGTGAAGTTACAGTAGTCACTACATTTGCGTCAGTTACATTATCGTTAGTCACAACTATTGAACATTGATTTTCGTTAACAAGTGCGGTGTTTACGTTCTCAACACAGTGCTTTTTACTTATAGTTTCCCTTTCTCTTTTGTGGTTGATATTTACTTCAGCCAGTACATCTAACTCCTGATTGTAAAAGAATTGAAAAATTAATTATTCTTTAATCAACACATGAGCCACTTCGCAAATGGAGGTACTAATTCCGTTTAGGCCCTCCAACGAAAATAAACACTTGCGTGGCTAGTGTCGCTCTAATGAAGCAGCGGACTGTGGTCGTGGGAAGAGAGATGTTTGCCTGCACTCAACGAATTTCTGGATTGTTGGTTATAATAACACTGATACAGCGCGTAATCGATATAAGTGCAGACGTTTCTATACGCTGAAGAGCCAAAGAAACTGGTACACCTGCCTAATATCACTTAGGGCACCCGCGAGCACGCACAAGTGCCCATAGGACTCCAACAGCACCTCCACACGATTAGAAAGCCTCCACCAGCTTGAACAATCCTCTGCTGACATGCAGGATCCATGGATTCATGAGGTTGTCTCCATACCCGTAGATGCCCATACCTTCGATACAGCTTGAAACGAGACTCGTCCGACCAGGCAACATGTTTTCAGTCAGCAACAGTCCAATGTCGGTGTTGACGGGCCTTGTCGAGGCGTAAAGCTTTGTGTTGTGCAGTCATCAAGGGCACGTGAGAGGGAATTCAGCTTCGAAAGCCCATATCGATGATGTTTCGTTGAATGGTTCGCACGCTGACACTTGTTGATGGCCCACCACTGAGATGTGCACAATTGCGGAAGGGTTGCACTCGTGTCACGTTGAACGATTCTCTTCAGTCATCATTGGTCCAGGTCCTGGAAGATCTTTTTACTATCGTAGCTATGTCGGAGCTTTGATGTTTTACCGGGTTCCTGATATTCATGGTACACTCGTTAAATGGTCGTAAGGGAAAATCCCCACTTGATCTCTACCTCGGAGATGCTGTGTCACATCGCTCGTGTACCGACTATAACACCACGTTCAAACTCACTTCAGCCTTGATAACTTACCATTGTAGCAGCAGTAACCGATCTAACAACTGCGCCAGACACTTGTTGTCTCATACGGGCGTTGCCGACCGCAGTGCCGTATTCTGCCCGTTTATGTATCTCTGTATTTGAATACGCATGCCTATACCAGTTTCTTTGGCGCTTCAGTGCATGTGGTGCATGTAATACATCAGTGTGTTGGTTGCTTTGTCTCTGCGTCTAGCAGTCTTCGCGAAAGCACGTGACATATTTTACTATCAGATATTTTCTGCACGGTCGTAACTGCACAACTAAGTGGACAACCCCTGTCAATGGAGATTACCCGTTTTTCGTCCACGCGTCCACATCTCAACATCTGACTTACCGCCCTGGGGAAAGTAAGCATTAATTGCTCGTTTCTGTTATGTATAGTTGGAGGCACTTATCAACATAAAAACCTACGTGAAGGAACTTGCCCCCCTTCTTGCAGTGGTGTACCGTAGGTCTCTAGAAGAGCGTAGCGTTCCAAAGGATTCGAAAAGAGCACAGGTCATCCCCGTTTTCAAGAATGGACGTCGAACAGATGTGCAGAACTATAGACCTATATCTCTAACGTCGATCAGTTGTAGAATTTTGGAACACGTAGTATGTTCGAGTATAATGACTTATCTGGAGACAAGAAATATACTCTGTAGGAATCAGCATGGGTTTCGAAAAATACGGTCGTGTGAAACCCAGCTCGCGCAATTCGCCCACGAGATTCAGAGGGCCATAGACACGTGTTCACAGGTAGATGCCGTGTTTCTTGACTTCCGCAAGGCGTTCGATACAGTTCCCCACAGTCGTTTAATGAACAAAGTAAGAGCATATGGACTATCAGACCAATTGTGTGATTGGATTGAAGAGTTCCTAGATAACAGAACGCAGCATGTCATTCTCAATCGGGAGAAGTCTTCCGAAGTAAGAGTGATTTCAGGTGTGCCGCAGGGGAGTGTCGTAGGACCGTTGCTATTCACAATATACATAAATGACCTTGTGGATGACATCGGAAGTTCACTGAGGCTTTTTGTGGATGATGCTGTAGTATATTGAGAGGTTGTAACAATGGAAAATTGTACTGAAATGCTGGAGGATCTGCAGAAATGCAGGAGGATCTGCAGCGAATTGACGCATGGTGCAGGGAATGGCAATTGAATCTCAATGTAGACAAGCGTAATGTGCTGCGAATACATAGAAAGAAAGATCCCTTATCATTTAGCTACAATATAGCAGGTCAGCAGCTGAAAGCAGTTAATTCCATAAATTATCTGGGAGTACGCATTACAAGTGATTTAAAATGGAATGATCATATAAAATTGATCGTCCGTAAAGCAGATGCCAGACTGAGATTCATTGGAAGAATCCTAAGGAAATGCAATCCGAAAACGAAGGAAGTAGGTTACAGTACACTTGTTCACCCACTGCCTGAATACTGCTCACCAGTGTGGGATCCGTACCAGATAGGGTTGACAGAGAAGATCCAACGGAGAGCAGCGCGCTTCGTTACAGGATCATTTAGTAATCGCGAAAGCGTTACGGAGATGACAGATAAACTCCAGTGGAGGACTCTGCGGGAGAGACGTTCAGTAGCTCGGTACGGACTTTTGTTGAAGTTTCGAGAACATACTTTCACCGAAGTGTCAAGCAGTATATTGCTCCCTCCTACGTATATCTCGCGAAGAGACCATGAGGATAGAATCAGAGAGATTAGAGCCCACACAGAAGCATACCGACAATCCTTCTTTCCACGAACAATACGAGACTGGAATAGAAGGGAGAACCGATAGAGGTACTCAAGGTACCCTCCGCCACACACCGTCAGGTGGATTGCGGAGTATAGATGTAGATGTAGATACTACTCCTAAGCACTGCAATTACTGGTCTGCAAATGAAGCAGATGCTGATGTGATGTTGTTCAGTACACCATCCTCAGACACGAATAGAAATATCAGCACTTACACACTGTACGGACGTGGCTCGGGATAAATATTTATGTGAACGCCTTTCCCACCGGTCAGCACCCAACTAAAGCACTGTTGCTATGGAAAAGGGTTGACCAGGGCGGGGCCATCCACTTCAGTTGTGCAGAAACAGAGAGCAGTTGCGGTGCTTGTTGTGGTAAATAAATAAATGTCGTGTGACTAGGGCCTCCTGTCGGGTAGACCGTTCACCGGGTGCACGTTTTTCGATTTAACGGCGCTTCGGCGACTTGCGCGTCGATAGGGATGAAATGATGATGATTAGGACAACACAAAAACCAGTCCTTGAGCAGAGAAAAATCTCCGACCCAGCCGGGAATCAAACTCGGGCCCGTAGTATTGACATTCTGTCGCGCTGACCACTTTTTTTCTTTATTAAACAATCATAGAAGCACATAAGCACAAAAACAAAATAATGAAGTACTGTAACTGTGTCAAAACGAATTGTATCTTACATTAGCCTGAAGAACACATTTCAATATACTTAGTGCCCTTTTTAAGCTTACAAAACATAACGAAAATTTTAAACTGACAATAACATTCTTCAGTCCAGACAGACACATAGAACCAAAACGCAAACGTATTAAACAGAATTATAATTCACTGTCTTAAATAGAATTGCAGTTCAATTGATTCACAACCGTCCAAACACTTCACAGAAAGTCATTTGGAGCATACCAACGAAGAACAAAGACATGCACAGGCAATATAAATTAAGGAAAACGTCAAATG